>NC_090298.1:105435416-105740833 GCF_039906515.1 Pseudorca crassidens
TCCAGAACTACAGTTCGGTTCTTCTCCATCCTCGAGTTTGCCACCCTGTGTGAACGTTAATCTGCTCAGTAGGCAATTGTTGGACATGAACCAGAAAGCTCAAAACTGAGGGTGACTGACTGTAGGTCCTTTTTGTACAGGTGGCTCAGAAGGAGATAGCAATGTGATTTCCCATTCTTGTTAGTTTTAGAACTGCACTCATGAAGCATGACTTATTGTAAAATCTTGGCTAAAAGCATGACCGTGCAGGACTCTTTCAGTGACATGGGTTGCAGTGGACGTTGGTATTGTTGCTTGAAAAATTAAAATTTAAATGTTTTCTTTCTCATTTGCATTATAGAGCTGTACCTAGGATTGTGCGGTTTACCACAAAATATACTTCATAAAAGTGTGAATCACTCAGCGTGTAGAAGAAAAAGGGCCATCTTATTGAGTTCTTACTGTTTAACTTCTTTCAGCTGGACTCGGAATTGTAAGGATAATATGAGCCCAGCAGGAACCATTCTGCCAAGTGGCATTACTGGATAGACTCTGAATAAACTCTAGAGGTGGATAGCAAATTTAAATATGAGAACTTTAGACTTCTTTTAGAATGAGGAAATGTACCATTAGAATTACCTTAGAAATGCTAGAATAATTGCAGGAATCAATACGCAAATGTGCCAGGCAGAAGTGCTTCTCCTCTCTATTTGATCCTTGGCCCACTTTAGATACATGACATTATTCTGATTACTGTCCCCATCATACACATTCACCACTTGAGATCCGTAACATATCAATAATTATTTCACAAATATAGAAATGAAATAATTTTATTTTTGACAGATTGGATTGAATGAGTGTATAATGATTGGAAAAAGTTGTAAATTTTAGGTGTAAGATGATGCTTAAGTTTTGTAAACCATTAGTAATACAGGCTGTAATATAGAATTAGCAGAAAGTTTTGGTTAATTTTTCCCTAGAAGTGACCGAAATATTTTTGTGCATATTTGAGAAAAGGGCACTTTCCTTTTATTAATTGTTGATTTAGAGAAACTATGCTTAAGCTGGTCTTTTGCATTGCTAATATGACATGTACCCCATTTTTCATCAGTTTGTATTTCCATTTTTAAGTTGTATATTCTATGTTTTGTAGTGTTTGGATTGTTAATGAAAAAATATTATATGTTTATTGTTTCTTGTGTTATGGCTACTTTTGTTTTTGCTTGAGAAAAATGCACTGTTCTTGTTTCTTTTGGAGGGAGGAGATGAAAATATATAAATCAAATCCATTAAAATTGGTCATTACTAAAATAGTACAGTAACCACAAGTGCATGGCTTATAATGGAAATAGAGAAGCTTTTTAGTATTCTGAAATGGGGTTCCTTTAGATCCTGAGTCTTAGTTAAACCAAAGGGGAAGGGAGCAGGGAGACACTGTTACTGAGAAAGTACCACAGACTGGTCTTACTAAAGACGTTCATTAGGGTAATATGATTGATCATCCAAACTGGAACACTTCTGAGAGTAAGTGAGGGCATTATGAACAAGTATCCTGCAGTGGGCTTAAATGTGGGCTGTTACAGGCAAACCAGAAGAGATGTTCATCCTGGGCATACTTATGCAATAACATTTTTCACTCCAAGATAGTTATCTCAAGAGGATGCTGATACATGATGCAAGAAAGCCAGTTTCTCTTTGACCTCCCTGAGCAAGCTGAAGGGCTGAAAGGCTGAATGAGGAAGCAACTTCATAAGAGAAAACAGTGGTCATCAATCTTTTAAAGACATGAAATGCTACTTGGTGTCCTACCTCAGTGAGTCAAGTCACAAATATGTACTGCACCCCTGTTCTGCCATTAGCATACACAAGGCATTGCACCCGCCAGCTGCTGAGTTGGGATATCCAGTGCTTTCCTGTCGCACACCTGCACCTGTGATGTTCGTTTGGTCAGGTGGATGAGAGAACAAACACACTTAGAACATTCACTCCTTTGATGACTGTTTCTTTCAGGGAACTCCAAAGTTAATTCAAGGAAATGGGGACTCGCCTGGAACACACCTTAGAAACAATTGATTTATTCCAACAGTTACCTGCTGGTTGGCCCTTTGTTCTAGGCGATAGACATCTAATTGAGACACTTGTGGGTCAGTAGCCACAAAGAGTCCTTTTTGGTTAGAAAAAAAGAAGACATCTTTCCCCTTCTTTTTTAAGATTCATCTCTTCAGAGCTCCATGGTAAGTTGAGTTTCCCCATTACTCCCTGGAGATAAGTTAAAAAAAAAAAAAAAGAAAAAGAAAGAAAAAACAGTTTCTTTTCTCATTCCACTATTAAAAAAAAAAAAAAGAAAGAAAGAAAGCTTCATGTCCAAAGGCAACAGCAATGTAAGTAGAAAACCTGGGCAGCAGATGCGGATCCAAAAGGGGCACTGCCATCCCTCCCTGTGCAATCTTTCTGACAGATCTCTTGCTCAGGATGGCTGCTGTCCTGAGACAACATTTGTACCTAAGGCAATTCTTACTTATTAGGGTTCACTCAGGATTTTTCAAACAACAGAACACACATAGCATGTTGGATGTCGTAAAACTACATGTTATATTTGGAGAGGTCTAGTTGAGAGATCAAAATTTTCTAGATACTTTCATATAGACTTCGGTAAAGAGAGAAATACTTTTGTCAGAATGAGAATTAAAGACAAAAAGACCTGACAGTTTTTTCCCCCTGAAATTACAACCTTTTGGACTTTTCCAGATTAAATATCAAATTTAATTTAATGGTGATGTTATTAGTCTTACATAATGAAGCTATTCTCATGACCTTTGAACCCATATTAATTTGGAATCCTAAAAATAATCTCTTCCCTATACCCTGTAGAGGTCAAAGCAGTGAATGAGCTTGGCGACATGCAGCAAAAGCCATTCATGTAGGAATGTCAGCCAAACTATTATACTTTCCCTAGAGGTTGATATATCAGAAAATTTATAAACTATTTGTGTTTCTATATAGATACATCAAAACTGGCCCAAATGATAGTTTGTGTGCTTGCTTTAATAGATAGAATGTTATTTGTAGTTAATTATATGATAAGGAATATTTCATAACTATTTACAATGTTTGATATAGATTCCTCTCCCATGCTATAGCAGTAATGTTAACAGGGAGCTTAATGTGTTTATCATTATCTCTATGGAAAATTATTCATCGATTTCAGGAAAACCAACATAGAATTTTATAATAGGACAGTTGTAACCTGTCCCATCCAAATCCATTAGCACAATAACTATGTGCTGCGAGAAATGCAAGCAACTTTATGAAAATGTGATCATGTTGACCCCAAAGAGCCACAATAGTAGTTATCAATTATTGGGATTTTTAAACTATAAATATTGCAAGAGTTACACAAGAATATTGCAATACCAGTTAGAATTCATGTCAATGTTAGAAGTCCACTTACCACTTAAAATGAAATGAAATCATAAAAAAAGTGAGTTTTAAGATTATGTTTTTAAAATAATGGATTTTCTATCTTTGAATAACATGTCTCAATTATTCACATTAACTATTTAAGAGGTATGCTGGTCTTAAAAACTTTATGTCATGGACGTATACCTAGATGTGTAAATGTGAATCACATGGTGTGGATGGGTGCTTGTCTAGTAACTAAAGATGTATGGCCAGCTGCCCTTTTAGGGTCCTCTTAATACTGGTGTCCTTACACTGGGTCTGTTTATTCTAGTTCAGTATTTAGTCCAGGCTTCCTTTTGTTATGAACAAATCGCAATATATATTTTTAAAAGGAAAAAAATTAAAACACATTAGGATTTTCATGATTGTAGCAAACAAAAAATGCTTTCAGTATTAAAATATCTCTTTTCCAAAGATGATTAAACTTTCAACAGTATTAGCCTACATTGTCATTTATATGACCAGCTGAGTTTATAGATTAATGCAATAAACTTTCTAATAAAAAACTTTAAAGTGGTGTTTATTTCTATGTTTGATTCTATTGTTAATAAAAGAGAAGAAAAACCTTTTCCTACTGGCAAAATTAATATTTTTTCATGTGTGGCCCCATAGCACTTTATATATACATTTAAAAAATTATTATATTTTATTATATGTAATTGCTTGTGTACATGTTTTTTCTCCTGATCACTTGTTCTTTAAGGACAGAGGCAACATTTTATTCATATCCGGATCCCTGGAACCCAGGTTAGTGCCTGAGAGTTGGGTCTCTGTAAAAAACTTCAGGTTATCTTATGTGGATTTGCTTTTTAAATCTCAGTAGCCTGTTAGTGCTTCATTTTATAATTAAAAATTTTTTTGAAACTCTCACTTTATAACACTGTGTTCTAGGGATCAGATATGAATAAAACATTGCTGCTTCTCTCAATAACTGTTTATTTTACTGAGGACCTGGGTGCCAAGCACAGTTGGGGATGCAGAGAAATAGAAGACATGATCTCAAGTAGCTATTATTTCGTTAAGGAAATGAAGCATCTTATTAGCTGCGTGACCTTGGTAAGTTACTTGACTTCTCAGGACCTTGGTTTCTATATTGTAATATGTTGGAAATAATAGTACTTATTTCAAGGGGTTTTGTGAGATTTCAATAAATTTATACATACAAAACACTACTATGTATCAGTGCCCGATACATAGTGGATAGCTGGTAAATGTTAATTATCATAATTATTATGAAAAATTAGCTAATGTGAGCCAGTTTGCAATAACCAGATAAGTGATGAAGCTGGTAAATCAGAAGTGAGCATTTAATGAATATTATAAAAGCTACATGTTTGTGGGACCATATCCTGATCTATTTTTGTACTGCAAAAAAATTCCGTACATATTTTATTTCTAGAGGTGTAACTTAGGAAAACAATAATAACATAATTTCATCTTCCAGTAATATGCTATCTTCCTAGAATTTGAGACTGATTTTTTTAACATCTTTATTGGAGTATAATTGCTCTACAGTGTTGTGTCAGCCTCTGCTGTATAACAAAGTGAATCAGCCATACGCATACATACATCCCCATATCCCTTCCCTCTTGAGTCTCCCTCCCACACTCCTTATCCCACCCCTCTAGGTGGTCTCAAAGCACCGAGCTGATATCCCTGTGCCATGCAGCTGCTTCCCACTAGCTGTCTATTTTAATCAACATTGTGAAAATGACTATACTACCCAAAGCAATCTACAGATTCAGTGCAATCCCTATCAAACTACCAATGGCATTTTTCACAGAACTAGAACAAACAATTTCACAATTTGTATGGAAACACAAAAGACCCTGAATAGCCAAAGCAATCTTGAGAAAGAAAAACGGAGCTGGAGGAATCAGGCTCCCAGACTTCAGACTATACTACAAAGCTACAGTAATCAAGAGAATGATTTTTAAACTTTGGATGTGGGTTTGTGGGAAAATGGTGACCTGCCCTCATATTCCCATCCTGGAGAATACAGCCATCCAAAAAAGTCAAGGGCTGACCTTGGCAACCTGAAGAGGTTCCACACACAGTGAGACATCAAGTCCTTGAAAGAAGGTGCAGGTTGAAGGCAAAATGTAAATGGGAGTGGCTGGGAGTTGATGGGGCTGCACTATGGGGAAGGGAGTGTGGGGAGAGCCAGCTAACCTGGGGGATACACAGAAAGTAAGGGAAGAATGTCTCTGCAGTTTGCATTATGCAGCAGTGAGAGAGACTGACTGTTTCCAAATGATGGCATCTCAGGAGGGATAGTTTCCATGTTGGGCTAAGGTCAGCCTATCCCATCTTGGACTTGTGAACTGGGTCTTCTGTCAGTTATATTAACAGGGATTACTAGCTGCCAATGAAGGAAAAATCCCTACTCTGACTGTCAATACACAAGAAAGAACCAGAGAGATCCACAGAAGTGTTGAAAACCAGCACACTATCAACATGAATCGGCAGAGAAAGATCGCACGCCACTTCGTGGGAACATGCAGCCCAGTCAGAAGGAAAAGAGGCTGACCTGGAAAACTATGATAAGCCTCTATTATGGAGATGGAGCTACTGTGGAAAATGGAAGAAAACCTAGATTTAAAATGGTTTAAACTCTTAAAAGGATATAATTATAGGACCAGAGTGAGTTTCCTGGAACTGAAATGAATGATTTACCAATTTCAAAATTTAAAATTTAAAATTTTAAAATTTAATAGAGGCTGAATTCATGTTTTGGAAGACAAAATGCGATCAAGAGAAAATTTCAAAAATGGTAAATATGGGTGAGGGAACCAGGAAAGACTCGTCCAAGAGACCCAATTTGAACCAGTTGCTGATCCAGAAGGAAAAAAAAAAAACTTGGAGAAGTAGTAATCAAAGAAATAATAGAAGAAAAATTCCATAATCTATGCCCTTGCATACTGTGAATCTTTCAGACTCTTAGATCTTTCTTTCAAATATGAAAGGATCTACTGGGCTAATGAAAGAGAATTAATGAAAAAAATATGGAGACACAAATCCTAGTGAAATTTCTGAACTCTAAGGCTAGAAAAATAATTAGAATGGTACAAGTAGAATTAACAGAGTGTTTACAAAGGAAAGATAATTCTATTGAATAGTGAGAGTGGAGGGTGGGAGCAGACATGGGAAGGAGGCCAAGGTGGGAAAGGACAAAAGACTGCCTGACAAGTTCTCCTGCTGCAACAGCAGCTACCCTCTTCCTAGGACAACATGGCTACTTGACAGCAGATTGTTAAATAGCCCCCATTCCATTCTGTTTGAAATCTCTGACCCAGTTAGCATAGACCAGGAAGAGACAGTGACAACAGGAAGAGGAAAGGGAGCCTATGTGACAGACTGGCACAGGATAAGCTGGAAATACCAAAGCACCAGCTAATCATCCTTTACTGAATTCCTATTATGGAATCAGCAAAAGTGTACATGGCCATTGGCTTATGGTGGGTTGTTCTTTCTCCTATATTGATGTCCTGAACTTCTTTACTGATGATAAAGCAATAGAAAAATCCATATATGCCAACGAGTGGCCAATCTGCCATGGTATATTGATGATTGGCATATGATTGAGAAGTTTATGAGACAAGTGATCTTGCAATACCTAAGGGCAGAACTTGAAATCCATTAATTTCTTATAACCTCCACTAAATATTCCACAAAACAGCGAAAATACTGCTGAAATAATGCTTGAGCCTTTCCATTTTCTAGGCTTCTATCTAACCGTACAGGCTAGTTTTCCTTTAGCTGCATCTTGTACATTAGGACAATTAGGAGAACAGATAGGAACACTGTCCTCTCTGAAGGTCCAGCCATGATTAGGGACTTGAGACATTGCTTCCCAAGTGTTTAGAATAGAGTTTTAGACGCCGCACTGAAATTAAGGTAAAGAATTCAGTGATTGTGGACAATATCCAAAGTTCATTTACATAGAAGTCATTTTATATCTCATGCAGGTTTGGAGGCTCATGCTAGCATCCATGCTTGATTTCTACCAAGTATGCCACACCATAAAGGATAACGAAGAAAGCAGAGCTAGTACGTGTCATCGTGTTCCAATATTTGGAGTCATGTCTTAAGACTGATTTTATAGTTAATGAGAAAGAGACTGTCTTTCTTATAACCTATTTCACACAGATGGCTGGAAAACCTGGCTTGACAATAATATAGTATTTTATATTACATGATAATATAGTCAGTATAGCCACATGCAACTGTAGAGGAAAGCCACAAAGACTAAGTATTTTGCTTCAGATTAAATATCTACACCTTGTGTATAACCAGAAAAAAGAGGCTTTTTGTTCTCTCTGTGGCCCAGATGTTTTGTATGTTAACAAATTATTCAAAATTGAATGGAACTTAATAATTCAAGACAATGCTTAAGTTGTATATATCTAAATATGCAAGAATTTTTAATTTTACATACTTATTTCTTGAGGAGAAAATACAAAAGGAACAACTGTTGTTTTTTTAAAAAAAGTAAAGGGCTTCCCTGGTGGCGCAGTGATTGAGAGTCCGCCTGCCGATGCAGGGGACACGGGTTCGTACCCCGGTCTGGGAGGATCCCACATGCCACGGAGTGGCTGGGCCCGTGAACCATGGCCGCTGAGCCTGTGCGTCCGGAGCCTCTGCTCCTCGACGGGAGAGGCCACAACAGTGAGAGGTCCGCGTACCGCAAAAAAAAAAAGTAAAAATAATTTAAATATCCCTATGGTCTTGCTGACACATTCATGGGATTCTAGTTCTTCTTTTTTAAAATTTGCTATCATCCCCCCAAATATTGGGGAGACTTTGTTTTAACAAATGCTTTTGGAACTAAGAAACTAGTATAGACTATTCTGCTTCAACATGTTTATAACATCTATTAGCTCTTGAGCAGGTGGTAAATAGAGGATGAGGTCAATATAAAGAGGAGAGTTGTTAGTTCACATGCAACTTTTCTTAGGCAGAGGGAGCTAGAATAATGGGAATTAAATGATAGTCTTCAACAGGAAAGGGGAAAACTCTAATCTTGGCTGCTGCTCAACCATCACTTCTTGAGAAAGACCTTTCCTGACCACCTGCGTGGGATAGACCCACCATCCTATATGCTTTCACCTGCTTGATTGTCTTCCTGAGGCTTAGTCTCTGAAGTTAAATTATTCAATCTCTTTGTTTATTCATTTCTTGTTTGTCTTTCCAACTAGAATGTAAGCTCCATGAGGGCATGATCTTTTCTGTATGGTCCACTGCCATATCACCAGAACACTCAACAGTGTCTGGTCCATGCCAGGGTTTCAATAAATATTGATTGGGGCTTCCCTGGTGGCACAGCTGTTAAGAATCTGCCTGCCAATGCATGAGACAAGGGTTTGACCTCTGGTCCGGGAAGATCCCACATGCTGTGGAGCAACTAAGCCAGTGCGCCACAACTACTGAGCCTGTGATCTAGAGCCCGTGAGCCACAACTACTGAAGCCCACACGCGTAGAGCCCGTGCTCCACAACAAGAGAAGTCACCGCAATGAGAAACCTGCGCACCTCAATGAAGAGTAGCCCCTGCTCACCGCAACTAGAGAAAGCCCATGCACAGAAACGAAGACCCAACACAGCCAAAACTAAATAAATAAAATAAATTTTTAAAATAATTAAAATATATATATATATATATAGATTGAATGAATGAATAATGGCTTGTGCTTAACTTTGGCAATGCCAGGTTTGGCTTTGTTATTCCTCAGCATTTTTCTTAGGTGACTTGGAAATGTTGCTTCTGCCATCCCATCCTACAATTGCAATAATCCATGATGAGAGCTGCAAGTTCAGGAAGCTGGTAACATAAAAGTATATAGGACATATGGTAGTTCTATTTTTAGTTTTTGAAGGAACCTCCATAGTGGTTGTATCAATTTACATTCCCACCAACAGTGCAGGAGGGTTCCCTTTTCACCACACCCTTTCCAGCATTTATTGTTTCTAGATTTTTTGATAATGGCCATTCTGACGAGTGTGAGGTGATACCTCATTGTAGTTTTGATTCTCATTTCTCTAATAATTAGTGATGTTGAGCATCTTTTCATGTGCCTCTTGGCCATCTGTATGTCTTCCTTGGTGAAATGTCTATTTAGGTCTTCTGTCCATTTTTTAATTGGATTGTTTGGTTTTTTTGATATTGAGCTCCATGAGCTGTTTGTATATTTAGTCTGTCATATGGAGTGAAGTAAGTCAGAAAGAGAAAAACAAATACCATATGCTAATGCATATATATGGAATCTTAAAAATAAAATGGTACTGATGAACCTAGTTGCAGGGCAGGAATAAAGATGTAGACATAGAGAATGGACTTGAGGACGCATGGTGGGAGGGGGAAGCTGGGGCTAGGTGAGAGTAGTATCGACATATATACACTACCGAATGTAAAATAGTTAGCTAGTGGGAAGCAGCAGCATAGCACAGGGAGATTGGCCCCGTGCTTTTCAATGACCTAGAGGGGTGGGATAGGGAGGATGGGAGGGAGGCTCAAGAGGGAGGGGATATGGGAGGTATGTATGCATATGGCTGATTCACTTTCACCAGAAGCTAACACAGTACTGTGAAGCAATTATACTCCAATAAAGATCTATTTAAAAAATGTATACAGGACAGCAATAGCCTGTTTAGCAAAATTTTTTTAAAATTTTATTTCAAAGCTCAAGTCAGGTCTTTGATATTTTACCCACAATACTGAGAGCCCCAGCTCCAGAGGTTTTAGATGTCAAGAGCATTTCCACTGATTTTTTCAGCAGGTATGGCTAGGGAGTATATTTTATTGAGAAGTGTTACACTCAGCCTTGCCCACTCCTTGCTTCCGTGAGCCCTCTATTATAGCTGAGTTGTGCCACATGCTGGTCTCCATTCTCTGCCCAGCCCCCACCCCCACCCCGCCCGCCCGACTATCTTCTTCCCTTTCCCTGCACTTCCCCGCATCTCTCCCTTTGTCCCTGTGGCTACCTGCACAACATTTGCCCCAAGGCCATGCTTTCCATAGGCTGCTCTCAGGCAATGATTGAGTGCAGGAGGGAAACCAAGGAAAGCCCTTTTCTGTGAAATGAGGGATTCCTTTGACGGTTGACTTTGGCTCAAAGACTCCCCATTGGCCTGACCTAAAGTTTCTTAAAACTGTGCTTGTACTCCAGGATCTTCCTTCTCTCTCTACTTCACAGGACCAGACTTGCAACAGCCTAAGGAGAACATATGACCGAGGTGTACCGAGGTAAAAATATGCCTTGTGAAATCTGCCCTGTGCAAACATCTGTATGGTCTGCTTTATGTAGCACTCTGTTCTGTTACTTAAATTCACAGCTCCTTCCTTTCCTTGGTCTCAGCCTGGTGACCCCAGTGGTGTGCTGGTAAATGTTTAACAATCCGCTCTTTGAAAGAATGAAAAGGAAGTGATTTGTAGCATTTTCCCATTTCTATGGTGTAAATACTCTCCCACCATGGCTAATCTGAAAATACCAACATGACATCGCTGAATGTGGAGTTGGGAAGAGATACTCAGTAGCAGGCCATTATATAGTATTTCCCCAATAGATGCAAGTGACTTCAAGGGCGTAACTAATAGTAAAAGGTAGTAAAAGAATTAAAATGGCTGAATTTTGAGTATTTATTACTTTCAAAAATATAATGTATTGAATTGTAAGTCTATATGTTTTAATTTTAATAATGGCTATGTTTAACAACTGGCTCACAAAATTACTGAAAATTTAACAATCGTCTCTCACAAGCCCATATGAGCTGCTTCAGCACATCTCTAGGTTACCACGACCCTGATTTCTGATCATCCAAGCAAGGGGCCACAATCTTTACCCAAAACACGGCCAATGATTCATACAGTGTAGGGGCTGGAAGGGAGCTCAGAGCACATCTTCTTCTACATTTTCACTTTACATCCAGAAAAATGAAAGTCCAGAAGATTTATACATTCAAGCAAGCACTTATTTACTGAAAATACCATGGGCTGGGTCTTCTTAAATACATTTATTTCTCTTGTGCTCATTTTACCAGAAAAAGATGATAGGAACCGGATTCCCTCATTCTTAGGAGACCACCAGTCTAATTATTTGGCCATGAAGGAGTCCCCCTCGTTAGTGGCTTTCCTGTGAAGCGCTGAATTGGCTGACTTTACTCAAGGGTCCTAGGCTCTGTGTAATATATAAACTCTTAGCACAAGGATTTATTTATGAATTGCCATTCAGAAAAAAAATGCACTTATGCAGGAAAAAATGCCCTTGATTACACCATAGTTTGTAACTATACACAGAGTTCCCTAACCCTGTAAGTGAGTAATAGAACCCACTTGAGACTTTTTCCAGGATGGATGCCCAACTAATAGAGACCTTTAAAACTACGTGACTATAAGAACTGGATTAACTGTTTTATTCATACTGCACTAATTTTTAAAAGATTCACTTTTTTGTTGAATGATCAAGAGGTTTTTTTAAAATTTCTTTTCATTAGTGGATATTCAGGAATTTATAGGTAACTTTCCTAATGTAAACACATATGTTTAAAATTAAAAGAATTCTAAACTTATAAAGATTCACTTTAGTATTTCTGCTCACTAAATAGCTGGACATTGATAAATATCAATTGCTGTCCTTTATGTTTGAATTGTGGCTACATATTTATTAAGTTAAAAAAATGTTCTGAATATTTTATTTATATTGTGGGTAAATTTTCTTTTCTGGCAGAAAACAAACTGGAGCGGAGTCACTTGAGAAAGATAATTTTAAAACACTAGAATTAAAGGCAGGATTTGTCTTACTTGCCTGAGATGTTGAAAGAGAACCTTGAGGGGCTAAGCTGAAATGTTGATCTCCAGAATGTATTATTTTAAAAGGAGAAAAGGAGGGGGAAAAGCTAGGAAAACAGATGCAGAGGCTGAAAATATTGTTATTTTCCCTCACAGAGGAAAGTATAAGATGATTGCCAATGGATACCCTTAAACCTAGAATGGGGAACCATGGGGCCATATTAATCACTAGAAAATGCCTTTTGGTTATAAAAAGAGTACTATTTCCCTTACTAGGGTAATTGATTCTTCTAGGAGCTCAGCACCTGGTATAAATAAAATAGGCTTCCATTAAATAATATTGATTGAACAAACAAGTATAAGAACATTATGTGTTTCATTAATGCTTTAGGCACCTTTAAAGCAAAAGTCAGTATTAAAATCATGAATAGTAAAAAGCCACAGTGCCATTAAACAAACGTTTAAAGACTAAGCGTGGCATATTAAAACAGCGTCATATAACTCTATATATTACATAATACAAATTCCCCCTTTGGCTGTTACTGGTTCTAAAGGCAGACTGATTTAAGCCAAGACAGCATCTCTAAGAAAAACTGTGTCACTGCCCAAGGTGACTACTTTAAGGAAAACATTTGCTTGGTGTTTACATCCTGAATTATTCATTTTAAAAAAAAATCTGGACTCACCACTTTATAGTCAGAGCTCCTATACTGTTAGAAATTGGTTCAGAGGCTAAGGGAAAAAAAGTTCTCCCAGGAAAACCTCAGAGGAATTTTGGAAAACCAGCAACTGCTCTGAGAGGCAGGGAGTGCAGTGGCCCTTACCCAATGACAGGGCTGGCTGGTGACCTCAGCCCTTATGTGTGTGATCAGCCAGTACCAAAATCCTCTGGTCGCAGTGAATTTCTTCTTGACATTTTTACTCACAGCTGTTCTCAGCATCTTGTTACCTAAAGCATGCAAAAGTGGAGACTGTTGCTTGTATGTAGCCATTACATTGTTGATTAGAATAGAAGGCCTACAGCATTCCTTAATAGAACTGGAAGATGTTGCTTTGATTTGTCTCTGCTAGTCTACAGAGGATCATCTTACCCTTCTTTGAACTCCCTCCCCACTTTCCTCCCACTGCATACAGACCACATCATCTCTTCCAAGTGACATTGTTTTATGTTGCAAAAAAGATTTTGCTAGTGTACTTAAGGGATTCTGACCTCAATTTTATGGTTAGTCACAGTTGAATTATTTAAGTCTCCATATTTATTTTACCTTTTCTCTCTCTATACCTTACTATCTTCATTGTCCATGTTTGCAGTGCTTTAGAAGTGGCTTTTATTGTGACTACTTCAAATTCTTTCTAGGACTGAGAGGAACATACTCTAAAGCAATATCATTTGAGAATGATAGAAAAATGAAGAAATATGGAGTGGCAGGATTGGTGATTTTCAGTTTTGACACCTTCTGTGATCTTGATCAGGGAAATTCATTTCACTTGGCTCTAGTTTATTCGCCTGAAAAAATACTGACACTGTTCCTCACAGAATTGGCATAATGTGTAAAGTATATATTTGAAATCTCCTAATGAATGTGCCACTTACTGGAAACTAATATAAAATAACTTTAAGGGACACTGAAATATTTGTTGAAGCTCGAATTTACCGAAATTATCATTGTAGAAGGATCAAGAAGGAAGGGATATAAATGTGATTTTCTAGAATCAGTAGATTCTTACAGGATGGTGTCATTGGTATAACTATGGAAAGGATAAATCAGTAGTCCCAAATCCTGATTTAACCTGTTCATCTCTAAGATGAACCTTCTGTGTAGCTCTATTTAAATCACTTTACCTTCCACCATATGAGTGACATCTGGTGTTTCCAACAGCTGACCACATCAGAGAAAATAAGGATGGGAAAAAAACGTCCATGAGATAAGTTGTGGAAAAGTCCTAACCTTTATGGAATAATGCTGCTGTGAAAACAGCAAATATTATTTTTAATACAGGGATAATCTCATGTTAGTAAAATATTTTTAAATAGATTAATGAACTTCATTTTTTTAGAGCAGTTTTAGGTTTACATCAAAATTGATCAGAAAGTCCAGGGTGTTCCCAAATACCCCTGCCCCTACATGTACAACCTCCCCAATACCAATATCCTGCACCAAAGTGATACATTTGTTATAATCGGTGAACCTACATTGGCACATCATTATGACCCAAAGTCCATAGTTTACATTAGAAGTCACTCTTAGTGCTGTACATTTTATGGGTTTTGACTCATGTATAATGACATGTATCTAACATTGTAGTATTGTACAGGGTAGTCTCACTGCCCTCCAAATCCCCTGTGCTCCACCTACTCATCCCTCCCCACTAACGCCTGGCAACCACTGATCCTTTTACTGCCTCCATTGTTTTGTACTTTCTAGAATGTCATATAGCAGGAGTCATACAGTATAGTATGTAACTTTTTCAGATTGCTTCTTTCAGTTGGTAGTATGCATTTAAAAGCTTCTTCTATGTCTTTTCATGGCTTGATAACTCATTTCTTTTTAGTGCTGAGTCATATTCCACTATGTGGATGTACCACACTTTATCCATTCACCAGCTGAAGGACATCTTGGTTGCTTCCAAGTTTTGACAGTTATGAATAAAGCTGCTATAACCATCTCTGCACAGGTTTTTGTGTGGACATAAGTTTCCAATTCATTTGGATAAATGCCAAGGAGTGCAATCGCTGGATTGCATGGCAAGTATATGTTTAATATTGTAAGAAACTGCCAAACGTCTTCCGAAATGGCTGGCCATTTTGCATTGTCACCTGCAATGAATGAGAATTCCTGTAATTCTGAATCTGCACCAGCATTTGCTATGGTCAGTGTTCCAGAATTTGGCTATTCTAATAGGTGTGAAGTGGTATCTAATTGTTTTAATTTGCAATTCCCTCATCACATATGATGTTAAACATCTTTTCATATGCTTACTTGCCATCTGTATATCTTCTTTGGGGAGGTGTCAGGATCTTTGGTCCATTTTTAAAATCACTGTTCACTTTCTGATTGTTGAGTTTTAAGGATTCTTTGGTATATTTTGGATAACAGTCCTTTATGAGATGTGTCTTTTGCAAATATTTTATCGCAGTTTGTGGCTTTTCTTCTCATTCTTTTGATATTGTCTTTTGCAGAGCAGAAGTTTTTAATTTTAATAAAGTCCAGCTTATCAATTATTTCTTTCATAGCTCATACCTTGATGATGTATCTAAAAACACATCATCATATCCAAGGTCATCTAGGGTTTCTCCTATGTTATATTCTAGGAAGTTTATAGTTTTGCATTTTATGTTTAGGTCTACGATCCATTCTGAATTAATTTTTGTGAAGAGTGTGGTCTTTATCTAGATTCATTTTTTTTGCTTGTGGATGTCCAGTTGTTCCAGCACCATTTGTTGAAAAAACTGTCTTTGCTCCATTGTACTGTCTTTGTTCCTTTATCAAAGATCAATTGACTATATTTATGTGGGTCACTTCTAGGCTCTCTATTCTGTTCCAGTTGATCTGTCTATTCTTTCACCAACTTTCTCCATTTCATCTGTAGGTTAGTGTCTGACATTAATTTGGGGGAAATTCCCAGTCATTATTGCTTAAACATTGTGTTTGTTCCTTTCTCTCTTTTCCTGCTGCTATTCCCACTGTGTGTATGATACAACTTTTATAGCTGTCTTACAGTTCTTAAATATTCTGTTCTGTTTTTTCTGTCTTCTTTCTCTTTGCTTTTAAGTTTTAGAAGTTTCTGTTGTCATGTCCTCAAACTCAGAGATTCTTTCCTCAGCCATGTTCAGTCTACTGTGAACCCATCAAATGCATTCTTCATTTCTGTTACAGTGTTCTTGATCTCTAGCATTTCTTTTTTATTCTTTCTTAGGATTTCCATTTTTCTGCTTATATTATCCACCTGTTCTTCCATGTTGTATACTTTGCCTTTAAATCCCTTTATCATAGCTTTTTAAAATTCTTGATCGGGTCATTCCAACCTGGTGCCGTATCTGACTCTGGTTCCGATGCTTGTTCAGTCTCTTCAAACTTTGTTTTTGTCTTTTACTATGCTGCATAATTTTCTGTGAAAAGATGCATATGATGTATTGGGTAAAGGGAACTAGGGTAAATAGGCCTTCATTCATGTAGTGGTGAGGTGTGGGGGGAGAGGAAGAGTTCTTTAATTCTGTGATTGGCCTCAGCTTTTCCTGAGCCTTGTTCCTGGGCTATGAATTTCCCAATTGCTTCTCGGGTTTTAGGTGGGACAAGTTGATTAGAGAGGGCTGGAGTTGGGTATTTCCCTCCCCCCAGGTCAGTTAGGCTCTGGTTAACTAGTTTTTCCTGAGATCAAGCTTCTTAGGAAGACAGTGTTCTGTCATATTTCAAAATGGTTCATTTACCCCTTGCCCTGCTAGAAGCATGAGGGGATTTTTCTATGATATTCACTGCGAGAACCTGGTCTGAGCTCCTGGAGATAAAATTCACTAAAGCACGGAGATCCTGCATTACTGGGTCCCCCTGGAGTTTTTTTAAATTTTATTTTATTTATTTTTTTATACAGCAGGTTCTTATGAGTTATCTATTTTATACATATTAGTATATATGTGTCAATCCCAATCTCCCAATTCTTCCCACCACCACCAACACCCCCGCCCCCACCACTTTCCCCCCTTTGTATCCATACATTTGTTTTCTACATCTGTGTCTCTATTTCTGCCCTGCAAACCGGTTCATCTGTACCATTTTTCTAGGTTCCACATATGCGTTAATATACGATATCTGTTTTTCTCTTTCTGACTTACTTCACTCTATATGACAGTCTCTAGATCCATCCACATCTCTACATATGAGCCAATTTCATTCCTTTTTATGGCTGAGCAATATTCCATTGTATATATGTGCCACACCTTCTTTATCCATTCATCTGTCAATGGACACATAGGTTGCTTCCATGTCCTGGCTATTGTAAATAGAGCTGCAGTGAACATTGTAGTACATGACTCTTTTTGAATTATGGCTTTCTCAGGGTATATGCCCAGTAGTGGGATTGTTGGGTCATATGGTAATTCTATTTTTAGTTTTTTAAGGAACCTCCATACTGTTCTCCATAGTGGCTGTATCAATTTACATTCCCACCAACAGTGCAAGAGGGTTCCCTTTTCTCCACACCCTCTCCAGCATTTATTGTTTGTAGATTTTCTGTTGATGCTCATTCTAAATGGTGTGTGGTGATACCTCATTGTAGTTTTGATTTGCATTTCTCTAACAATTAGTGATGTTGAGCAGCTTTTCATGTGCTTCTCGGCCATCTGTATGTCTTCTTTGGAGATATGTCTATTTAGGTCTTCAGCCCATTTTTTGATTGGGTTGTTTGTTTTTTATTATTGAGATGCATGAGCTGTTTATATATTTTGGAGATTAATCCTTTGTCCATTGATTCATTTACAAATATTTTCTCCCATTCTGAGGGTTGTCTTTTTGTCTTGTTTGTAGTTTCCTTTGCTTTGCAAAAGCTTTTAAGTTTCATTAGGTCCCATTTGTTTTTTTTTGTTTTGTTTTTATTTCCATTACTCCAGGAGGTGGATCAAAAAAGATCTTGCTGTGATTTATGTTAAAGAGTGTTCTTCCTGTGTTTTCCTCTAAGAGTTTTATAGTGTTTGGTCTTACATTTAGGTCTCTAATCCATTTTGAGTTTATTTTTGCATATGGTGTTAGGGAGTGTTCTAATTGCATTGTTTTACTTGTAGCTGTCCAGTTTTCCCAGCACCACTTATTGAAGAGACTGTCTTGTCTCCATTGTATATCCTTGCCTCCTTTGTCATAGATTAGTTGACCATATGTACGTGGTTTTATCTCTGGGCTTTTTATCCTGTTCCATTGATATATTTCTGTTTTTGTGCCAGTACCATATTGTCTTGATTACTGTACCTTTGTAGTATAGTCTGAAGTCAGGGAGTCTGATTCCTCCAGCTCCGTTTTTTTCCCCTCAAAACTGCTTTGGCTTTTCAGGGTTTTTTGTGTCTCCTACAAATTTTAAGGTTTTTTTGTTCTAGTTCTGTAAAAAATGTCACTGGTAATTTGATAGGGATTGCATTGAATCTGTAGATTGCTTTGGGTAGTATAGTCATTTTCACAATATTTATTCTTCCAGTCCAAGAACATGGTATATCCCTCCATCTGTTTGTGTCATCTTTGATTTCTTTCATCAATGTCTTGTAGTTTTCTGAGTACAGGTCTTTTACCTCCTTAGGTAGGTTTATTCCTAGGTATTTTATTCTTTTTGTTGCAATGGTGAATGGTATTGTTTCCTTAATTTCTCTTTCTGATCTTTCGTTGTTAGTGTATAGGAATGCAAGAGATTTCTGTGCATTAATTTTGTAACCTGCAGCTTTACCAAATTCATTGATTAGCTCTAGTAGTTTTCTGGTGACACCTTTAGGATTCTCTATGTATAGTATCATGTCATCTGCAAACAGTTTAACTTCTTCTTTTCCAATTTGTATTCCTTTTATTTCTTTTACTTCTCTGATTGCTGTGGCTAGGACTTCCAAAACTATGTTGAATAATAGTGGTGAGAGTGGACATCCTTGTCTTCTTCCTGATCTTAGAGGGAATGCTTTCAGTTTTTCACCATTGAGAATGATCTTTGCTGTGGGTTTGTCATATATGGCCTTTATTATGTTGAGGTAGTTTCCCTCTATGCCCACTTTCTGGAGTTTTTATCATAAGCAGGTGTTGAATTTTGTCAAAAGCTTTTTCTGCATCTATTGAGATGACCATATGGTTTTTATTCTTCAATTTGTTAATATGGTGTATCACATTGATTGATTTTCGTATATTGAAGAATCCTTGCATCCCTGGGATAAATCCCACTTGATCATGGTGTATGATCCTTTTAATGTGTTATTGGATTCTGTTTGCTAGTATTTTGTAGAGGATTTTTGTGTCAATATTCACCAGTGATATTGGTCTGTAATTTTCTTTTTTTGTAGTATCTTTGTCTGGTTTTGGTATCAGGGTGATGGTGGCCTCATAGAATGAGTTTGGGAGTGTTCCTTCCTCTGCAGTTTTTTGGACCCCCTGGAGTTTTTAATTCTCAGATTTGTCCACACTGAGCCTCCAGCAGTTCGTTAACTGAGGGTCAGGTTTTCCTGCCTTGGCACTGGTTCCAGCAGGGGTTTCTGCTCTGGTAAGTTGTGACTGTCTTTATCAATCTGTCTGTCTCTTCAGTTTTGAAAGCAGTGGTTTGCCCTGTGACCTCACTTCTCTGATGGATTTAAGAAGCGTTGCTGATTTTTTTAGTCTGTTCAGCTTTTTACTGGTTGTTAGGATGGAGTGGCGACTTCTAAGCTCTTTACATGCAGGACTGGAAACTGGAAGTCTGAAATACCATTTTTACATCAAGTAAATGATGACTTCCTAAAATTATGACTGTGAAATTGTGTTGCAGAACAAATGCCAAATTTTTCTTTCCTCTTGAATATGCCAAAGACCCTTATTTCTTGGTTTAATAGCACACTAAGAAGGGCCTACTTTGTGTTACTGGAAATTTTCAATGATTAACATTTCTGCTGTTTTCTTTTAATAACAGGAGAAATGTGCATTTTGAAAGTTTCATTTTTAGCATTTCATGTAATGGTTTTCATGTGTATAGTGAAGAGTTTTGAAATGTATGTTAAAAAAAACCTTTTTTTACCCTTTGGGAACTTCTAGTCTAAATTGAATTTTCTTCCTTTTACGTAACAACCATTCTTTCTGGTGTATGATGGCAAAGCCAGGAGAAAAAGTATTAATGTGTTTCCTCAGTACCTGGTACTCTGTGAATGCATAAAAAGTTCTAAGATATTAAAATGCAACTATGCATCCTAAGAATAAGGTTTACAATATTTATTAAAACAGTCACTAAAATCACTGTGATCAGACATTTATTTCACTGCTTGAGTCAGTTATTATTTAAGTTGATATTTAGGTAATAAATTATTACTTTTCATTTGAGTGAGTCGAAAATTCATTCAAATTGTCCAGTTCTTCACTTTGTTTCCTTCTGTTTTTCTCATCCAAACGTGTATGAAATAATGAATGAATCCTTTCCTGTCAAGACCCTGCTGGGCAATAAATCACTTTCTATTTTTATCAGTAAGTGATTTCATTTACCTCTGATCAATGCATCCAAATATTTGCTTAAATTGGTAAGACAAACCCAAGAGAAATCAGGCTTGGATACCACTATTAACCTTTTATTTTTCTGCAGTTATTTTCAGTTACCTTGTGCAGTGGTCACATTACTTTTTGATACTTGCTATCATCTCTGCTTCTGCTATCAGCAGTGTTTTGCCCAGATTCAGCAACATATGTGATCTATCCTAAGTTTTTTTTTTAAGTATTTCCATGGCTTAAATGAAAACGGAGTAGGGTCATTTATCACTTTTGAAAGCTAAAGATTTTTTCACAATCCTTCAGCACATCAATGAGGTGGAGCTAGGCTTTTTCACAGCTAGGCCACAGCTCACAGCTTTCACTGGAGTATAATGCATTACCATGTCCACACAGATATAATGTCCCAGAGCTTTGATATTTGTTTTTTCTTAGCATCATAAAGTTTCTGTGAGGTAGCTGACATGAAATGCAGGAAGTCCAAACTCATGATAACTTGGTAGTTTCCACTGAAGGGCTTTGAATTCTCCCGGTCAGTCAGAAATCAAATGAGTTGGTTTGGTTGCAAAGCAAGAAGTGGAATTCTGCCTTAATACAAACTCAGGGAGGAGTAGAAATCTTTCCAAATGTGGAATGAAGAACCTAAGTTCCTATCATAGGTTTGTGTCTAATCAGAAGAGACACTCAGCATGGTTTAATAACCCAATGTGCACAGGTATCCCATGAACATCTGGTGTGTGCTCTCTAATCTAGCAAACATGCCTATGTGTGGCTTTCCAAGTCAGAGGAGACTCAAAGAGGTAAACGGCAGTTTGCTTTGAGCTTAGCTCAGGTCACTTCTGGCTTAGTGATGAGCATGTATGTCTGAACTGGGATGGGTTATGAAGATATGCTTGGATCTGAAGAGTTTCTTAGATATCTGGCCTTGAGATAGTTGCAAATTTTTAGTAAAAGGCAATAATTTGTCAGGTTCTAACACTCACTTTTTTTATTTTTTCTGTCTCATCTTTCACTTTTTAAATTTTTATTTTATGTTGCAATATAGTTGATTTGCAAAACTGAGTTAGTTTCAGGTGTACAGCTAAATGATTCAGTTATACATACATCCATTCTTTTTCAGATTCTTCTCTCATAAAGGTTAACCCAGAATACTTAGTAGAGTTCCCTGTGCTATACAGATCTTTGCTGATTATCCATTTTATATACAGTAGGGTGTATATATTAATCCCAAACTCCTCATTTATCCCTCTGCCCCACATTTCCCCTTTGGTAACCATAAGTTTGTTTTCAAAGTCTGTGGGTCTGTTTCTGTGCTGTAAATAAGTTCATTTGTATCATATTTTTAGATTCCACATACAAGTGATATCACATGATATTTGTCTTTCTCTGTCTGACTTACTTCACTTAGTATGATAATCTCGGGTCCATCCATGTTGCTGCAAGTGGCATTATTTCATTCTTTTTTTTTTTATGGCTGAGTAATATTGCATTGTATATATGTACCACATCTTCTTTATCCATTCATCTGTTGATGGACATTTAGGTTGCTTCCGTGTCTTAGCTATTGTAGATATTGCTGCAATGAAAACTGGGGTGCATGTATCTTTTCGAAGTATGTTTTCCTCTGGATATATGCCCAGGAGTGGGATTACTGGATTGTATGATAGCTCTATTTTGAGTTTTTTAAGGAACTTACATACTGATCTCCATAGTGGCTGTACCAATTTACATTCCCACCAACAGTGTAGGAGGGTTCCCTTTTCTCCACACCCTCTCCAGCATTTATTGTTTGTAGACTTTTTGATGATGGACATTCTGACTGGTGTGAGGTGATACCTCACTGTAGTTTCGATTTGCATGTCTCTAATGATTAATGATATTGAGCATCTTTTCATGTGCTTTCTGGCCATCTATATGTCTTCTCTGGAGAAATGTCTGTTTGGGTCTTCTCCCCATTTATTGATTGGGTAGTTTGGTTTTTTTGATATAGAGCTGCATGAGCTGTTTGTGTATTTTGGAGATTAATCCCTTGTCAGTCGCTTCGTTTGCAAATATTTTCTCCCATTCTCTGGGTTGTCTTTTCATTTTGTTTACGGTTTCCTTTGCTGTGCAAAAGCTTTTAAGTTTACTTAGGTCCCATTTGTTTATTTTTGTTTTTATTTTCATTATTCTAGGAGGTGGATCCAAAAGGATATTGCTGTGATTTATGTCAGACTGTGTTCTGCCTATGTTTTCCTCTAAGAGTTTTATAGTATCAGGCCTTACATTTAAGTCTTTAATCCATTTTGAGTTTATTTCTGTGAATGGTGTCATAGAATGTTCTAATTTTATTCTTTTACATGTAGATGTCCAGTCTTCCAGAACCACTTATTGAAGAGACTGTCTTTTCTCCATTCTATATTCTTGCCTCCTTTGTCATAGATTAGGTGACCATGGGTGTGGGGGTTTATTTCTGGGCTTTCTATCCTGTTCCATTGATCTATGTGTCTGTTTTTGTGCCCATACCACACAGTTTTGATGACTGTAGCTTTGTAGCATAGTCTGAAGTCAAGAAACCTGATTCCTCCAGCTCCACTTTTTTTCCCCCACAGAATTGCTTTGGCTCTTAAGGGTCTTTTGTGTTTCCACACAAATTGTAAAATTTTTTGTTCTAGTTCTGTGAAAAGTGCCATTGGTAATTTCATAGGGATTGCACTGAATCTGTAGATTGCTTTGTGTAGTATAGTCATTTTCACAATGTTGATTCTTCTACCCCAAGAACATGGTATATCTTTCCATCTGTTTCTGTCACCTTGATTTCTTTCATCAGTGTCTTATAGTTTTCAGAGTACAGATCTTTTGCCTCCTTAGGTAGGTTTATTCCTAGGTACTTTATTCTTTTTGATGGGATGGTAAATGAGATTATTTCCTTAATTTCTCTTTCTGATCTTTCATTGTTAGTGCATAGGAATTCAAGAGATTTCTGTACATTAATTTTGTATCCTGCTACTTTACCAAATTCATTGATTAGCTCTAGTAGTTTTCTGGTAGCATCCTTAGGATTTCCTATGTATAGTATCATGTCATCTGCAAACAGTTTTACTTCTTCTTTTCCAGTTTGGATTCTTTTTATTTCTTTCTCTTCTCTAACTGCCCTGGCTAGGACTTCAAAAATTATATTGAATAAAAGTGGCGAGAGTAGACATCCTTGTCTTGTTCCTGATCTTAGAGGAAATGCTTTCAGCTTTTCACCATTGAGAATGATGTTTGCTGTGTTTTTTGTCATACATGGCCTTTATTATGTTGAGGTAGTTTCCCTCTATGCCCACTTTCTGGAGAGTTTTTGTCATAAATGGGTGTTAAATTTTGTCAAAAGCTTTTCTGCATCTATTGAGATGATCATATGGTTTTTGGGTTTTTTTAAACACCTTTACTGGAGTATAATTGCTTTACAATGGTGTGTTAGTTTCTGCTTTATAACAAAGTGAATCAGTTATACATATACATATGTCCCCATATCTCTTTCCTCTTGCATCTCCCTCCCTTCCTCCCTCCCTATCCCACCGCTCTAGGTGGTCACAAAGCACCAAGCTGATCTCCCTGTGCTATGCAACTGCTTCCCACTAGCTATCTATTTTACGTTTGGTAGTGTATATATGTCCGTGCCACTGTCTCACTTTGTCCCAGCTTACCCTTCCCCCACCCCGTATCCTCAAGTCCATTCTCTAGTAGGTCTGCATCTTTATTCCCATCTTGCCCCTAGGTTCTTCTGATCGATCATATGGTTTTTCTTCTTCAATTTGTTAATATGATGTATCACATTGATTGATTTGCTTATATTGAAGAATCCTTGCATCCCTGCGATAAGTCCCCCTTTATCACAGTGTATGATCCTTTCAATGTACTGTTGGATTCTGTTTGCTAGTATTTTAACACTCACTTTTTAGAAGCAAAGGTTCAAGTTTAGATTTTGTAGCAACTATCTCCATTTTGTATTCCCACGGGAATATAAAAGTTAATATTTATCTCTAAACCTACTAATCTCTTTTCATCCTGAGAGAAATAACCCAATAGGCCTGAATGGAGATTCTCTAAAAGGGGCTCAGAGATACTCATTTCATGGACTTGACAAAGAATTTATTCAGCTCTCAAGAAGGTAATCACAGGGTCAGGAATGAAAAGGGGACGTTAAGTCATTTAAAGAGAGGTTACAACTCCTAAGTGTTGATACGACACTGATTCTGTGTTCTCATGGCATTTACGACTGAAGATGTCTCACAGGAGTTGTAACTTAGAGCATAAACCCTCAAATCAATTGTAAGATGGGTAAAGGTTTGTTGAGGGTGATAAACTGGTAAAAAATATCAAAGAAAATTATTTGCCTGGGCTTACAATATGTTTTAAGCACAAACTCTTTCATCTTATTTTTTTCTATGACTATAATTATTTTTATTTACTAATTTGTACTGGCTCATTGTGAATTATTTCAATCCAGAAATAGGTTTTGTAACATGCCATCAGGTTACAAACATTCGTATGTGCACAGAAAGGTTCTGGAAGGACACGCACACAAAAACCAGTTTTGGTTGCTTCTGGTGAAAAGAAGCAGGGAGGGAAGTTGCTTTTCATTATATATACTCTGTAGTGATTTTTGTTAACCATGTCCAAATATTAGGTTTTCAAATTTTAAAAAAAGAGTAGAAAACAATGACTGAGAAGGACATCATGTGTGTGCATGAGGAGGAGACAAACATTTACTTCAAAATTATAGTGCAGTGTGAGAAATGATAAAACAGATTCATGCAGATGGGACAAAGAGGAAGTGCCTAACTGTAGTAGCTATTGTTTTGAAGTATAGTTGATTTACAATATTGTATTAGTTTCAAGTGTACAGCACAGGTATTTGATATTTTTAAATTATACTCCAAAGTTATTACAAAATATTGACTATATTCCCTGTATTGTACATTACATACTTGTAACTTATTTATTTTGTACCTAGTGGTTTGTTCCTCTTAATCCCCGTCTCCTATTTTGCCCCTCCCCCAACCTCTCCCCCCTCTGGTTACCACTAGTTTGTTCTTTTTTTTTTTTTTTTTTTTTTTTTTTGCGGTATGTGGGCCTCTCACTGTTGTGGCCTCTCCCGTTGCGGAGCACAGGCTCCGGACGCGCAGGCTCAGCGGCCATGGCTCACGGGCCCAGCCGCTCCGCGGCATGTGGGATCTTCCCGGACCGGGGCACGAACCCGCGTCCCCCGCATCGGCAGGCGGACGCTCAACCACTGCGCCACCAGGGAAGCCCTAGTTTGTTCTTTGTATCTGTGAGGCAGTAGTTACTTTCTTGTAAAAGTAGGAGAAAGTATTGCATGATGGAGCCCCGTTTTCTTCTTACACAGTTAGCATCCAACTTTTTTGTAAAATAATCCTCATTTACCAGTTGGAAACATGGAATTCTGTTGTGCCTAAAACAGTCAGATTCTCATGAAAAAAGGAAGCAAATGCAAGCAAAAACCCAAGAGGAATGGTTTCAAAATAGAATACAACATTCTCGCTGTGGGGAAGAATCATTCTTTAATACAGTCTTCTCTGATTATTTTTCCCCTTTCTTTCCTTTTATTTCTAGTCATGATTCAGGCAGGTCCAAGAATCATGTTCATGGTTTGCTGCTATCAATAGTAAAGTAAGATATGTCCATGGGTTTGGTCACGGACTGTTTTTGTATTTTAAGTGAATTCTTCCATCCTAGATGATGGCCTGACCCGATGGCTCTATATCTGTGGCACTGGGTTTGCCAGCATGTGACACAATGGTGACAGTGCCATGGAAGTCAAGCTGAAGGCCATTTGCACAGTGCGACATACCTCCTTGCTTTGTGCACTTGCAGGGATTTTGATGATGTGATCCATTGTTAGAAACAAGGGGCCACTTCATCTTGACATGGACAAAAGGGGTGAATTACTGAAAAGCTTGAAGGAGTTAAGTTTCTCACAATAAACCAACAGTCTGGGAAGCATTGGCAGCAATATAATCCTTTAGAAACACATTGCTTTGGGTTTCTGTTCATTGTCTGCTAGAGTTCAGAATTCCATGCTTCTGGCAGAAAAAAATGGAATGTTTTAAATGTATGAAACATAATAGTTTATTATAAGGGGGAAGGTATTGTGTTTGTAGGCCCCTGTCTGGCAGATTTTCCTTGAAAGTTTCAGAAATCTCATGTTGAACTTTAATGCCTCTAATTCTAAAATGTACTTCAACCCCAAAGTTGCTGCATCTCTGCACTGTCACAAAAGGATGCTGATTGGTTTTTATTTTTCTGCATGTCTCATTGCTCTTTTTCTTTTCTTATAGTCTAAGAAATACTTGAAAATAAATTTATTTTCTATATGTAGAGTTTATCTCAATTGTTACTAAGAAAAATAATTCCATTAATTAATATAGTCAAAATGAATAGGAAAAAAAATCCTCTGTCTGTTAGATGAGTCCTCCTGTGACCCCTTTAAGCTTTCTAGTTGATAAAGGTGGAGAATACCTACAACAAGCCATTCAGACAATGTTTCACAATGTTTATTTAACAGCCAGTTTGCAACAAAAGCCAAAGGAAAAAGGCTAATAAAGTAAATAGGGATTTACAAAGCTTCTGAATAAGGGTGAGAATTAGATCAATATTATATTCTACACTTACAGAAAGATTATTCACTTAAAGTTTCTAAAAATTACAATTAAACACAATTTAGAATTATTCACTGACCTTTTATACTACCATTTCTAGTAGTAGAAAACTTCCATTTCAGTATGAAACTATAGCTGTTTCTGCATTCCACAGCAGATAGTGTTTAAAGGGTGCCAAGTTATTGTAACATAATTTTATCAACATTTCAACTACCTAAAAGCACATACTATATAACAATACAAAGAATGTCACCTAACCTGTGTTAATAAAGATGAATTTTAGCTTCATTCACATCAAGAATTTTGCTTAATACAATAGTAGAACAGTTTCTTAGATTTTAACCCTTCTCTCCATAAAAATGATTTTATACTGGTATGGAACACCTGTTTCATTTGAGAGAGTTTACTGGCGCTGACTGTCCTCTGTCTGTATTATGTACTTTGTGAATTGTCTGCAACCAATTAATGATCTAGATTGTCTTTCCCTCGCCAAGCCATGAGCTGATTCCTTCTGTGATGGACTGTTATCGTCATAAAATGAAAAATCATTTACTATTGACTTCAATAAGACACACGGAAGACAAATTGGCCCCTAATGATAACATCATTCTCTTCAAAGCCAAATGGAAATGAATTTCAGATCATGGGCACCACTGCTCCTTCCCTTATCACTAGAGGTAATGAGAGCTAAACGTACTTTCCTTCAATGTATCAAAGGTAATTTGATAGTTTACATCAAGATTGTTGCCAAGTGTGTTTGGTTTCTGTTCCTACCCAACCATTAACCTATTAATCGATGTTCTCTGACAAATGCTGAGCTCAAGATCAGTTTCCTGTCTTCTTGTTATAAGAACCCTCTTCAGCTTCATATTCCCAATTCTTAACCCAGTGCCTGACCAGTAGTAGTTTATCTTGTAGCTACTGGAATACATGCCAAATGTTTTTCCAAACTCCACATGTATTAACTCATTTAATCTTCACAATAAGGAGTATTTATAAGAAGTATTATTATCACCATTTTACAGATAACAAAACAGAAAGGTTAAGTAACTTGCCCAAGGTCATATCACTAGAAAATGGAGGAGCAAGCCTTTTAACTCAGTCTGGTTCCAGATCCTGCATCCTTAACCACTAAGCTATGCCTATCCAAGCAATATTGATTGCACCGAACTGACTGATTTTGCTAAGTACTTTCACAGATACCCTGACCAAAATGCTGAAAGGGAGATGAGGAAACTTCCTTGTCCAATAAGATCTGATGACTCAGCAGAGGTGGGAGCTAAATTATGTTTTCCTCACCTTCTGATTTATTTTATTCTACTTTAAATTAAATACCAAGGCAACGTTTCTTTTGTATGTGTGTGAAGTGCTCTCAGTTTATGAGTTCTCCTAGAATGTCACATGCAACTTATGTTCACTATTTTCATCTTTAAGTTGATTTCTCTTTAAATGAAAGATTCATTTTCATTAGAATGTAAGTTAATCAAGAGTGAATGTGTAATTCATTTTATGAGTAGGCAAAGTGAAAAGAAGTTCAGGCACTTAGCAGGTGTGTAACATTTAATGTAGTATTTTTTTTTCCACTACACTCTATATTTATAGATAATACTGTGTTGAGTGTTTGGCTATGAATACATGTCCTTTTCCTCAAAATCCTAGGTAATCCAGTAACTATTTTGAAAGGAGACCATGCTATGCCATAAAGCAGATATTAAATAATGTAGTATTGTTGTTCAGAGGTGGGAATGATTACTTCTGGCTAAAGGAATAGGGTGTGGGAAGAAAGACCCAGAAGAACATCTCCCAGGATGGGTGATCGAAGGATGAATAGAATATGGACTTATAAAAAAAATGCACAAGACCATTCCAGGTAGAAGGAATAATCAAAGGAGGACAACGCCAGTTCCTAAACCATGGTAGACTCAACTAACATGGACACTCTCCTGCTACAAACACCTGAAGATTCTGGAAAAAAATAATAGGAAAAATAATGTAAATACATGGCTGATGTTGCAAGAGAAAAAAAAAGTGGAAGGGGAAAATCCTTGTGGTATCAGACAAAAAGAGTTACTGGAAACACAGAGCAGTAGAAGTAGAGACTATTACTGCTGTGGTCAGGAGGTGGGATATCAGACCCACAGTTAGGTCTTATAGGCCTAGAAGCTGAAAATTTAATGTCTGCCTAGAAACAGGAGTCTTGTCCTCCAAGAAGATATGAGCTCTTGTCCCCCATGAAGATAGGAAAGGCTGCTCCTCCATGACAGGAAGCTAGAAAAATGATATCTATAGGACCAAGGATGGGGAACAATATCTAGAGCAATGTGTAGGAAAAAAATCTCTAGAAAAAAAATATGTATAGTTCATTGGGTAAAACAATCATCTAAGATGAAAATTTGACATGAAAATTATTCAGTGGCTAGTGATATCCCTAGGGTACCAGATATTGTAAAAATCAATCCCATTCCTAAGTGTCACTTCTACAACCCAAGCTGCATAGGATTAAAGATAAAACAATGAAATATTAGGTATCAAAGATACAATAATCCCTGCTAAAGGTGAGCTTACAACAAACATTACCAAACAAATAAGGACATGGCATCATAGGTGAAAACTGACAAATACAGTAAAAAGAAGAGTAACACCTCCACGAATTTGAGATAATAAATCCATCTGAAAAGGAAAACAAAACAATTATGTGTATATTAAACAGAGGGATAAACAAAGGAATGGAATCCATAAGGAGAACCAAGACATCAAGACCAAAGAACAATCGGCTTTGAGAAAGAATAAAATGAAATTTCTGGAAATGAAACATACAGTCATTTAAACTGTCAGGGTTAAACAGCAGATTACACACAGTTGAACAGGAATCTGTGGCAGCCATGAAACTGCTGGTCAGCTCTGCGGTGGGGAGTGTAACTGATGGGTGGCCCCAGGTTTGCTTTGCTCTGAATCTATCCCCACAGTAAGGTGGAGGCAACGCTTCCAAATGCCTGATGCCAACAAATGACTGAGTGCGCTAGGGATAGGCAGACCGAGTCCTTCGAGACTCAGCATTCCTCTAATGAGTGACTGTGCCCCAAGGCTTCCCATTGGCCTGGCTGAAACTTTCTTAGACAGTTTAAGACGCTGCTTATCCATCATTCCTTCCTTCCTCTCTCCTTTGCAGGAGTCGGACCTGCATCCCAGTCTGACAGCTCCCTACCTCCTCCAGCTCCCTCCCTTTCTTCTTTACCATCATTTCCCTCCATAAATCTCTTGTTGTCTAAATCCATCTTGATGTCTGCTTCTCAGGGGACCAAACAAATGAAGAATAAGATCTGAAATACAGATCTGAGAAAAATGATGAAGAATGCAGGACTGGGATATAAACTACCATGTAAAAGTGAGGGCAAAATTAAACATTCTAGTTAAAAAAAGACAACAAACAAGACGTTTTACTTACAGATCCTGCTTGCTAATAGAGTTCAGGAAAAAGAACATTGGACCCAAAATGAAGGAATGGGTCCTAGAATCAATAGTGGTAAATATACGGATATTTGAAAATGAGAATTAAATATGAAAGCAACAACAACAACAAATGATATAATTATCGAGATTTTTTTAAACAACCCAAAATACTAGGTCATAATAACATGGAATATGGGAGAATAGAGTTAAATCATTGTATGGAACTTTTATTGTTCAAGAAGAAGATAAATATATTTGAATAAATTTATCCTTTTTAAGTCAAGTAGGCACAAAAAAACAAAGGCAGTGTCTCTTATAAACATGCTAGTTTGAACATATGTGTTTAGCACCACTTATTGCCCAAATCCCATTAAAATGGCAATAAATAAATAAGAAAGAAGTAAGCCCACAAAGAAAAGGAAAACAGAAGATGGGAGGACAACAGCCAGCCTGTGTTTTTAAAAGAATTGAAGACATAAAGTGTATGAACTAGAAAAACACATTATAGAAGGGAAAAAGGAAATATAATACAAGAGACTTTAATGGGTAAAGCCTATAAGAAACAATCTGATTCACGTCACAGAGTGAGGAAAGGCCAAAGAATTGGAGGTAACAGGCTTTGCTAAAGTGCAGGTTGCGGGGGCGGGCAGGTAGAATTGGACGATTGGTTGAAAGCGTAAAAAAGTTTGAACCTCAAACCACCTCCATGCTGCAAACAAAGTGGCTGTCCTTCCTCCACCACAGCAAAAAACAGAAAGTTTATTTTCTGAAGACAGTGACCTCGAGAAGCTCTAGTGTTATGGATGCTGGTATGACCAAGAGCAGGGGTGAGGTGCCAAACTACAATGAGGGAGTCAAGTCAAGCCCTGCAAGCTCCCTCCTCAGCCCTCTCCTTTCCCTGGGATCTCAGAGCACTGAAACCCAGGCTGAGAGTCTCAGGTAGACGTTACAAAGACTCCTCATTGATGAAACTGACCAGCCCAAGAGCACAAAACAAAACAAAAAGCAGAAAACAAAAAACAAAAACAGCTCTGGATCCTCTATCATTTGGGGATATCAGTAAGAGAGTTAGAAATTTCAGTTAGCTTATAAGGGCCTTGTTCTTAAATATGAATAGAGAGTCCATGATCACTAGACATTAAAGGAAAACTTCCAAAGTGAAAGAAAGCAATAAAAGTAATTGAATAAACAGAAAAAAAAGGAACTTGGAAGATGGAGCAAATAATTTGGATATAACTGATTAATATTCTATGAAAAATAGAAGTTCTTACACCTTTGAAGTAATAATAAAAATTTCCATTGAAAAACTAGAGAATAAAAAAGCATTGAAAAGGAAAATTTTGACTGTAGAGACGAAATTTTTAACAGAAGAATTAGAATACAAAGTTCAAAAATGTTTCCAGAAAGTAGAACAAAAATCTAACAGATCGGCAATAGGAGAGAAATGAAAAAATTAGAGGACCATTTCAAGAGCTCTATCATCCAAATAATAGGAGCTTTAGAAGAAGGGAACAGAAAACCTAGGAAAGGAAAGTATCAAAGACATAATACAGAAAAATGTGAGGACCCAAAGACATGAGATTCCAGACTGAAGTTGCCCCACTGACTGCAGAGCAGAACGAATGGAAAAAAAACACAAAAGTCTGTTAAGGAAGCACATCACTGTGAAATACCAGTACATGAGAGATTAAGAGACAAACTTGATTTCCAGGAGAAATCACAGAATCTCCTAGAGAATGACATTGTACTTGTCAGCAGAAATATTTTAAGGCAATGGGAAGATGCTTTTGAGATTCTAAGGGGTAATGATTGTCAGTTTAGATTTCATACCCCCATATCCAGTCAAATAATCAAGTGTGAGAGTAGGATAAATATGTTTTTAGACATGCAAGTTCGGAGAAAAATCTGCCTCCCAGGCACCCCCTTTTTAGTAATCTTCAGAAGGAAGTGTTCTCTCAAAATAGGCTGGTGAACTAAGAAACAAGAAGTCATGGAGTGTGGGTGCAGGAGAGCCAATATAGCAATAGCAGGATGATTGTGAAGAGGAAATCCCAGGAAAATAGTCAGTAGTTAGTCAATAGATAGTGTGTAGAATTAACATTTTATTTTATTTTATTTTATTTATTTTGGGCTGTATTGGGTCTTCTTTGCTGTGCGCAGGCTTTCTCTAGTTGCGGTGAGCAGGGGCTACTCTTCATTGCGGGCTTCTCATTGCGGCGGCTTCTCTTACTTCAGAGAACGGGCTCTAGGTGCACGGGCTTCAGTAGTTGCGGCACACGGGCCCTAGAGCACGCGGGCTTCAGTAGTTGTGGCGTGTGGGCTCAGTAGTTGTAGATTGCAGGCTCTAGAGAGCAGGCTCGGTAGCTGTGGCTCACGGGCTTAGTTGCTCCGCGGCATGTGGGATCTTCCCAGACCAGGGATCGAACCCGTGTCCCCTGCATTGGCAGGTGGATTCTTTACTACTGCGCCACCAGGGAAGTCCCTAGAATAAACATTTTGAAACATAGCATAAAATGCTATTTAAAAATACAAAGATAAATATTCAAAGAAAGAGCTGTAAGTGTTCAAAGAGGTTGCTTCTGGGAAGTGGGATATAAGAATAGGAAGGCTGGCCTGTTCCTTTTCATCCTAAGCCTAAACACTTAAGCTTTGACTTTCTAACCTTTTTGTATTACTTTAAGAAAATTAATCTTTTGGATTAAGTGAACCTACAAAGTACAGAAAGAAAGTCAGTATGGGGAGCAGTCAGTGAAGTGGAGAAAAGGAAATGTGAAAATTGTTTTTTGCATATACATATATCCATTCTTTTTCAGATTGTTTTCCCACATAGGTTATTACAGAATATTGAGTATAGTTCCCTGTGCTATACAATAGTTCCTTGTTCATCATCTATTTTATATATAGTAGTGTGTATATGTCAATCCCAGTCTTCCAGTTCATCCTTCCCCCCCTTTCCTCTTTGGTAACCATAAGTTTGTTTTCTATGTCTGTGAGTCTGTTCCTGTTTTGTAAATAAGTTCATTTGTATCATTTTTTAAGATTCCACATATAAATGATATCATATGATATTTGTCTTTCTCTATCTGACTCACTTCACTTAGTATGATAATCTCTAGGTCCATCCATGTTGCTGCAAATGGCATTATTTCATTCTTTTTATGGCTTAGTAATATTCCATTGTATATTATGTACCACATCTTCATCATTCATTCATCTGTTGATGGACAAGGAAACGTGGAAATTTTGATTAATCTATTTTATCATGAGAAAGGAGGAAAAAAAGTAAGCATAGCAAAATCATAAAAATAAAAGCACAAACTAAAATCATAAAAACAAATCTAAAATATGAATAAAAAATAATAAAATGGATTACACCTGTCAGATGAAAGTCAAAAGTCTCATATAAGATAACAGATCCATCTCTGTTTTGTTTAAATGACATACTTAAAGCATGATAATGTAGAAAGATAGAAATTTCAAAAATGGGAAAAGATATACCAAACAAACACTCATCCAAAGAAAGTTGTCATTATTATATTATGTCAAACAAAATAGACTGTAACGTAAAAGATTTATTAGGGACAACTAATTCCTGCATGTGGATAAAAGAATTTACCCGGAAGCCATGATTCTGAATCCATGTGGGCCTAACAATGTGGCCTCAATCTATACAAAGAAACACTGAAAGAATTTTAAGGAAAAGTGGGAAATGGCAAAAGTTGGGAAAAGAATAGCATGTTTTAAAAAATGTAACAATCTTGCGCTAAATTTATATGAGTGTATGTGTGTGTAAGGTACTGTATACATAATATAGATATAGGTATAGACATGGATAAAGATATAGGTATGTTTGTGTCTTTACATATGATTTATTGAACTATCAAACTGGTTCTTATAAAGTGCAAGGAGAAACCAGGAAATCTTTCAGCTTTTAAGGACTTTGTTCCTAAATGTAATCCTGGCAAGTTCAGCTCTTCCAGTCATTTTCGGGAAATGAAAGTCTAGTCCAGTCCAATATAAACAACTCTACACTCACACAATTTTAGATGGTCTCCTTCCCCAGCTCAACTGTCATAAGTGTAAAATCCCACCATGGGGAAGCAGGATATAGCTGGCTTCTTTCCTCTTGCTTGGAAAACTCCCTTCTTCACTTCCTAGATGTGTTTTTGGCCAATGGGGACAGGAGGTGGGGCATAAAAGGGGATTAAGGAAAAGGGAACAATTTTTCAAGGCTCACAATGTTACAATCTGGTATGAAGCTTTGCTTTGTGGCCACACCCAAATTCTGGCTCTTTCTTTTTTTTTTTTTTTTGCGGTACGCGGGCCTCTCACACAGGCTCCGGTCGCGCAGGCTCAGCGGCCATGGCTCACGAGCCCAGCCGCTCCGCGGCATGTGGGATCCTCCCGGACCGGGGCACAAACCCGTGTCTCCTGCATCGGCAGGCGGACTCTCAACCACTGCGCCACCAGGGAAGCCCCTGGCTCTTTCTTTTAAGAGACACTTTTGTGAAAATTTTTTAGAGACCTTTTATTGTTGGCAGTTTATAAATCCCTGGATTGGCTAACTTCTGACAGTCCATTCTTCTGTTTTAGTCACCATATCCCTCCTAAATCATGAGTATCTCCATCCCAAGCAGCCATAAAATCTTGAGAGAACTATGCATGCTTTTTTGCTAACAGATTCTGAAAGTGCAGTCCAAATCCAGGCAGACCTCCAGCCAGGCTCTCATCTTTACTTATAAATCAGGTACCAATTACAGTGTCCCCCAATTCTAGAAAGCCCCTGTCCAGCTCTCTGATTGGTTCTTTTGAAATGTGCTCCTTGATTAAAATGATATTAGCATTAGCACAAATCTGGAAGGAGAGGAGAAACACCATGGCTCTCCAACATTTCTTCTCCGACCTCTTCATCAACACATAATCAATCCCCTAGACTAGTCTAATGCACCTTTGAAGTGAGTGATCTAAGGGTTGTAAAGCCTGTCTCACACTCTCTTAGAATGTATAGCAAAGATGTACATTGACAGCTATGCAACTTCTGGAAAACACCAAGACAACAATAAAAAGTCAGTTAACATCTTGTTTCACACACACACCACCTTGCACTCATAATTTAAATCCTTTAAAAAACCACAGCGCAAGTCTCAACACATATCAAAGAACTGACATGATACAGTCTGAGTTCTTGTATCTCAGTGCAATAAAATTAGATATCAATCAATGAAAAGATAACACCTTCATAGACTAGAAAATTTAAAACACAATTCTAAATGAGTCATGGGTCAAAGAACAATAATGAAGTGAGAAAATAATTAGAACGGAATTACAAAGAAAGTCCCTATGTACCAAAACTTGTGCACCTAAAATCTAACTTAAAAGGAAGTTTAACTGTATACAGTAGGGGAAAAATTTACCTGTAGAAACTAAGGATTTTAACTTTTACTAGATGTCAGTAGGATGTTGCTTATAAATTTTATTGTATTAGATAACTTACACTATTTGTAACTTTTTAAAAAGCAATTCTTATTTTCTCATTTTATTTTTGAGGATATCTCAAGTAATTTCTTTTAAAAAAAAAAATCTAGGAAAAATCAGGGTCTTAAAGATGAAGAGTCTTCAATGGCAATGGCAATTAAGTGCTGAAAGCATAGAAAGAAAAAAAAAATTAAGGCTTTGAGCTCCCTCTACAGGCCCAAAGGAAAAATTCCCAGGAAAAATAAGAAACTTCAATTAGGTAGTAAATCCCATGTAAAGTTGTTTAAAAATTCTCGGAACTATTCACATTGCTGCTTCACTTTAAGTGGAGCATCCATGGTGGTGAAAAATTGATGTGTACCCAAATGTTGCCTCGGGGAGAGTCTATCCATTTCATCTACATTACTGACGAGAGAGACACATTATCTCGCCCCCTAGTGGATGTTTTCAAAAATGACACAAAGATATTTTCTAACCAAGAGACTAAATTATTAAATCATACAACTTAGATAACCCTGGTTGAGGCTCTCAATATTATTTAGTCCAATCGGTCATTTTGTGCTTGAGGAAATGTAACAAACTTACTTATGACAAGAAGAGAAAGTCTTCTCAATTTGTATATTTTGTTTGTTTTTCCTGGCAGTTTTTTTTTAAATTTTATTGGAGTATAGTTAATTTACAATGTTGTGTTAGTTTCAGGTGTAGAGCAAAGTGATTCAGTTATACATATACATATATTCATTCTTTTTTAGATTCTTTTTTCAGATAACTTATCACAGAATGCTGAGCAGAGTTCCTTGTGCTGTAGAGTAGGTCCTTGTTGGTTATCTAATGTATAGCAGTATACGTATATTAATCCCAAACTCCTGATTTATCCCTCTCCCCAGCATTTCCCCTTTGGTAACCATAAGTTTGTTTTCGAAGTCTGTGAGTCTGTTTCTGTTTTGCAAATAAGTTCATTTGTATCTTTTTTTTTTTTAGATTCCATATATAAGTGATATTATATGATATTTGTCTTTCTCTGACTTACTTCACTTAATATGATAATCTCTAGGTCCATCCATGTTGCTGCTAATGTCATTACTTCATACTTTTTTATGGCTGAGTAGTATTCTATTGTATATATATATACCACATCTTCTTTATCTATTCCTCTGTTGATGGACATTTATGTTGCTTCCATGTCTTGGCTATTGGAAATAGTGCTGCAGTGAACACTGGGATACACGTACCTCTCCGAATTATGGTTTTCTCTGGATATATGCCCAGGAGTGAGATTGCAGGATCATATGGTAGTTCTATTTTCAGTTTTTAAGGAACTTCCATACTGCTCTCCATAGTGGTTGTACCAATTTACATTCCCACCAACAGTGTAGGAGGGTTCCCTTTTCTCCACACCCTCTCCAGCATTTACTGTTTGTAGACTTTTTGACGATGGCCATTCTGACTGGTGTGAGGTGATACTTCATTGTAATTTTGATTTGTATTTCTCTGATACACAGTGATGTTGAGAATCTCTTCATGTGCTTTTTACCCATCTGTATGTCTTCTTTGGAGAAATGTCTATTTAGATCTTCTGCGCATTTTTTGATACGGTTGTTTCTTTTTTTGATATTGAGCTGCATGAGCTGTCTGTATATTTTGGAGATTAATCTCCTGTTTGTCACTTCCTTTGCAAATATTTTCTCCAATTCTATGGGTTGTCTTTTCATTTTGTTTATGGTTTCCTTTGCTGTGCAAAAGCTTTTAAGTTTACTTAGGTCCCATTTGTTATTTACCCATTTTCATTACTCTAGGAGGTGGATCCAAAAAGATATTGCTGCAACTTATGTCAAAGAGTGTTCTGCCTATGTTTTCTTTTAAGAGTTCTATAGTACCCAGTCTTACATTTAGCTCTTTAATCCATTTTGGGTTTATTTTTGTTAGAGAATGTTCTAATTTCATTCTTTTATATGTAGCTGTCTAGCTTTTCCAGCACCACTTATTGAAGAGACTATCTTTTCTCCATTGTATAATCTTGACTCTTTTTTTTTTTTTACATCTTTATTGGAGTATAATTGCTTTACAATGGTGTGTTAGTTTCTGCTTTATAACAGTGAATCAGCTATACATAAACATATATCACCATATCTCTTCCCTCTTACAACTCCCTCCCTCCAACCCTTCCTATCCCACCCCTCTAGGTGGTCACAAAGCACTGAGCTGATCTCCCTGTGCCATGCAGCTGCTTCCCACTAGCTATCGGTTTTACATTTGGTAATGTACCTATGTCCATGCCACTCTCTCACTTTGTCCCAGCTTACCGTTCCCACTCCCTGTGTCCTCAAGTCCATTCTCTAGTAGGTCTGCATCTTTATTCCCATCCTGCCCCTAGGTTCTTCATGACCTTTTTATTTTTTTAGATGCCATATATATGTGTTAGCATACAGTATTTGTTTTTCTCTTTCTGACTTACTTCACTCTGTATGACAGACTCTAGGTCCATCCACCTCACTACAAAAAATTCAATTTTGGGTTTTTTTATGGCTGAGTAATATTCCATTGTATATATGTGCCACATCTTCTTTATCCATTCATCTGTTGATGGACACTTAGGTTGCTTCCATGTCCTGGCTATTGTAAATAGAGCTGCAATGAACACTGTGGTACATGACTCTTTCAGAATTATGGTTTTCTCAGGGTATATGCTCAGTAGTGGGATTCCTGGGTCGTATGGTAGTTCTATTTTTAGTTTTTTAAGGAACCTCCATGCTGTTTTCCATAGCGGTTGTATCAATTTATATTCCTACCAACATTGAAGGAGGGTTCCCTTTCACCACACCCTTTCCAACATTTACTGTTTCTAGCTTTTTTGATAATGGCCATTCTGACTGGTGTGAGGTGATATCTCATTGTAGTTTTGATTTGCATTTCTCTAATGATTAATGATGTTGAGCATTCTTTCATGTGTTTGTTGGCAATCTGTATATCTTCTTTGGAGAAATGTCTATTTAGACCTTCCGCCCATTTTTGGATTGGGTTTTTGTTTTTTTGACATTGAGCTGCAAGAGCTGCTTATAAATTTTGGAGATTAATCCTTTGTTGCTTCATTTGAAAATATTTTCTCCCATTCTGAGGGTTGTCTTTTCATCTTGTTTAGGGTTTCCTTTGCTGTGAAAAAGGCTTTCAGTTTCATAGGTCCCATTTGTTTATTTTTGTTTCTTTTTTTTTCCATTTCTGTAGGAGGTGGGTCAAAAAGGATCTTGCTGTGATTTATGTCATAGGGTGTTCTGCCTATGTTTTCCTGTAAGAGTTTTATCGTGTCTGGCCTTAAATTTAGGTCTTTAACCCATTCTGAATTTATTTTTGTGTATGGTGTTAGGGAGTGTTCTAATTTCATTCTTTCACATGTAGCTATCCAGTTTTCCCAGAACCACTTATTGAAGAGGCTGTCTTTTCTCCATTGTATGTTCTTGCCTCCTTTATCGAAACTAAGGTGACCATATGTGCGAGGGTTTATCTCTGGGCTTTCTATCCTGTTCCATTGATCTATATTTCTGTTTTTGTGCCAGTATCATACTGTCTTGATTACTGTAGATTTGTAGTATAGTCTGAAGTCAGGGAGCCTGATTCCTCCAGCTCTGTTTTTCTTTCTCAGGATTGCTTTTGCTACTCAGGGTCTTTTGTGTTTCTATAAAAATTGTGAAATTTTTTGTCCTAGTTCTGTGAAAAAGGCCAGTGGTAGTTTGATAGGGATTGCATTGAATCTGTAGATTGCTTTGGGTAATAGAATCATTTTCACAATGTTGATTCTTCCAATCCAAGAACATGGTATATCTCGCCATCTATTTGTATCATCTTTAATTTCTTTCATCAGTGTCTTATAGTTTTCTGCATACAGGTCTTTTGTCCCCTTAGGTAGGTTTATTCCTAGGTATTTTATTCTTTTTGTTACAATGGTAAATGGGAATGTTTTCTTAATTTCACTTTCAGATTTTTCATCATTAGTGTGTAGGAATGCAAGAAATTTCTGTGCATTAATTTTGTATCCTGCTACTTTACCAGATTCATTGATTAGCTCTAGTACTTTTCTGGTAGCATCTTTAGGATCCTCTATGTATAGTATCATGTCATCTGCAAACAGTGACAGCTTTACTTCTTTTCCAATTTGGATTCCTTTTCTTTTTCTTCTCTGATTGCTGTGGCTAAAACTTCCAAAACTATGTTGAATAATAGTGGTGAGAGTGGGCAACCTTGTCTTGTTCCTGATCTTAGTGGAAATGGTTTCAGTTTTTCACCACTGAGGAAGATGTTGGCTGTGGGTTTGTCATATATGGCCTTTATTATGTTGAGGTAAGTTCCCTCTATGCCTACATTCTGGAGAGTTTTTATCATAAATGGGTGTTGTATTTTGTCAAAAGCTTCTTCTGCATCTATTGAGATTATCATATGGTTTTTATTCTTCAATTTGTTAATATGGTGTATCACATTGATTGATTTGCATATATTGAAGAATCCTTGAATTCCTGGGATAAACCCCACTTGATTATGGTGTATGATCCTTTTAATGTGCTGTTGGCTTCTCTTTGCTAGTAATTTGTTTAGGATTTTTGCATCTATGTTCATCAGTGATATTGGCCTGTAGTTTTCTCTCTTTGTCACATCTTTGTCTGGTTTTGGTATCAGGGTTAACTGTGGCCTCGTAGAATGAGTTTCAGAGTGTTCCTCCCTCTCCTATATTTTGGAAGTGTTTGAGAAGGATAGGTGTTAGCTCTTCTCTAAATGTTTGATAGAATTCACCTATGAATCCATCGGTCCTGGGCTTTTGTTTGTTGAAAGGTTTTAATCACAGTTTCCATTTCAGTGCTTGTGACTGGTCTGTTTATATTTTCTATTTCTTCCTGGTTCAGTCTCGGAAGGTTGTGCTTTTCTACAAATTTGTCCATTTCTTTCAGGTTGTCCATTTTATTGGCATATAGTTGTTCGTAGTAATCTCTCATGATCCTTTGTATTTCTGCAGTGTCAGTTGTTACTTCTCCTTTTTCATTTCTAATTCTATTGATTTGGGATTTCTCCCTTTTTTTCTTGTTGAGTCTGGCTAATGGTTTATCAATTTTTGTTTATCTTCTCAAAGAACCAGCTTTTAGTTTTATTGATCTTTGCTATTGTTTGCTTCATTTCTTTTTCATTTATTTCTGATCTGATCTTTATGATTTCTTTCCTTTGGCTAACTTTGGGTTTTTTTGTTCTTCTTTCTCTAATTGCTTTAGGTGTAAGGTTAAGTTGTTTATTTGAGATATTTCTTGTTTGTTAAGGTAGGATTGTATTGCTATAAACTTCTCTCTTAGAACTGCTTTTGCTGCATCCCATAGGTTTTGGGTCGTCGTGTTTTCATTGTCATTTGTTTCTAGGTTTTTTTTTGTTTTTTTTGCTGTATGCGGGCCTCTCACTGTTGTGGCCTCTTCTGTTGCGGAGCACACGCTCCAGAAACTCAGGCTCAGTGGCCATGGCTCATGGGCCCAGCCGCTCTGTAGCATGTGGGATCTTCCCGGACCGGGGCACGAACCTGTGTCCCCTGCATCGGCAGGCGGACTCTCAACCACTGTGCCACCAGGGAAGCCCTGTTTCTAGGTATTTTTTGATTTCCTCTTTGATTTCTTCAGGGATCTCTTGGTTATTAGGTAGTGTATTGTTTAGCCTCCATGTGTTTGTATTTTTTACAGATTTTTTCCTGTAATTTTTATCTAGTCTTATAGCATTGTGGTCAGAAAAAATACTTGATAGGATTTCAAATTTCTTAAATTTACCAAGGCTTGATTTGGAACCAAGATATGATCTATCCTGGAGAATGTTCCATGAGCACTTGAGAAGAAAGTGTATTCTGTTGTTTTGGATGGAATGTCCTGTAAATATCAATTAAGTCCATCTTGTTTAATGTATCATTTAAAGCATCTTGTTTAATGTATCATTTAAATAAGTGTTTCCTTATTTATTTTCATTTTGGATGATCTGTCCATGGGTGAAAGTGGGTTGTTAAAGTCCCCTACTATGATTGTGTTACTGTCGATTTCCCCTTTTATGGCTGTTAGCATTTGACTTATGTGTTGAGGTGCTCTTATGCTAGGTGCATAAACATTTACAACTGTTATATCTTCTTCTTGGATTGATCCCTTGATTGTTATGTAGTGTTCTTCTTTGTCTCTTGTAATAGTCTTTGTTTTAAAGTCTATTGTGTCTGATATGAGAATTGCTACTCCAGCTTTCTTTTGATTTCCATTTGCACGGAATATCTTTTTCCATCCCCTCACTTGCAGTCTGTATGTGTCCCTAGGTCTGAGGTGGGTCTCTTGTAGACAGCATATATACAGGTCTTGTTTTTGTATCCATTCAGCCAGTCTGTGTCTTTGGTTGGAGCATTTAATCCATTTACATTTAAGGTAATTATCGATATGTATGTTCCTGTTACCATTTTCTTAATTGTTTTGGGTTTGTTATTGTGGGTCTTTTCCTTCTCTTGTGTTTCCTGCCTAGAGAAGTTCCTTTAGCATTTGTTGTAAAGCAGGTTTGGTAGTGCTGAATTCTCTTAACTTTTGCTTGTCTGTAAAGGTTTTAATTTCTCTGTCGAATCTGAATAAGATCCTTGCTGGGTAGAGTAATCTTGGTGTAGGTTTTTCCCTTTCATCACTTTAAATATGTCCCGCCACTCCCTTCTGGCTTTCAAACTTTCTGCAGAGAGATCAGCTGTTAACGTTATGGGGATTCCCTTGTATGTTATTTGTTGTTTTTCCCTTACTGCTTTTAATATTTTTTCTTTGTATTTAATTTTTGATAGTTTGATTAATATGTGTTTTTGTGTGTTTCTCCTTGGATTTATCCTGTATGGGATGCTCTGCACTTCCTGGGCCTGATTAGCTCTTTGCTTTCCCATATTAGGGAAGTTTTCAACTATAATCTCTTCAAATATTTTCTCAGTCCCTTTCTTTTTCTCTTCTTCTTCTGGGACCCCTATAATTCGAATGTTGCTGCATTTAATGTTGTCCCAGATGTCTCTGAGCCTGTCCTCAATTCTTTTCATTCTTTTTTCTTTATTGTGCTCTGCAGTCGTTATTTCCACTATTTTGTCTTCCAGGTCACTTATCCGTTTTTCTGCCTCAGTTATTCTGCTATTGATTCCTTCTAGAGAATGTTTAATTTCATTTATTGTGTTGTTCATCAGTGTTTGTTTGTTCTTTAGTTCTTCTAGGTCCTTGTTAAACGTTTCTTGTCTTTTCTCCATTCTATTTCCAAGATTTTGGATCATCTTTACTATCATTATTCTGAATTCTTTTTCAGGTAGACTGCCATATCCTCTTCATTTGTTTGGTCTGGTGGGTTTTTACCTTGCTCCTTCATCTGATGTGTGGTTCTCTGTCTTCTCATTTTGCTTACCTTACTGTGTTTGGGGTCTCCTTTTCACAGGCTGCAGGTTCATACTTCCCGTTGTTTTTGGTGTCTGCCCCCAGTGGCTAAGGTTGGTTCAGTGGGTTGTATAGGCTTCCTGGTGGAGGGGACTAGTGCCTGTGTTCTGGTCAAGGAGGCTAGATCTTGTCTTTCTGGTGGGCAGCTCCGCATCCGGTGGTTGCGGTCCTGTGACCTTATTATGATTGTAGGCAGCCTTTCTGCTAGTGCGTGGGGTTGTGTTCCTGTCTTGCTAGTTGTTTGGCATAGGGTGTCCAGCACTGTAGCTTGCTGGTCGTTGAGTGGAGCTGGGTCTTGGCGTTGAGATAGAGATCTCTGGGACATGTTTGCCATTTGATATTACGTGGACCTGGGAGGCCTCAGGTGGACCAATGTCCTGAGCTTGGCTCTCCCACCTCAGAGGCACAGGCCTGATGCCCGGCCGGAGCACCAAGACCCTGTCATCCACACAGCTCAGAATAAAAGGGAGGAAAAAAAAGAAAGAAAGAGAAAAATAAAGTAAATTAAAATAAATTTAATAAAATAAAAAAATTTTTTAAGTAATAAAAAAAAGAAAGAAAGAAGAGAGCAACCAAACCAAAAAACAAATCCACCAATGTTAAGAAGCGCTAAAAACTATATTTAAAAAAAAACGGACATACAGAACCCAGGACAAATGGTAAAAGCAAAGCTATACAGACAAAATCGCACACAGAAGCATACACATACACACTCACAAAAAGAGAAAAAGGGAAAAAATATATATATATAGTTGCTCCCAAAGTCCACCGCCTCAATTTGGGATGATTCCTTGTCTATTCAGGTATTCCACGGATGCAGGGTACATCAAGTTGATTGTGGAGCTTTAATCCGCTGCTTCTGAGGCTGCTGGGAGAGATTTCCCTTTCTCTTCTTTGTTCGCATAGCTCCCGGGGTTCAGCTTTGGATTTGGCCCCGCCGATACGTGTAGGTCGCCTGAGGGCATCTGTTCTTTGCTCAGACAGGACGGGGTTAAAGGAGCCGCTGATTCGGGGGCTCTGGCTCACTCAGGCCGGGGGGAGGGAGGGCCACGGAGTGCGGGGTGAGTCTGCAGCGGCAGAGGCCGACATGACATTGCACCAGCCTGAGGCGCACTGTGTTGCGTTCTCCCAGGGAAGTTGTTCCTGGGTCACGGGACCCTGGAGGTGGCGGGCTGCACAGGCTTCCGTGAGGGGAGGTGTGGACAGTGACCTGTGCTTGCACACAGGCTTCTTGGTGGCGGCAGCAGCAGCCTTAGCGTCTCATGCCCATCTCTGGGATCTGCACTGATAGCTGCAGCTCACGCCCATCTCTGGAGCTCATTTAGTCGGCGCTGTTGATCCCCTCTCCTCTGCACCGCGAAACAAAGAGGCAAGAAAAAGTCTCTTGTCTCGTCGGCAGGTCCAGACTTTTTCCCGGACTCCCTCCCGGCTGGCTGTGGCGCACTAGCCCCTTCAGGCTGTGTTCACGCCGCCAACCCAAGTCCTCTCCCTGAGCTCCGACCGAAGCCTAAGCCTCAGCTCCCAGCCCCGCCCGCCCCGGCGGGTGAGCAGACAAGCCTCTCGGGCTGGTGAGTGCCGGTCGGCACCGATCCTCTGTGCGGGAATCTCTCCGCTTTGCCCTCCGCACCTCTGTTGCTGTGCTCTCCTCCGCGGCTCTGAAGCTTTCCCCCCTCTGCCACCCACAGTCTCCACCCACGAAGGGGCTTCCCAGTGTGTGGGAACCGTTCCTCCTTCACAGCTCCCTCCCACTGGTGCAGGTCCCGTCCCTATTCTTTTGTCTCTGTTTTTTCTTTTTTCCTTTTGCCTTACCCAGGTACGTGGGGAGTTTCTTGCCTTTTGCGAGGTCTGAGGTCTTCTGCCAGCATTCAGTAGGTTTTCTGTAAGGGTTGTTCCACATGTAGATGTATTTCTGATGCGTTTGTGGGGAGGAAGGTGATCTTCACTTCTTACTCTTCTGCCATCTTGAAGCTCCTCCTCCAATAATCACTTTAAACATTACTGATCCAAATGTAACATTTAAAAGAGGCTATCAGAGTGGATAAAAACAGGACCGAACTATATGTTGTCTATAAAAACAACCCACTTTAAATATAAAGACACATATAGATTAAAACTAAATGGATGGGGAAAGACATACCATGCTAATATTAATGAAAAGAAAGTAGGATTAACTCTATTAATTTCTGAGACAGAGGACTTCAGAGCAGGGAAAATTATCAAGGGTAAAGCAAGAAATCATATATGATAAAAGGGTCACTTCTCCAAGAAGATATAACAATCCTTACTGTGTATGCATCTATCAATAGAGTGTCAAAATATATAAGGCAAAAACTGATAGAAAATAGAGGAGAAATAAATGAATCCACTATTATAATTAGTGACTTTAGTAATTGGCAGATCCAGCAGGCAGAAAATCAGTAAGGACTTAGTTGAACTGAACAGTGCCTTCAATCAGGTGAATATAATTGACATCTATGGACTGCTTCAACAACAACAGAATACACAGTCTTCTCAAGCTCACATAGAACATTTATCAAGACAGACCATATTCTAGGCCATAAAACACACCTTAACAAATTTAAAGAACAGAAATCATAAAAAGCGTGCTCTCAAACCACAGTAAAATTAGGCTAGAAATCAACAACAGACAGAAAGCTGGAAAATTCTCAAATGCTTGAGATTAAACAATACACTTCTAAGTAACACCAGGGTCAAAGAAATTTTAAGAGATATTTTTAAATATTTTGAACTAAATGAAAATAATAAAAATTATAACAGAAATCAGTGAAATTGAAAACAAGAAATTAATAGAGAAAAATCAATGAAACCAAAATCTGGTTCTTTGAAAAGATTAATAAAATGATAAACTTCTAGCAGGGCCAACTACGAATAAAAGAAAGAAGATACAAATTACTAATACCAGAAATGGAATAGGGGCCATCACCACAATTTCATGGATATTAAAAAGGATAATAAAAAATATTATTAACAGCTCTATGTCCACAACATTGATGAAATGGAATAATTTCTTGAAAGACAATCTACTGCTTAAAAATCTAACTTCTAAAATCAAGAATAAGAAACAAACAACCTGAATAGGAAAATTGCCAAGAGATCTAGACAGACACATCACCAAAGAAGATATACAGATAGAAAATAAGCAAATGAAAGGATGCTCAACATCATATGTTGTTAGGGAATTGCTAATTAAAACAATAATTAGATACCACTATCACCCTATTAGAATGGCTAAAATCCATAACACTGACAACAGCAAATACTGACAAGGACATGGAGCAAAAGGAATTCTCATTCACTGCTGGTGGGAATGCAAAATTGCACAGCCATTTTGGAAGACAGTCTGGCAGTTTCTTGCAAACCTAAACATGCTTTTACCATACAATCTAGCAATCATGCTCCTTGGTATTTACCCAAATAAGTTGAAAACTTATGTCCCTACAAAAATGAATGTTTACAGTAGCATTATTCATAATTGTCAAAACTTGGAAGCAGCCAAGACATCCTTTGTTAGACGAATGGCTAAACAAACTGTGGTATATCCATACAATGGGCTATTATACAGTGATTTAAAAAAATGAGCCATCAGGCCATGAAAAAAACATGGAGGAACCCAAAATACATATTGCAGAGTAAAAGAAACCAAGTCTGAAAAGACTGTGTACTGTATGACTCCAACTTTGTAACATTCTGAAAAAGGCAAAACTACGGAGACAGAAAAAGATCAGTAGTTGCCAGGGGTTGGGTGAAGGAGGAAGGGCTGAATAGGTGGAGCACTGGGGAATTTGGGGGCAGTGAAATTATACCATCAATACTGATTCATCAGTTGTAACAAACGTACTATACTAATGCAAGATGTTAATAACATGAAGAACTCTGGTTAGGGGGCAATATATGGGAACTGTCTGTACTTTCCATTCAAATTTTCTGTAAATGTAAAACTTTTCTAAAAAATAGTCTATTAATTAAAAAAAAATAAGAGAGTTAGAATATGACAAGGATTTAAATCCTGCCACTTATAATTTGTGTGGGCTTCAGCTCTTACATTCTAGAGATTCATTTTTCTCATCAGAAAATAAAGATAATAATATTGACCTCCTAGTATTGTTTTGGGATTGAGTGAGCTAGCACATGAAAAGCTCCAGAGAGAGCCTGGCACACAGTTGGCATTCAGCATTTATTAACTCTTTGCCCTTTTCTTTCTTTTGTGGATATTAGTACTTAATAGTTACTAAACGTTGCAGGACAGAATGGGGCAAGAAATTCCAGGAGCAGTGCAGAATCAAAAGTACAGCTGAAGCAGAAAATCATCTAACAAGGAGATCAACCTTTGGCATTGTAAAGAAGCAAAGCTCATATTTCCTTCTAATCTTCAAGTACAATATATTGAACTTTACAACCAGAAGCAGCCTCTTTTCTTTAGATAATAGAAGCTGAAACCCCATGTTCAGAACATGATCTTTGTTTCACTGGCCCCTTTTACAGGCTCCAATTTCACAAATTCCATAGAGTACTTCATTTTCATGAATTTTCTCAAAAGCAAAGCCCATTTAATTTTGCTTCTCCAAACTTAACTGAAAAGCATTGCTTCCCATAATGCCTGCTTGCTCCTCTTTCCCCAAATTTCTGCAACTATAAGATCTCAGAATTGCCCACAGCCACTGGTTGTTGTACAATATTTTCCCTGCTCCAATGTTCTGCTGCATGGGCTGGGTTTCTGGCTTGTCCTAGACTCTGATTTTGCCTCTCAGATTGAGTGTAAGGGTTTGAGGTTGGAGATACAGACTGGAAGATTAGGAAGGGTCTTGGGAATTGTATTAATCCAATAAATCAAGTATGTGTGTGATTTAAAAATACAAAGGTAGTTACTATCAAAAATATATAATCAACTAAAAGTGGACGGTAGCAGTAAGAAAAGGCCAAGGGCTTATACTGGTTTCATCTTTATTCACAGTAGGCAGTCAATAGGTGTTACACAGAGAGTCAAATATGTCACATAAATAATAATTATAAAGGTAATTATTAGAACAAAAACAAACTCTAAATTATCAGGCATTACACACACATACAAAACATTATAGGCAATATAATGAAAAATTATAGAAAAGAAAATCAATATAACAGAAAACATAATATGATAATATATTGGATGAAAACTAAACATTTATGACACATAAATAAAAGTAAGTTGATTAACTCCTCATTGAAAGAAAAGAATCTCAAACTGAATCATAAAACAAATCCTAATTATATTTTCAAATTCAGGAGATATACCTAAGATAAAATAACTCATAAAAATTGAAAATTAAAGGACGAGCAAAGGCCTATCAGGCAAATGTGAAGAAAATGTTAAAGGATACAATCCACCTCGATGATCTCATCATTAGGAATACCTATTAATCAAACAACATTGTACCAAAATAATTAAAGCAAAAATTACAGGAAACAAAGAGACAATAGAGACACTTTAGTTACAGGAGATTTTAATTCCAATATCTCAGTCCATGACATAGCAAGTGAATAAGAAATAAGTTTGTCAATAGAATACATAAATAATATAAATAATAGGTAGTTACAAGTGTTTTGCATGGAACTAAGTTCCATGACTTCACATTCTTTTTATATACCCATAAAACACTGGAGTTAACTGGACATTTTTTAGGACACAAATAAAACCTTAGTCAATTTAAGAAAGTTAGATGATAGAGATAAATAAGAAGTATAAATATCATACAGAACTGGTAAATAAAACAAATGAATTCATTGGCTGTTGGAAACAAGCCAATTCAGTAAGGTGACTGGTGACAAAATTAATATGATGAAATAAATAGGCTTCTTATATGAAAGCAGTAATCAATTAGAAAATGCAATAGAAGAAAAGACTCTATTGAAAATGGCAATAAACAGATAAAATAATTAAGAAAAAATTATGAAGTATTTAAGTTCTATTATATATTTTTTAAAAATAAAATGTTGTCAGGGCACATAAAAAGAGTTTGGGTAAGAAGACAAAGCATTATAAAGATGCCAATTTTCTTTAATGCATCTATTTGATAGGATCTCAATGAAAATGTCATCTGAGTTTTACTGTAATATAGAAGAACTGATCATAAAGATCTAATAAATTTGATTCTAGAAAGATAAAAAAAATTCTGCATGGCAAAACTCACATACACACTAAATGACAAAGAAGGCAAAATATTTGCAATATGTATTATATATAAAGGTCTAATTTCTTTATTGTATAAAGAACTCCTATAAACTAATTTTTAAAAATCAGTAATATAATGTAAGCCCAGAGATCACATCAAAAGAAATCCAAGTGACTTTTACAAAAAACAACGTGCTTAATCTTACTCTTCATAAGATAAATGCAAAGGGATATATTTTCTACCTGTAAATCAGCAAAGATTCAAATATTTGATAAAAAACCTTAGCTGGAGAAGGAGAAGAGAAGCAGGCCTCATACCTTACTGGTGAGGGTATAAATCAATACATCCCCAATGAAGAGCAATTTGGCAATATCTCTCAAAATTCCAAAGCTATGTCACTTGATCAAGTAACTCTACTTTTGGGAATTTATTCTACAGTTATGCTTGTACATGTGTAACATGACGTATCCAAATAGAATCAACATAGCATTGCTGGTATTAGCAGAAGATTGAAATGAACTACATGTTCAGGAATTGGTACAAGTTAAAGAAATTATTGGCAATCTAATCCGTTCAATGGAAGCATATCTAGCTCTTTATAAATGAAGTAGCAGAAATGAGTGATGTGGAAATAGCTCCACGGTGTGTGTGTGTGTGTGTGTGTGTGTGTGTGTGTGTGTGCGCGCACGCATGTGCCCATGCACGTGTTACCGACCAGGGTTCTTGGGCTCCTTAATCAATAGAAATTGATCAGAGATCAGACAAGAAATTCAGGCGAGGCTTTACTGGGGCCCTGCTGCAGCAGGGAGGAGCGAGAACAAATAACAGTTTCCCTTGCTCACCTGCTCTCTTGGTGGGGGGGGCAAGCTGGTTCCTTATATGGGCTGAGGGTAGGGGTGTGTCCAGGGGGTCTGGCTGGAAGGGTGGCTTAGGTGGGTTGCCACACTTTTGTGGTGCTGTGTGGAGGGGGCATGTACAGTACCCTGTATTGCTCCTGGCCCCCTGCTTTTGCTCTCAGCTCTTCAGAAGTGGCAGTTGGGCTTTTGGGGCTTTTTTGTGTCTTGCTGTCCATCATTTTCCCCAGCTGCACATGCATGCAGTTATTTTTAGTCCCTTACAGTTTCTTTGTATTTTGTTGCTCCAAGAGAGATTTGTCCGGGTGCAAGCACTGCAGCACTGCAGCAAAGGGTCCCAGGTCCCAGACTTATCTTATTCCCCCAAGAGACTCTACACCCTTATTTTTAAGCGGTAAGGGGCCGAAGGTCTCTTCTTCTGAAACTTCTTCCTGCTGGGCAGGGGCCACAGACCCTAGCCTACCCCAGAGGTGTAGAAGTCCCTCACTGACTGTTCCAAGAAACTGTAGGGACCCGGGCCACTCTCTGCTGGAATGGGTTGAATTCCTTGAGCCATCATGAGCCTTACTTCAAACTGTTGGAGCCAAGAAGACACAAACTTAACTAGAAGGTTAAACAAACAAGGGCTAAAAAGGGGAAGAACAACAATAGCCATTAAAGGGCTCAGAAAGGGAAGGAACCAGGTTAACTTTGGGCTTCCTTAACCGTTGACCAGGCAGTGGATGCGATATCGCCCCTGCCAAAATTGTGAAGCTGCTCTGCCCCGGGCGTATACCTCCTTCATATTAACTTCTACCTGTCCTGTCTCGTTGACCCGGATGCAGCAGGAAGTATTAGTTATCACACAAACTGTCGATGGGGCCTGTCTTTGAATAGGCATCTCAGGTTTTCCACTGGCTCACAGGTGTATTGTTCTTCTGTTGTGAACTGTGAAGGTAAAAGCTTTAGTCTAGACAAATGTACCCAACTAGATATCCCTTACAGTCTGACAGCAGTGAGGGTAGCTAAAATTACTTTACAGGGGCCCTTCCATCTTGGCAATAGTTGGTCTTCAGGGAACCCCTCTTTCCAGGTTTTAAGAAGAACTTGGTCCCCGGGGTTTATTTGTGAAGGAACTGCTCCTTCCTCTGTATTTTTAGTGGGAGCCAGCAGTGCCTTGCGGGCATAGTCCTGGATTGCCTTCTGAACTTGTCCTGGATTAAGAATATATCTCAGGGCCTGGTTCACGTCCTCATGCAGTAGAACATCAGTAGTAAGAAAAGGCCCCCCATAGGTCATTTCAAATGGGCTAAGCCTCAGACCGCTCCTGGGGGCTACACAGACCCTAAGGAGTGCAATAGGAAGCAAGTTGGTCCAGGGTGCATGAGTTTCTTGGCAGGGCTTTGCTAAGGTTTTCTTTAAAGTATGGTTCACTTTCTCTACCTTCCCTGAAGACTGGGGGTGCCAAGAGGTGTGTGGCATGTAGCCTATCCCTAGGGCCATTGTGAGCCCCTGTATGATTTTGTCTATAAAAGAGGGCCGTTGTCGCTCTGGAGGGACATTGGAAGTCCAAACTGAGGAATTCTTTCCTTTTTTAAAAAAGACTTACAGACTTCCATGGCCTTTTCAGATTGGGTGGGGAAGACTACAACCCATCTCGTGGGAGTATCAACAAACACCAGAAGGTATTTATATCCTGATCATGGGGGCATTTGGGGTGAAATCTAACTGCCAGTCTTCCCCCGGGGAAGGCTAGGGAGTTCACGGGGGCCAGCCACTAGGGCTATAATTGCTCAGGCTCCTGCAGTCGAGCTGCCTGTGTTGCAATTTGATCAGCTTTGCTGTTCCCTTGGCTCACTAAATATCCATTCCTCTGATGGCCCCTACAGTGGGTTACTACTGCCACCTGGGTCGGGAGCTGCACTGCTTCTAAAAGAGCCAGAATCAAATCTGTGTTTTATGGGGCAATTTCTAGCGATTAACATTCTTCTTTCTTTCCAAATGGTGGCATGAGCTTATAGCACGTGGAACCCATACTTAGAGTCAGTAAAAATATTTAATTTCTTATCCTTCCCTGATTGCAAATCTCTCATTAATGCAATTAGTTCAGCCTTCTGGGCTGATGTCTGGGGTGACAGGGCCTTGGCTTCTATGACTTCATCTAGACTAACTATGGCATAGCCCGCCTTTCGGGTTCCCATTTCTACAAAACTGCTCCCATCAGTAAACCTTCGACCTCAGGGCTGTCAAGAGGCTCATCTCGAAGATCAGACCTGCTGGAGTAAGTTTGTTCTATGGTCTCTATACACTGATGCACTAAGCTTCCACTCTTGGCCACTGGAAGCAGAGTTGCTGGGTTCAGGGTTTGGCACACCTTTAAGTGAATGGCAGGGGTGTCCATTAGGAGGGCCTGCTATTTTGTTAACCATCTTCCAGTTAACACAATGATGTCTTTTGTACCTGATGAGGGGTTAACACATCTAAGTGTTTTCCCAGGATAAGCTTGGAAGCCTCATTAACCAACAGGGCTGTGGCTGCTACTGCCCTCAGGCAGCTTGGCCATCCCAGGGACACTGAGTCTAGTTGTTTTGGAAAGTTAGCCACTGGTCTCTGATCTGTTCCCAGCTGTCGGGACCCCTAGTGCTCTCCCTGACCTCTCGTGAATGTATACGGTGAAGGGCTGTCCAAATTTGGAAGCCCCAGTGCTGGTGCTTTACTCAACTCAGTCTTGAGAGTCTCAAAGGCCCCTGGTGGTCCTATTCCATTGAAGGGGTTCGCTTTCTTCTCCCTTTAGAGCCTCATATAGGGGTTTTGCTATAAGGCCATAATTTGGAATCCAGATACGATAGAACCCAGCTATCCCAAGAAAGCCTCAGAGTTGCCTCTTTGTGGTTGGAGATGGTAATGCACTAATTGCTGTTTTTCGATCTATGGCCAGGGCTCATGCCCCTGGGGTCAAAACAAATCCTAAATATTGAACCTGTTGCTGTGAGATCTGAGCCTTGGTTGGAGAGACTTCATATCCCCTTTTTGCCAGAAAACTTAGGACCCTAACAGTATTTTGATCTGAATCTTTTTGGTCTCACTGCTTATCAATAAATTGTCAACATGATTTCATTTTTTTTAATTTTTAAAAGTAAATAAATTAATTAATTTATTTTTGGCTGTGTTGGGTCTTTGTTGCTGTGCACCAGCTTTCTTTAGTTGCGGTGAGCAAGGGCTACCCTTCACTGCAGTGCACGGGCTTCTCATTGTGGTGGCTTCTCTTTTCTTGTGGTGCATGGGCTCCAGGCGCGCGGGCTTCAGTAGTTGTGGCACGTTGTCTCAGTCGTTGTGGCTCGTGGGCTCTAGAGCGCAGGCTCAGTAGTTGTGGTGCACGGGCTTAGTTGTTCCGCGGCCTGTGGGATCTTCCCAGACCAGGTCTCGAACCCGTGTCCCCTGCATTGGCAGCAGATTCTTAAACACTACTCCACCAGGGAAGCCCCAAATTGTCAACATATTGTAACAGAGTTCCTTTCTCAAGGCCCAGTTCCCTCAGTTCCCTTGCTAACACGTTTCCAAAAAGATGGGTGCTGTCCCAAAGGCCCTGAGGAAGCACTGTCCAGCTATATTGGGTAGCCCACAGGGTGTCAGGGTCCCTCCATTCAAAGGCAAAAGGGTATTGAGAGTCCGGATGTAGGGGAATACAGAAAAATGCATCTTTGAGGTACAAAACAGAGAAATACTGAATGCTCCCTGGCACTTGGGTGACAAGGGTGCGTGGATTTGGCACCGATATGTGAATAGGGATGCCTGCCTCATGCACTGCTTGTAAGTCTTGCACAAACCAATACTAACCATTATGCTTCTGAACGGGGAGGATGGGGGTGTTCCGAAGGGATTGGCGAGGCCTAATGAGTCCGTGTTTTAGGAATTTGCTGAACAGCAGTGGGTTCCCCTCAGGACCTCAGACTTTTAAAGGATATTGTCTTTTCCAGGGGTATTTTTCCCCAGGCCTTAACCTTACTTTTATTGAGGGAAGACGTTTTGCCCTTCTTGGCACCAAGGTATCCCGAAATGTAGGATCTACGCGTTCTCTAATTTCTTGGGGGATGTCTTGGGGAATATTTTGATGACCAGCAGGTGGGTCACCTGGGGCTATCAATAGGTGCATTCTGTTTGAATTCTCTATCTCCTTGGGTTTCACCCTGTCCTAAGAATACACTGGCTCCTAATTTATTTAGCACATCTCTTCCGAGGAGGGAGACAGGGCATTCTGGCATACACAAAAGAGAGTGAGTAATAATAATGGACCTGATTCCACAGGCAAGGGGAGACGTAAATCGCCCTGCCTTTGGCTGCCCATCAAATCCCTTCACAATACAGTCATGGTTGGAGAGGGGACCAGCTGGCCAAGTCAGCACAGAGCAGGTGGCCCCAGTGGCTACAAGAAATTTGGTTTTCCTACCTGCCACATTGAGGGTGACCCGAGGCGCCACTGGAGTGATGAGGATGGATCGAGTGGGATTTGGAGCCGGGCAGGCACTTGGGCCCCATCAGTCAGCGTGCGGGCATCTCTCATCCGAGAGATTTGCAAGGACCTGGGGCCAGCCAGGTTTGCCCCTCGGGTATCCCACAGGAGGGCGCTCAGGACATTCTCCCCTCCAGTGCCCCCTCAAGCGGCACTGACAAAAGGCAGATTGGTTCAGGCCCTTTGGTGGTCTGTCCAGCCTTTGGTGGTCTGTCCAGGCTTCCCGGCCCTCCAGGGTCGTCTCGAGGTGGTGGGTGGATTAGAGCAGACAAACGCTGCCTTTTCTTTATTAGCCTCTTATACTTATTGACCTCCTCCATTAAGTCTCAGTTGTTATAGATCTTGAAGGCCTCCTCTACCAAGGTTGACAACGGGGTTTGGAGCCCAGCCTCAAGCTTTTGTAATTTTCTCCTGCTATCAGGGGTAGCCTGGCTGATAAAATACATAGCCAACAGTGTCCTCCCCTCCGCGGACCTAGGGTCTGTATTGGTGTACTTCCTGAATGCTTCTGTCACTCGGCTCAGGAAGACTGCCGGGTTTTCATCTTTTTCCTGTGTAACCTCTTGGACCTTATCATAATTTACAGGCTTCACCATGCACCTTTTCATTCCTTCTGATAGACTAGGAATGTAATGTCTCATCCTAGCCTGGAGATCTTCGTATTCCCAGGGCGGGTCATGTTCTGGGATTCCATCCCCACCTGCCGGATAAATTGTCGACGGTGTGGATGGGTGACCAGTAGGCCATCTGTGTGTTCCCTGGCCTTTCTCAGTATATGCTCCTTTTCATCCAGGGTGCAACACTGGGCTAGAATAACCATGATGTCCTGCCAGGTTAGAGAGAATGTCAAACCCAGCCTGATAAATTTGTCCATAAACTTGTCAGGGTTCTCTGTGAATCTGCCAGACTTCTTACAGATTCCTAAGTCTCCCATTGAGAAGGGGACATGCACTCTAGTAATCCCTCCATTCCCATCAGCTACTTCCCGAAGGGCATAAAGACCTTGTGGGGCAGAGATGGGGGCTAACTTTGAACCTGATCCTAGGTGACAGGAAGTTCCACTACAAGTTACCCTGGAGGGACTAATCTCTCCCTCCTGGGGCAAGAGAGGATATAAAGGGACATAGAGAGGCAGAGTTTGGGATTGGTCAGAGGGACCGGGAGAAGTAGGTGGCTCCAGGGAAGTAGGTGGGACTTGGTTTCCCTCCTGAGAGCTGGGGAAGGTTAGAAGGGGATCACCTAAAACATCGGGAGTGTTTTCTGATTCCTCAGGCTTTTGATTACAGGAGCCGCATAGAACGGGGTTTTGGTAAAGGACCATGAACACTTGAATGTAGGGAACCTCAGTCCATTTTCCCATCTTGTGACAGTACAGATCCAATTGCAAGATGGTATTATAATTTAGAGACCTATTTTCAGGCCATTTTTTTTCCATTCCCCAACTTATATAAGGGCCAGGCAATGTTACAGTAGAGTTTAAGTTTTTCTCTTTTCAGCACACCTGTTTTGAAAATTTTCCAATTTTTAAGGATACGCTTCAGAGGTGCTTCTTCTGGCTTAGAAGAGGATCCTCCCATGTTGAATAACCTGCAGCCGAGAAAGAGTGCTCCTAGAAATGATGTCCAGCATCCTGCAAACATTGACCAGGAGGCTTTTGTCCTATAATGTTTCCCCATGCTGGGGGTATTTCTTGAGATTGAGCATCTATAAAACCTAGGATGTTGGCTGCTTGGAAGTGGCCAGCCCAATATGTAACCTGTAACAGTGTCTGGGCTGCCAAGGCCTGAAGTGAAGAGGGTCCTAGAGGTGCAGAAAGGAACTCCTGGAGGAATTGGAGTCGGGGATTGGAAAATGCCATGGGGGTCAGGACCTGAGGGCCTAGAGGTGGGAGTATTCCCACAGGAGATTTTTTTTTTGGACAAAGAGTAAGGTGTGATATTAGCGGCTATCCCCTATCTGTTTCGCGGCTATCATAAAATTGGGGAGAGCCTGATGACTCCATCTGACACAGGCAATAGCAAGTTTTCACAATGTGTCCCATGTAATTTAACATACCAAATGAACCCAATTAGTTTAGGATCTCTCTTTATGATGCTCCAGGGGACCCTTGAAGCATCCCAAAGTTAACTGGAAGTCAAAAGAACTTTAATTAGAATTTGATATTTGGGAAGCCTGTCAAAAAGTTCAGAAAGTTTTAAAACACCCGGTCAGATAGGATCATAGGTAGCTGTGAAACAGTACTTATGCCTTGAGCTAAGGTGAAAAAAGATTTCAAAAGTAAATACAGATCACTTAAAGGCACAGGAACTCACAAGATCTGTTATAAAAAGCCACATTCCAGGAAAACTTTGTTCTCTTATGAGAGAGAGAAACCAAATACAGTCTTGCATCAGCATACGCTTAATAAAAACCATTTTGCTAATTAAATTAATCCAACCTCAGAAAGTCCTGACCACATAAAAAATTCTTTTCCCAATATTCCTTTTCTGCAAACCTTCCGCAACTTTCTGTAGCCATATTATCCTGTCCCTTATTCTTTCCATTCAGAAATAACCAGTTCCAGGACAAAAAGTCACCTTTTTCCTTTTAACAAAATATATTTCCATTCCTCATACCTTCTTTTTTGAAAACACGCATCCTACTTTCCTTAAGCAACCATGAACTGTCTTTTATATTAGCATTCCCTGATTGGAATATCCCATAACCTCTAGAAACATGTATCTTCCCAAAGCACAAGTTCTTTCCTTAACGTGGCTCAAGACGTGTCAAATAAACCCAAACATCTTTAGCTTCCCTCTTACAAGAGAACAAAAGTGGTAGTAGTCAATTTAGACCCGCTTAGCAGTTAATGTTCCAATATTTCGTTTTACTTGAAATGGCCTGGATATGCAATGGATTCCTATCATTTAACTTACTTTAGTTTCAAGTTACCAAAATTTGGAGAGACTATTTTAGATGGACATTTCCAAAACATAATTATTCCTATAGAGTTAACCAAAAAGCTCTTATCCCAGTTACGTTTACTTAAAAGTTTAATCATATTAGACAATTTTTCTTGTTGACAGATTTGATAACAGAAACAATATGTACTTATTGACTTGCAATGATCTTAGGTACAATGAATGTATTGTACTTAATGTTGATGACTCTAAAGACAGGTCTGTATTAAGTAAACCCACAAAATTAAGCCAAAAAAGCCAATTTCTACAGAACTAGAGATCTCATAGTTTTCCCACTTGAATTAAAAATGGCCCTTTTTCCCCTCAGTCTGGGGGATTACAGTTGAATCAGGTAGTTCCTGAGAGCCCAGGCAGAATAGTTACATTGCAAAGGCAGAGGAGAGAGATGCAAGCTCCTCTCCTTTCCTTTTTTTTCTTTAAAGTCCCACTAAGTAAACCAAGGCTGGAATCACAGGCAATGTGAGCTGTGTTTGTATCTCAAGTCTTAAGAACTGCACTGTGCCCCACGATGTCAGCAGAGACTTGCCGGAGCAGCTGGACAGACAGAACTACATCACAAACAAAGATGCCAATGCCAAAACTTAAAGACACGAACAAGGAGTCTTCAGGATGAAGGGGATGGGAGTGTAGGGGTGAGGACCAAGGGAGAGGTAAAGGGAGAAGGAACGGAAAAGACTGAAAAAGAGAAAGAGGCAGAAAGAGAGAGATTGCTGTTTCAATCCGCCCTCTGTGGGTGTCTATTCAGGCACCAACCTGTGTGCTTCCAGAAAGGGCCAGCGAAGGAGGGAGCACCCTGTCCACTGCCCACTGGTGTGATCAAGCCCAGAAACCAGTCAGTTGTACGTCATCTGTGGGACTCTAACCCGTAGGTGGGACTCTCACCCAGGCATACACCAGTATATAGAAATCTGCTGCTTCAGCCCATTCCCACCAGGACTACTCTTAGCATCAGGAAAATAAAGCTGAGAATATTGGGGTGATCAGACTTCCAGCCACTACATGATATGAGGTTTGAACCTCTATCACTCTCTTAAATATCAGGTCAGGGAGAGCCTGCTGGACCAGGATCTGCATGGTGTCAGGGAAGCCTCTGCCCCCTCTGCTTGTCACCTGTCAAGGTGAGCCACTGCTGGCCAGAGGGAGCGGGTCTCACAAGCTGAGAGGAGTGATGCTGTAGCTGTCCGACATCCACTCTCTTGGAAGAATAGGATAGAAGTAGGAGAGGACAGAGAGGAGAAGTAGAGTTTTCAGGAGAGGGAAAGGGATGGTGAGGGAAAAAAGAACAAAGGAGAGGGGGAAAGCATTGCCTGAATGAGGGTACTAAGGTCCTCAGGGGCCAGGTAGGCAGACATACCAAACGTGGTGATGTTGAAACAAGAGGTTCAGGAGGCTGCTTGCTACCCACAGGGAATCTGCGTTCAGTGGTCCTGGAGGTGCCCAGAGTCTCTCCTGGGAAGGGGACAATTGTCCCTTCGTGGTTGCCACCAAGTATGTTAACTGACCAGTGTTCTTGGCCTCCTTAATCAGTAGAAATTGATCAGAGGCCAGACAATAAATTCAAATTTATTGGGGGGAGCAAGAACAAATAACAGGTTCCCTTTCTTGCTCACTCGCTGAGTGGGGGTGAGTTTGTTCCTTATAAGGGGTGAGGGTAGGAGTGTGTCCAGGGGTCGGCCAGAGGGGTAGATTAGATGGTTTGCCCACCCCTTTGTGGTGGTGTGTGCAGGGGGCATGCACAGTACCCTGCTTTTGCTCCCGGCTCTTCAGAAGTGGCAGTTGGCCTTTTTGGTCTTTCCTGTATTTGGTTGTCCATAATTTTCCCCAGCTGCACACAGTTTTTTTTAGTCCCTTATAGTTTCTTTGTATTTTGTTGCTCGATGTTTATCCAGGTGTAAGCATTGCAGCACTGCAGCAAAGGGTCCCAGGCCTGTCTCGTACACATGTGTGTGTACACTCATGTGCATGCAGTATTTACACACACACACCAAGCACTGAGGTGTAATACAGTATATGTGGTGTATTTCCAGTTGGGTAAAAAACACAAGAAAAAGAGTATGCATTACATGTGCTTGTGAGATTCAGAGCAGTGGTTGTCTCTAAGGAGAAGAGCAATGAGGTTTAGAGTATAGACTTATGAGAGAAACTTGGCATTACACACTTTTCTATAACTTTGAATTTTGTACTGTGTGTATACATTACTAATGAAAAAAACATATCGACTCAAACTTTTAAAAAATGTTTAGCATCTGAAATAAAAATCTGAATTTATACTTGCTAAGTGAGACAGAGCTATGCTTGTAGGATCCAGTCCCTGAAAAGAGCCAACTGCTGACTTTTATAGGGACTGTATTTGATCCAGTCATTAGAAATACGATTTGACGGCTCTCCTTCCTCCACCAACTATATTCACCGGGCTCCCAAACCTGTTGAAGCTTTCTGTTGCTTTGTAGACCACAGTAAAGCTCTGTGGAAAAGTATCACATAGCCTGGAGTGGAAGCAGGTGGGCCCTTAGGAAACTAGTGAAGATTTCCAAGGCAGAGGTGATGACGTTGGCTAAGGTGACACCAGTACAGCAGAGGGGTGGGGTCGATACTAAGAATTTGCGAAAGGATTGGATGTGGAGGGTGAGGGAACGGAGGAGTCAAGGATATCTCTAAGGTGTTGTTGCTTTTAAATAAACTTTAGTTTTCAGAACAGTTTTAGATTCACAGAAAAATTAAGAAGATAGTACAGAGTTCTGTTATACCCCACACCCAGTTTCCTCTGCCACTAAAACATCTTACATCAGCGCCTTTGTCACAATTAATGAACCAATAACTAAAGTCATGCTTTTATTTGGGTTTCTTGAGTTTTTACCTAATGTCCTTTTTCAGTTCCAAGATCTCATCCAGGATACTTCTGAGAGACTGAATATAAAAATGGACAACGGCCAGACCACATATAAAAATAGAACTCTGACCTGCAACCTATAGCAACCTGCCCAGGAAGCCAAATAGTAACCCCTGCAGCAATCAGCCCCAAATGACCCAGAGTTGATTAATAACTGACAGCTTCCAATTTAGGACCAACCAGAGAAAGCCAAATATGTCCTCCTAACCAATCACATAGAATGTTGGGCTTCTAGATATCTCACCTACAGCTTCCTCATGCCACAGCCTCTAATCAGGGCATACCTGAAGCCTTCCCTTCTTTCCCCTAAAAGCTTTTCTACTGCACTGCCTGCAGTGGTGATGGCTGACTCTCTTGCAAGCTCTGAGTAAAGAGCCTTTTCTTGTTCTCCTTTGGGTGGCCTTTGTTTCCGCACCACATTACATTTAGTTGGCGTTGTCTCCTTAGACTCCTCTTGGCTGTAATAGTTTCTCAGACTTTCCTTACTTTTGATGAACCTGACAGTTCTGAGGAATAGTGGTCAGGGATGTTGTAGAATATATCGGGTTTTTTTTTTTTTTTTTTACATCTTTATTGGAGTATAACTGCTTTACAATGGTGTGTTAGTTTCTGCTTTATAACAAAGTGAATCAGTTATACATATACATATATCCCCATATCTCTTCCCTCTTGCGTCTCCCTCCCTCTCACCCTCCCTATCCCACCCCTCTAGGTGGTCACAAAGCACCGAGCTGATCTCCCTGTGCTATGCGGCTGCTTCCCACTAGCTCTCTATTTTACGTTTGGTAGTGTATATATGTCCATGCCACTCTCTCGCTTTGTCACAGCTTACCCTCCCCACTCCCCGTATCCTCAAGTCCATTCTCTAGTAGGTCTGTGTCTTTATTCCCGTCTTACCCCATAGAATATATCTTTATTCTCACCATCCCTCAGGATTATGGGTCTTGGGGAGGAAGACTACAGAGGAAAGTGCCATTTTCATCACATCATATCGAGGGCAGATTCTATCAACATGACTTACCACTGTTGATGTTGACTCTGATCCAAGGTGTTTTTTACCAGAGCAAATGCAAAAGCAGAATTGCCATTCACTGGGCACGAAGAGTGTAAGTGGAGTGGGGTTATTTTGGAAACATCAAGAGTTTTCATTTGCCTCCTGATGAGACTCCTAGGTAAGCTATTAAGTAGTTTAGAGTTTAGGAGAGAATTTATGGTTGGACACATAAATGGGAGAATCTCTGGAATATAGATGGTTTTTAAAGCCATGGACTAGTCACTAAAATTGAAAAAGGGGTGCAAGGAATAAGTACTGGATCATTTCAATAGGAAGTTTTACTGCAAATGAGAACAGTATTGGTTTTTACTTTCCCTGTTAAAAATTTTAATCTCTTTCTCCATTATTACTTATTTTAAGTAAAATCTTCTAATAGCTCACCATTAACTATGATATTTTCTGTGCTGTTTTGCAGATGCCCTTTATCAGGTTAAAGATGCCTTCTAATTCTAGTTAACCAAGAGTTATCATGAATGAGAGTTGAACTTCATCAAATGCTTTTTTCCGTATCTATGGGTGTTATCAGATTCATTTTCTTTTAAAATTTATTAAATCATCAGTACTTTCTTCTGAAATGGAACCACTCTTGCATTCCTGGGGGAAAAAAACCTAGTTAATCACAATGTATATCAATATCATCATCATCATCATCATCATTGTATCCTCCTCAATTCCATCTTCTAACATTTCATCTAGGACTTTTCATCTATGTTGGTAAGTACAATGTCTTATCAGTTTCTTTTCTTGTGTTGTTAGGAAGCCAACCATAATTAACATCCAGTACGGAAATCACTTATCTATCCTTCACTTGTCAGGGGAAGAAATTGAAGCGCAGGGAAGGTAACTCCAGAGTTGCACTGCTAATTAATGGCAGTATTAGATTTCTAAGCTAGTGCATTTTCCACGTTACTCTGATGACCTGCTCAGCAGCAGTTCTGAGAGAAGTGCAAGTGGGAAGACACCAAATGGCTGTGTACATGCAGTTGGGTTGGTATGTGGTATGTGAACTGGAGTCATTAATCTCCTAGGCTGTCTTCCCAAAATTTCAATCCTAAGCCTTAGAGAAAATGCTGAATTGCCAAAAGAATGAATACAAGTTCTGAGTTTTAAACATTGTTTGAAAATGAATGTGCTTGTAAGAACAACTGTTTTATATTTCCTTTTCTTTTCTAAACTATGATATAAAACCTAGAGGGGAAAAGTGGAGTGTTCTGTAAATCCAAAGACTTGAGAATCAATACTACAGGTATAAATATTTAGGAGTTATTATGCTTCGGGAACACTTAGTTAAAATTATGCAAACTAAACTTTGTGAGAAAAAAAGTCTAGAAAAAAATTAGAATCCTTTGTAATATGTTACTGCATATTATCAGTGTGTTTTTTGTTTTTGTTCTTGTTTTTGCCAGATAACTCATTTCAGTTGCATGGTTTCTTGTTCAAAGTAAAATTTCAAATTTTCCAAAGGAAGCTTATTTGCTCAGCCACCTACATGATTATTTTTAGCAAAATAATATTTAGGGGAGAAAAAAAGATGATTTTAAGTACTTTTTGCAATGTGTGTTCTACACATGGATCTTCATAGAAAGTTCAAATCAATTCAAAAAAGTTCATAGAATACTCATATAAACATTTGTTTTTTAAATTAATTTTTATTGGATTATAGTTGATTTACAATGTTGTGTTAGTTGCTGCTGTACAGCAAAGTGAATCAGTTATACATATATCCACTCGTTTTTGGATTCTATTCCCATATAGGTCATTAAAGAGTACTGAGTAGAGTTCCCTGTGCTATACAGTAGGTCCTTATTAGTTATCTATTATATATATAGTAGTGCGTATATGTCAATTCCAATCTCCCAATTTATCCCTCCCCCTCTTACCATAAGTTTGTTTTCTACATCTGTAACTCTATTTCTGTTTTGTAAATAGGTTCGTTTGTACCATTTTTTTAGAGTCCACATTTAAGCGATATCATATGATGTTTGTCTTTCTTTGTCTGACTTACTTCACTTAGTATGATAATCTTGAGGTCCATCCATGTTGCTGCAAATGGCATTATTTCATTCTTTATTTATGGCTGAGTAATATTCCATTGTATATATGTGCCACATCTTCTTTATCCATATATCTGTCGATGGACATTTAGGTTGCTTCCATGTCCTGGCTATTGTAAATAGTGCTGCAATGAACATTGGGATACATGTACCTTTTCAAATTATGGTTTTCTCTGGATATATGCCCAGGAGTGGGATTGCTAGATAATACGGTAGCTCTATATTTTTATTTTTTTAAAGAACCTCCATACTGTTCTCCACAGTGGCTGTACCAATTTACATTCCCACCAACAGTGTAGGAGGGTTCTCTTTTCTCCACACCCTCTCCAGCATTTACTGTTTGTAGAGATTTTTAAAAAAATTTTTTATTGGAGTATAGTTGATTTACAGTGTTGTGTTACTTTCTGCTGTACAGCAAAGTGAATCAGTTATATGTATCCATATATACATATACATATATATATCCACTCTTTTTTAGAGTCTTTTCCCATATAGGCCATTACAGAGTATTGAGTAGAGTTCTCTGTGCTATACAGTACGTCTTTATTAGTTATCTATTTTATATATAGTAGTGTGTATACATCCATCCCGATCTCCTAATTTATCCCTCCCCCATTACTGCCTGGTAACCATAACTGTGTTTTCTACATCTGTAACTCTATTTTTGTTTTGTAGATAAGTTCATTTGTACCATTTTTTTTTTAGAGTCCACATATAAGTGATATCATGTAATGTTTTTATTTCTTGCTTGTAGATTTTTTGATGATGGCCATTCTGACTGGCATGAGGTGATACCTCATTGTAGTTTTGATTTGCATTTCTCTAATAATTAGTGATGTTGAGCATCTTTTCATGTGCTTTTTAGCCACCTGTATGTATTCTTTGGAGAAATGTCTATTTAGATCTTCTGCCCATTTTTTGATAGGGTTGTTTGTTTTTTTGATATTGCGCTGCATGAGCTGTTTGTATATTTTGGAGATTAATCCCTTGTCAATTGATTTGTTTGCAAATATTTTCTCCCATTCTGAGGGTTGTCTTTTTGTTTTGTTTATGGTTTCCTCTGCTGTGCAAAAGCTTTTAGGTTTAATTAGGTCCCATTTGTTTATTTTTGTTTTTATTTTCATTACTCTAGGAGGTGGATTGAAAAAGATCTTGCTGCAATTTATGTTAAAGAGTGTTCTGCCTATGTTTTCCTCTAAAAGTGTTATAGTGTCCAGCCTTACATTTAGGTCTTTAACCTATTTTGAGTTTATTTTTGTGTATGGTGTTATAGAATGTTCTGATTTCATTCTGTTACATGTAGCTGTCCAGTTTTCCCAGCACCACTTATTGAAGAGACTGTCTTTTCTCCATTGTATATTCTTGCCTGTTTTGTCATAGATTAGGTGACCATAGGTGCATGCGTTTATCTCTGGACTTTCTATCCTCTTCCATTGATCTATATTTCTGTTTTTGTGCCAGTGCCATACATACTACAAAGCTACAGTCATCAAAATAGTATAGTCTGAAGTCAGGGAACCTGATACCTCCAGCTCTGTTTTCCTTTCTCAAGATTGCTTTGGCTGTTGGGGGTTTAACACCTACCATTCTGAAACTCTTCCAGAATATTGCAGAGGAAGGAACACTTCCAAGCTCACTCTACGAGGCCACCATCACCCCAAAACCAAAGCCAGACAAAGATATCACACAAAAAAAGAAAATTACAGGCCAATATCACTGATGAACGTAGATGCAAAAATCCTCAACAAAATACTAGCAAACTAAATCCAACAACACATTAAAAGGATCATACACCATGAGTTATCCCAGGGATACAGGATACTTCAACATATGTAAATCAATCAATGTGATACACCACATTAACAAGCAGAAGGATAAAAACCATATGATCATCTCAATAGATGCAGAAAAAGTTTTTGACAAAATTCAACACCCATTTATGATAAAAACTCTCCAGAAAGTGGACATAGAGGGAACATACCTCAACATAATAAAGGCCATATATGACAAAACCACAGCAAACATTATTTTCAATGGTGAAAAACTGAAAGCATTTCCTCTAAGGTCAGGAACAAGATAAGGATGTCCACTCTCTCCACTTTTATTCAACATAGTTTTGGAAGTCCTAGCCACAGCAATCAGAGAAGAAAAAGAAATAAAAGGAATGCAGTTGGAAAAGAAGAAGTAAAAATGTCACTGTCTGCAGATAACATGTCACTCTATGTAAACATGTGAATATATTGGGATTTTAAAGACAAAGTTATTGCCATCAAGGAGCTTATAAATGAACAGTGAATATAGACAAAATCAACAAAAATGCAACGCATGAAGGTTTATAATGGAAGAAAACTTTGAGCTGGTCCTTGAAAAATGAGGATTCCTCATTTGGTGGAAAGGGAAAAGGCATTTCAGGCAGAGGGACTGATCAGAGCAAAGGCACATGGTTTCAGGAGGGGGCATATCCTTGAGGCTGGTGCCTGGAGAATATGGAGGAAGATGCAGGAAGAGGAGAAGAGTCTAGAAAATAAGGATAAGTTGAGTTTTTAAGATTTTACCATGCAGGCAATGAGGAGTCAGAGTGTTTTTATAAATCCATATTTTAGAAAGATAAGTTAGTTTTTTGAAGCAAACTGTAGTGGACTCTGGTAATGACGATTACGTGTGTTCAGGTGAGGAGCAGGTACTGACATTTCCACACTGTAACTCACATGTGCAAAGAGAGTAAATTTTTTTTTTTTTTAAGAAGATGTTAGGGGTAGGAGTTTATTTATTTATTTATTTATTTTTGCTGTGTTGGGTCTTTGTTTCTGTGCGAGGGCTTTCTCTAGTTGTGGCAAGCGGGGGCTACTCTTCATCGTGGTGCGCGTGCCTCTCACTATCGTGGCCTCTCTTGCTGCAGAGCACAGGCTCCAGATGCGCAGGCTCAGTAGTTGTGGCTCATGGGCCCAGTTGCTCTGCGGCATGTGGGATCTTCCCAGACTAGGGCTCGAACCCGTGTCCCCTGCATCGGCAGGCAGATTCTCAACCACTGCGCCACCAAGGAAGCCCAAGGGTATCTTAATATCTCTGTAACTAGGATAAGCACAAGATTTATTGTCCAAATTGGAACACCTTCTTTTTTTTTTTTTTGGTACGCGGGCCTCTCACTGTTGTGGCCTCCCCCGTTGCGGAGCACAGGCTCCGGACGTGCAGGCTCAGCGGCCATGGCTCACGGGCCTAGCCGCTCCGCGGCATGTGGGATCTTCCCGAACCGGGGCACAAACCCGTGTCCCCTGCATTGGCAGGTGGACCCTCAACCACTGCGCCACCAGGGAAGCCCTGGAACACTTTTGAGAGTAAAATGTGGGTGGTTTTAATAATTATGCTGAGAATATGGCAGTAAATTGGGAGTGTCCTGGGCAAATCAAGAGGTTGAGTCACTCTGTTTAAAACTAAACTAAATTTTCTGTCGTTGGAAACAAACAAAGAAGCATATAAAAACTTTATTTGGAAATTACAACTCAGACTCACCTAAATAAAAATCTTTTTGGTTTAAAACAGTCATTGTCAGGTGAATATTTAGGCAATTTAAAAGTCAAAGAATATATAGAGACTATTACCTCTAACACTTATCTAGAGAATACTGTGATTTAGGCACTGTTCTAAGCACTTCACACATATTCAGTTATTCAATCCACAAATAAAAAAACTATGAGGTAAGGGGCTTCCCTGGTGGTGCAGTGGTTAAGAATCTGCCTGCCAATACAGGAGACACGGGTTCGATCCCTGGTCTGGGAAGATCCCACATGCCGCAGAGTAACTAAGCCCGTGTGCCACAACTACTGAGCCTGCGCTCTAGAGCGCGCGAGCCACAACTACTGAGCCCACATGCCACAGCTACTGAGCCCGCGAGCCACAGCTACTGAAGCTCAGGCACCTAGAGCCCCTGCTCCGCAACAAGAGAAGCCACCGCAATAAGAAGCCCACACACCACAACGAAGAGTAGCCCCTGCACGCCACAACTAGAGAAAGCCGGCACGCAGCAACAAAGACCTACACAGCCAAAAAAAAATAAATTAAAACAAAAACAAAAACCAAGAAACAACAAAACTATGAGGTAAGTATTAGTATAATTCTCATTCTATAGGTGAAAAAATCAAGACACAGTGAGTTTAAGTGACATGCCCAAGGCTAGCTGTTGACCTAGCAGGTGTAGAGTCAGGATTCAAATCCAGGGCATGTGGTACCAATATCTGTGTCCCAATCTACACTACATTGCCTCTCAGACTCTCGGTCATGGCTTGCTTTCCTCCTAAAGTTGAATTCCAGATAAACAATGAATAATTTCTTAGTACAGGTATGTCCCATGCAGTGTTTGGGACAACCATCCTCCTCCTTCCTAGGTGCCAAAGGAACTTACATCTCCTCTTTGCAGGAGTTGGATGTGGGTATGAGCCCCTGATCTCTATGCATGAGCCGGTACCCTTGACACATCTGCTGATGTGTCCTTCCTGATTGTATAACTCACTGACTGTTCTCTCAGCAGAGCCCATGGTCTCTCAAACAGATTCAGCCCTGCCTCTAATCCCAGTTATGCTGCAGATGCTCAGAGCCTCAGCCTGGTCTCCTCTCCACCTGGAGATAAACACATCAATATTCATATGAATAGTACAAACTTTATGGACTGTTTTAAGACTATTTAAGAATAGATCTATTAACTACAAATTGAGCTGAAAAAAGCCTCAAGTGGGAAGTAATTTCATTTGCCTCTGGTTTTGAGCAATAAAAGCAAAATTCCACTATAGCACTGTAGCTCAGAAATGAACTCTATTATGTGTTAGAGACTTCCTGTACAAAAAAATTTGATGAGTTCTGCTAGCTAAAACCAAAAAACCTAAGTAGGTCTGTCATTAAGCTATAATCTTCCATTGACTCCCCTCAATGCCCTCCGTCTAAGAACGTATCTTCTTACCCCACCACCCCAAAAGCAGGCAAGAATCTGGGGTATAGCTGAAGAATTCTGGCTTCTAATTCCAGGCCTACACACAATTCTCAGACCCTTAATTTTATTTCTTATATTGGAATAATAATAATACCTGCCACACAAAGTTGTTTTGAAGTTTAAATGAGACATGATGAGTAAAACAATTTATAAATGCAGTTCAAGGTTAACTTCAAAACCTATTTTATAATCCTGCTTATTTGGTTGACTCCTGTTTCTCATGACCCATGTAAGTGGGTAGAACAGTGTTCTTCACAAAAAAAGACGCGTCCACCTGGAACTTGTGAATAGGAAGAAATCTAGACCCTTATTTAGAAATAGGGTCTAGATCCTCAAGGATCTTGAGATGAGATTATTGTGGATTTAGGGTGGGCCCTAAATGCAGTGAAAGGCATGTTTATAAAAGAAAGGCAGAGGGAGATTTGAGACACAGAGACACAGGAGAGGAGGCCATGTGGACATAAAGGCAGAAATTGGAGTCAGGCTGGCACAAGCCAAAGAACATCTGGCTCCCCTGAAGCTAGAAGAGGCAAGGAAGAATGCTGTCCTAGAGCCTTCAGAGAGGCCCTGCTGGCCCTTGAGTTTGGACTTCTGGTCTCTAGAACTGTGTGAGAATAAATTTCTTTTGCTTTTTTTTTTTTTTTTTTTTTTTGCGGTACGCGGGCCTCTCACTGTTGTGGCCTCTCCTGTTGCGGAGCACAGGCTCCGGACGCGCAGGCCCAGCGGCCATGGCTCACGGGCACAGCCGCTCCGCAGCATGTGGGATCTTCCTGGACTGGGGCACGAACCCGTGTCCCCTGCATCGGCAGGTGGACTCTCAACCAATGTGCCACCAGGGAAGCCCAATTTCTGTTGCTTTTAGCCAACCAGTTGTGGTAATTTTTTTTGGCAGTCTTAGGAAACTAATACAGCTACATCCAATCGATCAGTAAATCATGACAGCTTAACCTTCAAAATATGTCCACACCATGTACCCGCTCTGCCCTCATCCCATTAGTTCCTCTAAGGCACCATCATCTCATTATGATCACTCTGCTTTAGTCTTTGCACCTGCCTACAGTCCACACAGCAATCAGAATATGATTGAAAACTGAAGTCAAGTCTTGTCTCTCCTCTGGTCAATACCTTCCACCTGCTTCTCATTTCTCTCAATATAACCCGAAGGCCTTAAGATGGCCTACAAGGCTGGCTACGATTTGGCCCAGCTATCTCTCTGACCTCATTTCTTACCACCCTCTCAGTCCCGATTTCCTTCTTGTTCTGCAAGTTTGCCAGTCACCCTCCCTCAGAGCCTTTGCATGCTCTTCCTTCTGTTCAGAGAACCACAGGGCTGCTTCCTTATGATCTGTACTCAAATGGCACCTCCTCAGAGAAGGCTTGCACATCTGTCTTATCCAAAGTGGCCTACCCCAATTAGTGTCAATAATAATCACCCTATTGACTTCCTCAAAGTGCCCATCACAAACAGTACTTAGTTCTTTTATTTTCCTGCTCATAGCCTGCCTCTCCTGTGAGAAGATCTGCCTCTCAGTGTAAGGATCTTGTCTGTCTTGTTCATTGCTACATTTCCAGTACTGATGCTCAGCACATTGCAGCCACTAATAAATATTTGTTGAATGAATGAAGAAAGGAACAGTTCTTATAGCTATTAAGGGTGTAGACCAAAGAGGGCAGAGATGCTAACTATTTTCAACACCAACCCAAACAGCACTTTCTGGCGAGTAACCTAGACAGCCATCTACACACATTCTCAGTGGGTGGGATAAGAGTCACTGCCAAAGGGAACAACCCACTGCAGCTGCAAGTCATTTTGTCTGAAATTAGGGCATAGTTAAATAGTATTAACGTTTCAGTGAGGTACTGGAATTTTTAAATGCTTTCAGCTGTCAAGTCCGGGATATTATATTAATGCTAAATCTACAAATGAGTTCCTGAAGGAATTTGGGAACAATAAAAACAAGTTTTTCATGTGTTTACCTCTCAGTTTAAAAAGTGCTTTCGTATGTCTTATTTTAACTGTTATCTGCTTGATTAGAGATGGCAAACAATATTATTCCTATCTTACAGATGGAATATTGAGACTTAGGAAGAATAAGTGACCTATACAAGGTCCCATGACTGCTCAAGTAGCATTAGGGCACTCCTGGACCTAAACAGGACTTCTGATTGCAAATTCTTTATATTCCTCCATTGCACTCTATTCATTGATTTATCTAGTGTACATTATTGAGCACCGACTTTCAGGAACTGTTTTAAGTGCAGCACGTAAGGTTAAGAAAGTGGATAATCTTTGGTTTTCCATTAAAAAAAAAGAATGTGTAATACATGAACTTTGGGGGAGAAATCAGTATGGTAGCTGCCACCGTGCTCTCTCTCTTTCTTGATGCAACCGCTATTATTTGGAAATCTTTGAAAATACATAGGATAAGTCTCCTGTTTCCGGAGCAAGGTCCTTCCTGGAGGCGGGGACTGGACTGGACGACCCGGGCTGGTTCATCGTCATCCCCGCGGGCGGCCACGGCACAGAGTAAGTGAGCTACACCCGGTAACAAGGGTTCCATTCTCGCGTACGGAGGTTGCGGCGTGGAAAGTTGGGCAGCCCTGCTGGAGAATGCTGCTAGAGCTGGGCAGCACCCAGCCCTGCGGGCAGGAGGATCTTTGGCCCCAAGTACTCCAGCAGGTTAAATTTGCGGCCACTGGTCGGGGCTCCGGGCGAGCGAGACGGGGCGGGGCGCGGGGCGGGGCGGCGCGCGGCCGACGTGGCAGCGCAGGGAAGTGCACCTACGGTGGCCATCTTGGAGGCGGGGGCGTGAGCGCCGAGCGGTTTCCTGCATCTTGCTTTTCCTCGTAGTCGTAGTCCTACAGCTCAGCTTCCGTAGTTCCCGCTTTTCACTGCCACGCAGACACTCTCTCAGGCCCGCAGGTGAGCGTCAGCCTGGCAGTAACGCGGGTGCGTGCGGGCGGCCGGACGGGACGCGGGCTCCCAAACCGGTGCCCAGGGGCGCCGTGGTGCGAGGTGGGCGGGCCGGCAGGCGCCCCGAGAGCGAGGGTAGTTTGGGAGTTACGCCGTCGTGCAGTCCGGGCGCGGGCCGTGGGTGCATGCAGGGTTCAGGGTGCGCTTCAAGAGGCAAGCTGTTCTCGCCGCGGCTTACACGGTGGGTGCGGCCCGGGGGTCTTATCCGGCACTTTGCTCCAGTTCCGGGACCGGCGCCGGCGCCCCGGGTTGTTTGGCTCCACCTTCCACCGCGCTGGCCGGAGGGGAGATAAGGAGGCAGGAGCCCATTGACCTTAGCTCGGCCCGGCCCGGCCTGGAGACGTGGCAGAGCTTGGGGGGAGGCCGCTACCGCCTGGGAGACTCCTAGGTCAACAAACGGGGACGGGCAATGGAGACTCCTTTCCCGTGGAAAGGAGTCTCCATTGGAGTCTCCAATGGAGACTCCTTTCCCGTGGGTTCCCCCATCGGTGCCTAGCGCCGCTCCAGAGGGCTTTTGGACTGTGCTGTCTCTTTGTTCGTTCCTGGGAACTGCTTCGGGAAAGTTTGCCGGATAGCCTGTTCTGTAGATTGGCAGAATTTGTCCAATCCAAGAGAGTTTTTGTCATTCCAAGTAGTTATTTTAAGAGACAACATGTAGATTTCTGCGAACGTGACGCATTTTGGCATTCCAGTCTTTTCCCTGTACAGCTGCTATTTTGTCAGTGAACGTTTATGGAAGTTATTTTGGGATAAGAAGTGGGAATGCAGAGACAAAACTCAGACCTTCCTGTAGCAGTGCTCACTAAAGGGTAGTAGAGATTATCTTTTGAACCGGTAATCAACAATAATAATCGCTTTTAACAAGCTTTTACATTTATCAAACCTTTTCTTGTATCTTTATAAGTAACCACCTACTTTCTTTAACTGAAGAACCAAGACACAAGCAAATTGGAAGATCAGGGTCGGTCCAGAGACTGAGGACTCAATTTTCCAAGCCATTTCCATCACTTTTTTTTCATCACTTTTTGTTTAATGCTGATACATTAATATCCTTTTTGTGTCGAGAATGAGCACTAGAACCTTTACCAACTCTGACATTTTGCTGTTACTTTTATCACAAGAGCTTTTCTTTAGTAAAAGGTATGTTTATGCATCCAAAATTTACCCAATATTGTCATTAAGCCAATTCTCAAATAGTGTGGCTTTTAAAGACAGAAAGAAATTGACCAATTATTCCATTTTATGGGTTGTATTCATTGTACAGGTTCTTTTGCAAATGCATTAATTAATATTTATCTTTAAATATGATTTCTACTAATTACTGTGAGAATTGGTAGCATCTGTAGGAGGAAGATGAATAACCAGTAGAAAAATGAGATGAAGAAAAGAGGTAGCTATATCAGGGGGTGATAAAATCCCCAGAAGGCCATTCTGTCCCTGATTATCTTTGTCTGTAGGTATTGAATGAAAGGATTTTGCTTCCCTGGATACGTGTTTTCTACTTACTGCCATAGATCTTTCCTCTACATTCACAACAGAACTTTTTGAAAGTGTTGTACACATTTGCTTCACCTCACACCTCAGTCCAGCTGAAATTGGCTTCTATCCCCACTCCTTCTATGGAAACGGCTCTCACTAGGTTTTATCTCCAGTTTGGCAAATCTGTTGACTTTTTCATATATCATCCTATTTGTCTTTTCTGTAGCATTTGATACTGTTGCCCATTCCTACCTTGAAACAGGCTTCTCTGGCTTTTGGACACCACAGCCTCCTGGTTTTCTTCCTATCTTTCTGGTCTTTCATTCTTCTCTGCAGGCTTTTTTTTTTCTCCTGGGCTCTTCTTCAAGGGTTCGTTGGGCCATCTTCTTTTTTCTCCTGGTCTTCTCATAGAATCTCTTTTCAGCACATGGCTTTAGAGACTATCAGTAAACAGTTGAAGCCCGCATTTATGTGGTTGCTGAGCTGCAGACCAAGTCACCGGTACTTGGACGTTTCAAGGAGCTTGAACTTAGCAGGTCCAGTATTAAATACTGCATAATCCCTCCTCTCCCAGGATGTCAGACATACACCTTGACCTCCTCCAGTGATCCCTGTCTCACTGAATGGCACCACCATCTCTCCAGTTGTGCAAGTCATGCCTCTCCCCCTCCTGGACCCCATATCCAGTCAGTCACTGAGTGTTAACCACCTAAACATTTCTTGAGTCTATCCACTCTCTCCATCTCCACTATCATCACCTTAGTCTGGGGCCAGATAACTCTTTTTTGTGGAGGCATCCTGTGCATTGTAGGATTTTTCGCAGTATCCCCAGGCTTTACCTACTAGATACCAGTAATACCCCCTAGTTCTGACAACCAAATTTGTCTCCAGACATTGCCAAATGACCCTTGCGGGGGAGAGGGGCAGAATCACCCTCCTCCACTCCCCATTTGAGAATCACTAACCTAGGATGTTATTTGAACTACTTCTATATCCTTCTTAATGGTCTCTCTGCATCTACTCTGACTGCCCTAAGGCACAAACTGCATACTGTGGTCAGAGGAATTTTTCCAAAACTCAAATATGAATGGCCAGAAGCTGGAATCAGCCTAAATGTCCTTCAACAAATAAATGGATAAGCAAACAGTGGTACAACTACAAAATGGAATACTCTTCAGCAATAAAGAACCAACCATTGATATATCCAGCAATTTGGATGGATCTTAAGAGCATTCTGTGGAGTGAAAAAAGCCAATCTCAAAAAGTTGTGTGCTGTATGATTCTATTTACATAACATTCATGAAATGAGAAAATGGTAGAGAACAGTCGGTTGCCAGAGTTTATCGTTGATGAGAGGGTGTGACCAAGGAGCAGCATGTGGGAGTTTCGTTGGGGTGATGGAACAGTTCTGTGTCCTGACTGTGGTGGTAGCTACATGAGTCAGTGCATATGATGAAACTTCATAGAACTACACACACACACACACACACACACACACACACGTGAATGTAAAAACAGGTGAAATCCAAATAAGGTCTGTACTTCAGTTACTCGCATTGTGCCAGTGTTAATTTCCTGGGTTTTATCACCATAGTCTAGTTACGTAGGATGCCATCATTGGCAGAAACTGGGTTTAAGGTACTCATGAAGTCTGCTCTATTTTGGCATCTTCTTGTGAATCTGAAATTTCTTCAAAAAAGTGAAAAGACCCAATGTGTCATTCCCAGTTTGAATGCCCCACAGTGACTTTCTGTTCTTAAAAGACCCAACTCTTTAATTTGGCGTATACGTGTCAGCGCAGTCTGAGTTCCTCTCCATGTCTCCGGTCCTCATTATTCCTTTCTGCTGCATGCGTTTTCTTGAATGTGTCAATGTCCCTCAACCTTCCAGGGCCTTTATACCTTCTCTATATTCACTTTTTCTGGCATGTGCCCTCTTTAGCTCCTTTCCCTTGCCTAATTAAATTCTGATCGTCCCTCAGATCTCAGCTTATATGTGACTTCCTTGGGGAACCCTTTTCTGTCCGCAAGTCAAAACCGTATTCCCAGCGAGCAGAATTGTTCTTGCTCTCAGAGCACATCATTCAGGCTATAGTTCATTGTTATGTTGCTGTCATTGTTTGACTGTCTCCCGGACCGGACTATAAGTATCCCGTTTGTTTTGCTTACACTGTATTTCCAGAGGCATCAGTACAGTGCTTGGCAAGTGGTTGACCGTTACTGAATATTTGTTAAATGAGTAAAAACTTCAAAAACTTATTTGGTAGGTTTAGAAGTTTTGATTTTATACTTGAGGCAGGCTTGAAAATTTGTAATTTTTAAGGAAGTTTTCCCACATTTTGTAACCCATTTTTGACTGTTAGGTCAAAATGCTATCTAGTGGCATTTTTGCTACAGTTAAATTTTCTAAAACCCAAGACATATCATTTAGCCATTATGGGGCACATTTTAGAGTGTAAACTAAGAAAACCTGGGAATCGAGCACAGTAAAAAATTTTTTTTTTACTGTTAACAGGAGTAGCCCTCATACACTGCTTAATGAGAGAGGAAGTGTTTCAAGAATACTTTAAATAACTTATTTTTATTTTAAAAGTAATAGTGACTGGAATCTAGATATAAATCTACCATGCATCCATGTGGCAGAAATTAAATTAGTTAATTTACTATTTGAAATATATTGGGTAATTAATTACTTAGTTAACGTAAAATTATTTCTCAGTAATGGATTAGGTGTGTGAAAATGTCTCAGATTGTTTGCACGCTAAATATTCTCACAGACTATTAGGAATTTTGACAAACCCTTCACCTGGAGATAAGTGGCATTATAAACAGTAAAAACAGACATCTGTCTGTCTCTAACTATACAAGGTTTAAAAATATAGTTTTTATTACTGTGTAATATTTATTATATTTTTACAGTTTTACCGTAATTGAAGAAAAATGATGGAAGAGAGTGGAATAGAGACAACACCACCTGGGACTCCTCCACCAAGTTCAGCAGGACTGGCTGTCGCTGCCACAGCGGCACAGCCATCTTCCCCCCCAGCCCCTTTAGGTACGTGCAGTTGTCTAGCATCAGTATGTTTTGAGGTTAGTCAAGATACTGTTATCTTTTCTCAGAGTCATTTAAAAAAAGCATAGAGGCATACCTCAGAGATACTGTGAGTTCAGTTCCAGACCAGTACAATAAAGTGAATACTGCAATAAAGTGAGTCACATGAATTTTTTTGTTTCCCAGTGCATATAAAAACTATGGTTACACTATACTGTAGTCTGTTAAGTGTGCAATATATTATGTCAAAAAAAAGAATGTACGTACCTTAAGTAAAAACTTTGCTAAAGTATTGCTTAAAAATGCTGATCATCATCTGAGCTTTTAGCGAGTTGTCATCTTTTTGCATTAGTAACATCAAAGATCACAGATCACCATAACAAATATAATAATAATGAAAAAGTTTGAAATGTGAGAGTTACCAAAATGTCACACAGAGACACGAAGAACAAATGCTGTTGGGAAAAATGGTGCTGATAGACTTGCTTCACACAAGGGTTGCCACAACCCTTCAATTTGTAAAGCGGAGCAAAATAAAATGAGGTGTGCCTGTATATTAAAAATTCTGTAATCTTTGCCAGGATGAAGGGAGATAGCCTTTTTTAATTTAAGCCCAAAGACAGAAAACATATATGTTTTGCTTTATTCTGACTTTCGTTTTTTATGTTCATACTGACTAGAAATCTTCTTTGTTATGACAGAGACATCCTAAAAAGTATGTGTTAGCTTTGTCTAATGTTCTGTGACTTTGTGGTGATTAACCTTCTGACCAAAGTTTGAGCCTTAAATTGTGAGGTTTTATGCTCATATCAGCAGGGATGAAAAACGGCTTTATTTTATTAAAAGCACATCAAAACAAACAAAAACACAAAGGTCTGCAATACCATAACTTAATTTTACATATCTGCTGCTTTTACTGATGGGAGTTGAAAGTCATTTGCACTCAGTCATAATCATATATTTCACATCACACATTTAAAAATAACTCTTGGGATAGGGTCTGTTAAATTTTAAAATTTTCCAAGAAGACAGTAATGAGACACTTTGAAAACTAAGTGAAAAACATTTCACTGACGCACTTTTTCCTGCCCTCCTTTTTCTAGCTGCGGCCAGCGCTTTCTCTTCTCCAAGCGTGTCCTCTGTGCAGCCCCCGCCGCCACACACTTTCTCCACCCCTCAGCAGTCCCTGCCTCCTGTGAGGCCTTCGCCACCCTTGCCCTTTGTGCCTCCTTCACCGGTTCCTTCTGGTCCTCCACTCATTACCTCTTTACCACCTCATGTTTCTCCACCAACTGCTGCTGCCTTCAGTAACCCTCCTTTATCCCACTTCCCACCTTCCACTTCTGCCCCAAACACTCTCTTATCTGCCCCTGCTTCGGGTCCTCCTACATCAGGATTCTCTGTCGGCTCAGCCTATGACATTACACGAGGACATGCAGGAAGAGCTCCCCAGACACCCCTGATGCCGTCTTTTTCTGCACCTCCGGTGACAGGTAATTCTCTCTCTCACTGATACTTTGAAACAAGTGGTTATGGTGAATGTTTTATTTTTTTTTTTAAACAGCTTTATTAAGGTATAATTCACATACAATTCAGCCCTTTCATGTGTACAGTTTAATAGTTGTTACTGTATTTATCGAATTGTGCAGCCATCACCAAAATCAATTTTAGAACCTTTTAATCAGCCCCAAAGAAACCCCATACCTATTAGCTGTCACGCCCTACTTCCTCCCAATCCTCATGGCCCTCAGAACCACTAATCTACTTTCTGTTTCTATGAGTTTGCTTATTTTGAACAGTTCATATAAATGGACTCATAATATGTGTCTTTTGTGACTTAGTGTAACATTTTCAAGATTCATCCATGTTGTAGCGAACTTCCCTTTTAAGACTGAATAATATTCCATTGTATGGATATACCACGTTGTGTTTATGCATTTCATCAGTTGATAAACTGTTGGGTTGTTTGCACTTTTTGCCTATTGTGAATACTGATTCTATGAACCTTTGTGTGCAAGGTTTTATGTGAACATGTTTTCATTTCTCTTGGGTTTATACCTAGGTGCAGAATTGCTGACTTTTTTTTTTCCTGGAGGGTTTTTTTTTTTAACTGAAGTATAGTTGCTTTATAACATTGTGTTAGTTTCAGGTGTACAGCATAGTTATTCAGTTATACATATATCTATATTCTTTTTCAGATTCTTTTCCATTATAGGTTATTACAAGATATTGAGTAGAGTTCCTTGTGCTATACAGTAGGTCCTTGTTGTTTATCTGTTTTATATATAGTAGTGTGTATCTGTTAATCCCAAACTCCTAATTTACCCACCTCCTTCTCCTTTGATAACCATAAGGTTTTTTTGTATGTCTGTGAGTCTATTTCTGTTCTGTAAATAAGTTCATTTGCACCATTTTTTAGATTCCACATATAAGTGATACCATATGATACTTGTCTTTGTCTGACTTACTTCACTTAGTATGATAATCTCTAGGTACATCCATGTTGCTGCAAATGGCAGTATTTCATTCTTTTTTATGGCTGAGTAACGTTCCATTGTATATGTGTGTGTGTGTGTGTATATATATATATATATATCTCCATTCATTTGTCGATGGACATTCAGGTTGCTTCCATGTCTTGGCTGTTGTAAATAGTGCTGTGCTGTGAACACTGGGGTGCATGTCAGAATTGCTGACTTTTGAACAACTACCAGACTATTTTCCAAAGCAGCTGCACCATTTTACTTTCTCACCAGCAGTGTATGAGGGGTCCTGTTACTGTGCATGAATGTTTCATTCCCTTTTCCTTGATCTCCAGAGCTTCCTGTTTTCATTTAAATTATTAAAATAAAGCTGATGTTACTTAATATATGATTTTTATATGATATAAAACTTAGTACATGATTAGTATGTGGAATGTCAAACAGAATTCGAAACTTTTGTCCTAACATTTTGTGCAGTTATAGAGAAACATCAAGGTGAAGTCTGAGAGTTTTTTTAAAAGCTTTACTTAAAAAATTATTAGGACTGAATGGTCCAGGGAGTAGTTTTATTTAGCCAGGTAAAAGTTCAAAAACAAATAAGTGTATGTGCCATGAGTTGGTGGAATTGGACTATTTTATTTTCTAGGTCAGTTACACCTACTTTTTCGACTTCCCAGGAATGGTTATTGGAAATCAATATCAAAACTTCATCCTGTCATATTCTGCCTATTGTTTCTCATTTTAGGAAAAGAAACAATTTTGTTGTGATTTTATAATCCAACTTGGCTTGTCTACCTTAACAAATAAAAATTTTTCGAGAGTACAAGTATGACACCCATGTGTATGTGAATTTTTTTTTGAGTTAAAATAGGGTATGTGGATATGTTTACTAATTTTTACATGCTTTTTTTATGATGGGCTTGAGTGCTCATATCAGCTATTTTTATGCTTTAAAGAGATTCAAACTGTAGCTGTCTGCATCCAAGTGCTCATAGGGCAAACATGAAGTACTTTTGGATGTATATTTTCTGTCCATTTTCAGGGCACTTGGTGTAAGCTTATGAAGAGGGAAAGAAATTTCTTCTTTGGAATTTTGTGTATTTTATAAAGGTTTAGGTGATTCTTTGAGCTCATATCTCAGTGTTGAAATGCCTGAGTATATAGTTACATTATTAAAGCTGTTTTGAACTACTCATCTCATATGTTGTATCTTCTTTTTATAGGAAATAGTTTATGGAATAAATTACATATATTGACATTTTTGCCATTAACTAGGTATTTTGCCAACTCCCATTACTCAGCAAGCTGGTTTGACGTCTCTGGCACAGGGAACTGGAACCACATCAGCCATAACTTTTCCAGAGCAGCAAGAAGATCCTAGAATTGGTAGAGGGCAGGATGAAGCATCTGCTGGTGGACTCTGGGGTTTTATTAAGGTAAGGGGTGTTTACTTTAAAAATCACGTTTAATTTTTTAATTATAAAACTAACAGATATTCATTAGAGAATTTTGAAAATACAAAGAGGTGTAAAATACAAAGAGGAAAAATTAAAATACCTTTTATTCTTATTACACTTTTTCTATAGTTCCTCTGTCTTTTGGATGCGCATATCTATGTAAATCTATCTCTTTTTTAGTGAAAAGCAAACTGGAATAGTGACACATGGACACAATTTTGTGTCTTTTGTTTGTCTACCTAGCGTGTATCATGAACATCTTCCCAGCTATAATCTTCAGGCTACCTTGCCCAACATGTCATTGCATTTATTTCCCATGTTTTATTTCACTTACCTGTTATTGGCATTTTCTAATTGTAATTCTTATTAATTAAATTATGATGAGCACTCTTGTATGCCAATCTTTATGTGCATCTCTGTTTTATCAGAGTTAATTCTTGGTAAATGTCAGTGTGGACATTTTAAAAATTACTGATACATATTGCTCTCCAGGAAGGTTATACCAAGATACACTGTCATAACATCATTCATTTGCCAGCAGTGATTTTATTAATTGAAATGTAGTATTTTCTAATTTGATAGGCAAAAAAATAATACCTTGTTTAAATTTGCATTTCTTTGTTACTCAATTTGAACTTTATTTAATGTGATTTTTGGCCATTTGTATTTTTATTTCGTGAAGTCTATATTCATGTTCTTTGCTCAGTTTTGAATTGGGATGATTTTCTTTTTTAATGAATTGATAAGAACTCTTAATGTAAGAAGAATATTTTATTATATGCTATCATATGTTGCAGTAGCCTCCATTTTTATCTTACATTTCAACTTTATTATGCTTTATTGACACAAAGCCTTCTAAATTTTGGGGAGTCATTTCTATCAATTTTTTTTCAATTTTTTTAAATGTTAAAAATCACATTTACCTACTATATTATATGATAATTTTTTTTATGATTTCTTCTAATTTTCTTGTGGTTTCATTCTTTTTACTTACCAAGTTGATATAGCTGATACTTACTTTACTATATTATATGAGGTAGAAATCAAACTTAATTTTTTTCCAACCACTTAATCGACTGTTCCAAAATCATATCCCAGTGATTTGATATGTTACCTTTACCTTAGTTACTAAATTGTGTGTTAACCTCAGTTTCTGCACTCTGTATTTTATTTCACTGCTTTGCCTGTCCTTGCAACAGTACCACAATATTTTAATTATTGTAACTGTTTATTTATTACACTAATATTTATTGAAAGCCTACTCTGTGCTGAGGTGGGGATGAGTATTCTTAGATGAGTCAGATAGAAAAGTCAGTTCTGAGTCTCTGCATTCATAAAGGCAGATCAGCATTTGGTTGTGTAAGTTTGCTGTTTTCAAAATTTTTCTTTGCTGGTCTTTTCTATTTATTTTTCTTAATGAATTTTAGAATCGCTTTGTCAAGTTCCCCTCAATATTCTGAGGGTTTGGCTGCAATTTAATTACATGTTAAACATATTTTTAAATTGGTAGCTGGTTAAACTGATTTACAGTGTTTGAGTTTTATGTATCAGAAAGATGGCATTTTTCTAAGCTTGCTTCTTTATATCACTTTGTGCTTTTTAAAGGTCTTCTTTATGTAGAGACTGTCACTTCTTTTCCTCATTAAGAGCATGTGTCAGCATGTCAGTTACCAGTTGTAATACTCAGTTCAACCCTACAGATCTTGTAAATAACTCTTCTAATATTCAGCATAAGATGGGTGGACAGTCTTAAATATCAGTGTTATGAACTCATCTGTTTTTCTGAATCTCCTTAGTTTAGTAGTAGGTTGGGACAGGTGGAATCCATGGCCTGTTAGCCAGATGCCATCTCTAAGTCTCTTTGACTGTGGAAGAAGCATAGATGGAAGGAAATACTCAGATCTGGTTCCTTCTGTCTAATAGTGTGGTTTTAGGAATTCAGAGGACTAGGTCTGGCTTTATTAAAAGGGAGAATTTGGGAACAAAACAAATAGGAAGTAGGAAAAAAGAAACTTTCATAGAACAGAGTATTATATATTAAGGTAATCAGTAACTCTGGGAAATAAAGATAAGAAATGTTTTTACTGTTTTTATTTTTATATTAGGGAACAAAATATGAGTCTTCAGAGACATCCAATTGCAGTCTTTATTTGGGACCTTGATGGACAAGTTTTGCCTAGTCTTTTATATAGATAAATAAATAGTAATGAAATGAAATAAAAATATAGGTATACATAGAAATAAAATAAACATATATACATACACACATACATATATATGCAGTAAACATACTTCCGAGGCCAGTGTTGCTCGAAGTGGGGTCAGTAGATTGCTGTCAATCTATGATGAGATGAGAAGAGAAATTGAGAGGAAGCATTTTGAAATTTCATAGCAATTTGACATTGCCATAACCTTAGTTTTCTTACATTTTACAAAAGTATAGGTCTGCAATGCATTGGAAACTTAAAAAAAATTTTTTTTTTCCTCACCATCCGGTAATCATGGTGTTCTTTGCTTAGAATGAGTATTTACATGTGAATTTGTTCTGTGCAGGGTGTGGCTGGGAACCCTATGGTGAAATCTGTGCTTGATAAAACAAAACATTCAGTAGAAAGTATGATTACAACGCTGGACCCTGGCATGGCTCCATATATCAGTATGTACATAAAATAGAGCAGCATCTGCCGTATAAAGTATGTGCTCATGTCAGCCACTGAGTGTAATCCCACAGGTCTTGTAATTAGTGAAAATCCTCCTATATTCTTACATTGATTGTCAGTCTTGGTTTTGATACTTTTAATTCATCTTTTTCTTAGTCACCATTAAATAAATTTTGAAAACTTCCCAGAATGAACTTTGGAGGAGTAAAAATAATTTGAATTATTAGTATACTTACTGATTTTAATTATGAATATGGTTAGTGTTGCTTTATATGAATTTTACCATTCATTGTTGACATTTGAAGTGTTGCTTTGTTCATATTTGGTTTTGACATTTCTCCAGTTATCTATTTTAATTAAATGTGTTTATGTGTAACTCAGGAATAACATTTTTATAGGCTGTTAATCTATTTACTAATAATATATCATTACTAGATTTGTTGGGAAAGCTACTTTAATCACCTTTGAACCCTCATTACCAAGAATCCTCCAGACGGTTAACTGGAGGATAAATTTTTTATGTACATATCCAGTAAGTGAAATAACATAATCTTTTAGCAGGATTTGTGACCAATTATTAGTAATTCTGTTGAAGATAACAATTTAGTGGCCAAAGCTATGCACCAGGTACTTGAACAGAGATTCTCAGTAGCAATAAAAAGTCAGTAGCTTTCGTAAGTCTTGAGTCTGTTGGTAATTGTCTAGTAAATGTCAAAGGGCAAGACCTAATAATGATAAGTACCATTTATTAAATGCTTGATCTGCCAGATACTAATTCCCATAAGAGCTCTGCACGCTAGGTGTTATTTTTCTCAAGTTTTAGATGAGGAACTTGTGTTCAGAGAGCTTTATTATTATCCTAGGTTACACGACGTGGTGGAGCTAACACTTAGCTTCTTTGCTTCCCTTTAAGTGGAAAATTGAATCAAAGAATTAACTCAGCTGAATTGTTCTCTGTGTTTGTAATTGCAAGTGTTTAGAAATTGGACCCTACCATATATACTGATTTCATATATTCATAATAATCAAGTTCGACATAATTAATGCAGTATATATTTTCTTCTCTTCACAAGCTCTTATTTTTAGTGAGAAAAAGAAAGGAATTAATATTTTTGGAGCTCTTGTTGTTTTAATGGGTACTGTGTTAGATGGTGAAATCAATTACCTTGTTTAATCCTTAGAGCAAGCCCTGTGAGGTGGCAGGAACTTTTCTGTGAGGAAACAAGCTCAGTGACTTCCCCAAGGTACCGAAGCTAGTAAGTGATAAAATCAGGACTCAAACCAAAGACTTTTCTCAGGCCAGTACTCTGCATGACCTCCAGAAAAAGGAAAATAAAACGGGGAGAGAAAGATACAAAATAAAATTTCTATTATTAGAAGATATAATAGCATATAATCTTCATCACCTATAAAAAGCAGTAATACTGAGTGTGAAAAAGCTATTGACAGGCAGCAAAAACGAGACCATTTGGATCTAACAAAACTCTAGTAAAACTTACCATGTTTTTATATAAATATTTTAGAAATCACCATAACAATTTCAAATGTATCAAGAAAGCACAAGAACTATTAGAAATGGACTTTAACACAGTTTCAACATTTTTTTGATTAGCTCTCCCTTTATAATCATTAAAAGTGGCATGAGTCATGACAAAAAACCGAAAAGCTTTTTGAGCTGAAGCCTAATGGAACAGTACTTAGCTAGATACGGTTAAGAGATATGTCCCACGTGGAGGAAAAAAAAAAGAAAAACATATAGTCTTCCTCTTCTTTCCTATGGTAACCCTTGCTTTTAGGTTTTAATAATTTAAGAAATTCCAGTAAAGATGGGATCTGTGGAACATTGTTTCAATCAGGAAAAAAGAAATCCATAATAAAAAGCCCAGATATTTGGAAAATATTTTCAGCTGTTTCAAAAGATACTTAACTGAGGAAAAGCATTGTTTCTAGGGCAAAATATTTCACAGTACAAACAGCTTTCTTGAGAAATCTCAGAGTAAGATGCTATTAGATGACAGGGTGAAATGTGTCTGCTTGCATCAGGCAGTGTAGTGAAAAGATACAGACCTAGATCTGAGTCCTGACATCATTGCTAAGTAGCTGTGTTACCTTGGGTGAGACCTTATCAGCCTCAGTTTCCTCAGCCAATAAAAAGGTAATCTATAGCTTGCATTGTTTTGCCAGGTTAAGAGTAATTATGTAATAAAATGTTAGTGCATGGTAGTAATTATGAGAATTTCATTATTTTAATTTGGAATTGAAATTTTCTTCTGGTCTTTGTAGAATCTGGAGGTGAACTGGACATTGTAGTGACCTCAAATAAAGAAGTAAAAGTTGCCGCTGTCCGAGATGCCTTCCAGGAGGTCTTCGGCTTAGCTGTGGTGATAGGGGAAGCTGGGCAGTCCAGCATTGCCCCACAACCAGTGGGCTATGCAGCTGGATTAAAAGTGAGCAATGGAGCATCTTTTTCGGGATATAGTAGCTGGCAGTTCATTTTTTAAAATTTCTGATGATAATCCTATGGTCTGTATGGAGCTTTTGGGTTTTTACATACTGAAATATTGATTTGGTTTTTAATTAGACAATTCTGTAGTGTTAGGAAGATACAGTGGAGTTTTAATTTAAAGAAACATAAAGTAGGTTTTGATTATCGGGGGAGGGGAGGAACCACATGCCAAGAGCACAGAAAGAGAGCAGTTTTAGTCCTGAAAGAGATCTTCTTAACCCAGTATTAACGTTTAAATCCATTACTGAAATTATAATATCCCTTGAATCCCGTAAGCTTTTTATTACTATCACTATTAATAATACTTTACACTTTATGTATTTCTTCATGGTTTATGGGATTCTCATATATTTGGAAGTTTCCAGAGTAGTAATGGGGTTCTAGTAAGCAGGTTGTAAATACACCTGACAAAGTCCCCCTTTTCCCTTGTATTTTCCGTTACGGAAAAACCCGAACGAAGTTTTTGGCCAAGCCAGTACTTGACGAGGGGACTCGGCGCTCATCCAGAAAGTTTTCTTAACTTACTTTCTTTGAGTCTTCCCTTTCCCTGTCCTTTTAACTACCTTGCCTTAGAGACCTGACTAGCTGGCATGTTATAGGCACAAAGCCTGTATATAACCAGAGTGTGCCAAGGTCTCATCAGCATATAGAGACCTATTAAATTACATTACCAGTAGTAATGCACTTACCAAAGGAAGACACTGCCATAGTTTTTGGTAGTGAGGGAAGAAGACCTTGTGATTAAGTCTATAGATACCTATATAATCCCTGTGTAATAGTGGCAGATAATAGAATGGCTTATTTTGAAAACAAATTTCACACACTTGCATACTCACACCACCACTTGAATATTGTACACTTTGTCTTCTGGACTGCTACCATTAAAAAATTTGTCACATACACAAGCCAATCCCATTACCATAGTAGACCTGGCCCCCTCTTGCGTGCTAAGTGCTAAAATTCCAAGAGTTCTGCCCTCCCTCTCATACACTTTTTACCATCAGTATACAAACACACAAAAACAAATGAACAGTTCATCAGCATGTAAACACTGCTCCCACCTTAAAAAACAAAAATAAACTAAAGAAAACCTTAACAAATTTTTTTACCTTACTTTCCCCATCACCTCCAACCCTAGGTTTTCACTTCGTTTTGCAGCAAAACTTGCAGAGAGTTGCCAACAGTTTGATCTCTAGTTCTTCTCTTCGGTCTCTTACACCCACCCCAGCCAGGCTCTCACCTTCACCCCTCCACTGAGAATGCTTTCAAGGTCGCCAATGTTGTGCATCTTGTTTGACCTACGACTGGCTTTGAGACTCCTCTGTAATGTCTTTTACGCTTGCCTTTGGGGATGCCACACTTGGTTTCTTCCCTGCCTCACAAATTCCTCTGTGCTTCCTTTGCTGGCTCCTTTTCTCCACAACCTCCTGATGGTCTCCTTCCCTTCATCTACGTTCACTCAGTGATCTCAACCAGTCCCACGGCTTTGAATACCAGCTGTGTGCTGACAGTTTTGAGTTTGTATCTCCAGCAGAGACCTCTCATGTAAACTAGGTTAATATAAAAGTTGCCTTTTTAATACCTTTACTTGAATGTCTCAAACTTATCATGTCTAGTACTCAACTGCTTTTCTTTCCTTCCAACCTGTCCCCCGCCGCAGCTTTCTCCATCTCAGTTGATGACGGCTCTGTCCTTCCGTTTTCTCAGTTGAGAAACCTTGGAGTCATCCTTGACTTCTCTCGTTATCCATGTCCAGTTCGTCAAGAAATCTTGTTCACTGTACCTTCAGAATACATCCAGCCTCTGACTGCTTGTCACTGTCTCCATTGCTCCCACCCTGGGTGAAGCCACCACAAAGCCTTGTTGGAATCTTGGGTTCACCTCCTAACAGGTCATCCCGTTTCTACCTTTGTGGCCCTATATGTTATCCTCAACAGAGTAGCCACGGTAATTCTTTCAACACACAAGATCAAACCATTTCACTATTCTTTTCAGAACTTTATATTTCACTGAGTGTAAAATCCAAATTCCTTACCAAGGCTTCCACAGCCCCATGTGGCCTGGCTGAACTGGCCTTCTATTTTTTTTTTTTTTTAAATTGAAGTATAGTTGATTTTCAGTGTTTCAGGTGTACAGCAGAGTGATTCAGTTATACCATATATATATATATATGTATATATATACATATATGTGTATATATATATCCTTTCTCAGATTCTTTTGCTTTATAGGTTATTACAGGATACTGAGTATAGTTCCGTGTTGTACAACAGTAGTTCCTTGTACAACAGTTGGTCCTTGTTGTTTATCTTTTATATGTAGTAGTGTGTATCTGTTAATCTCAAATTCCTAATTTATACCCCCACGCTTTTTCCTTTGGTAACTATAAGTTTGTTTTCTATGTCTGTGAGTCTATTTCTGATTTGTAAATAAGTTCATTTGTACTATCTTTTTAGATTCCATGTATAAGTAATATCATAAAATATTTGTCTTTCTCTGATTTACTTCACTTAGTGTGATAATCTTTAGGTCCGTCCATGTCGCTGCAAATGGCATGATTTCACTCTTTTTTATGGCTGAGTAATATTCCATTGTATATACACACCACATCTTCTTTATCCATTCATCTGTCGATGGACACTTAGTTTGCTTCCATGAGCTGACTATTATAAATAGTGCTGCTGTGAACAGTGGGGTGCGTGTATCTTTTCGAACTAGAGTTTTCATCTTTTCCAGGTATGTGCCCAGGAGTGGGACTGCTGGATCGTATGGCAGCTCTATTTTTGATTTTTAGGAAACCTCCATGCTGTTCTCCACAGTGGCTGCACCAGCGGCCTTCTGCTTTTCTCTGGTCTTCCCCCTTGCTCACTCCATGCCAGCCACATTGGCCTCCTTGCAGGTCTTTGCGCTTGTCTGACAGGCTGCTCTCTTCTCACAGCCTTTTCACAGCTCTCTCTGAGCCACTCTTTCCTCAGTTATCTACTTGGTTGAGTCCCTGACCTCCTTCCAGTCGTCACTAAAATCTTCCCTCCACAGTGGGGCCTGTCCTGACCGCCCTGTTCAGTACTGCAGTCTGCACCTACCTGCCCTGCACTCCTGATCTCTCTAGCCCTCCTCTGATCTTTCTCCTATAGCAGCCAGCATCTTCTGATTTAGCATATAATTTACGTTGATGTAATTTTATTTTTTAATACTTTTTTCCCACTAGAATTAAGTTCTACAAGAGCAGAGATCTTTGTTTCGTTTACAGATATAAACTTTTAGAATAGTGCTTCATGTTCTTTAAAATGAATATCTAGCAGTCCTATTGAGATATATTGGTATAAAACCCCAAACAGTAGAATTTAAAGTGCTAGGGTAAACTTTTTAAATTAATAATTTATTTCCTCAAGTAAGCAGTCTAATGCAGAAGATGTTTTCACTCTGGGATCTGTTTTGAATTTTGGTTTAACAACATGTCAGCCATATGAGAATAGAGATTTTTCCCCTTAACAGAGCTCTAGCTGCCCACCTGTTGCTGTACTTTGATAGTACCTTTACCATCAAACAGTGGTCTTCAGACTTGTGTATAAGTACCTCTGGTGACATGCAAAGATTTTACAAGGTCCAGGTAGACCCAGATAGTTTTCAGGAACTCAGCTTCTCCTTCCTCAACTTCCGTATGTATGCTTTCCTAAAATTTTCTGCCTGAATACATACTTGTAATGGAGGCAACGTGCCATCTCCTTTCTCATCTCCTCTTCATAAGCTCTGACCTCTCCCATTAGAAAGTAAAGATATACCGCTCACCCACTGATTGCCTCAGAACCTAAAATCCTCCTGAGTGTCATACGAAGGGACAATTCAAAATAATGTTTTAGATGTTAAGAATGCAAATGACATAATGACTCGGTAAGATCTTCTTGCAAGTCCTGTGGTTTCTAATTGTTCTCAAAAAAACTGATAGGGTTGTCATTCATAATTTCTGATGATAGATCACCACATGATTTTTGGAACATAACTCAAAATTTATGGTTTTTAAAACATGAGTCTTAAATATTTTATGTTAAATATCATTGCATAAAAGACACTTCAGATCGGTATAAACTGAACTTGAAAGGCTGATGGAGATTTTTTTCTGTTAGAAAAATCTTATTTTCTGAATATTAATAGTTCAGTTTATATTGTGATTTTATTAGTATTTGACAGATTTGTTTTAGTATTGGTTTTTGCCCTTCAAATTTAGAAATGTGTTCCTTTTCCACAATCTTTAATACAAGCTTAAAATTAAAGTTGATTGAAACTGATATATATAGGAAAGTGATTAGTAATTTTCCCAGCTGTTTGTTTTTTTTCAGAAGCAGTAGAGGGAACTAACAAAAAGAAAATAATGTAGAATATTAAAATTTCAACCCAGATTTTTTTCTCCCCATCAGATTTTATTTGAAGTGAATGTCTTTTTTGACTAAACTTGTTTTCCTTTAAACATATGAAATTGTTTAAGGAAATAAATCAGCTGTAATTAAAGTTAGGAAGCTTCTGAAACTTCTCCAATGCCAAGTATTAATTTTACTGAAAAGCCAATTATATTTCTGACCATTGTTTTATAGCTTATAGTCAAGAAAAATGTAGTTAATATCTGTAAGAATTTTTGAAGAAGCATGGAATTTTGATTATCTGAACCAAGTTGCTTAGTATAAGCTCTCAGAGTACAGTATAAGCTCTAGAGGCATTTCTGCATCTTACTTCAGTTCTGAGACAGTTACTTCAGTGTGGCCTCTAAACTACCTAATTTTTGGTACCCTGCACTGCTGAAAAATAAAGTTAAAATTCCCTTCTCAAAACATTGGTAGTGACTAATATCAAAGTGTCTCTGTGACGCCAAAAGATGCCATGTAAGTAATGTTGTGGTCAGAGGAGGAAAGAGGCTGATTTACCCCCTCTTCATTTTCTCTTCTGGATTCCATAAAAACAAGCATTACACTTGTCTACCTAACTCATTATCCTATCTTTATAGGTGCTAATTAATTTCAGTTCAGTATTTTGTGAACCCTATGAAGTATAAAGCCCTGTAGGATAGTAGGATAGTAAAAAATGAACCAACTTAGTTTCTGTTTCCTGGGAGCATAGAATCTAGGAATATTTTGTCGTAGTGTGTAGCTGAAATAGCACCTTTGAAGAGTTGCGAATGAATCTCTAAACATCCCACTAATCCCCTAATAGTTTTTTACTGAATTAACATTTATTTAAACTTCTTTATAGTAAAAATTAGACATAACTACCTTTTGGGAGGAGGGAATTATTTTACTTTTCGGAACAGATTTACATTATCCAGTACAAAGAATTAGGTTCATCTTAGCTATTGTATTTTCTTTCAGGTTCAACAGTGACCTCCTCGTGCACTATTAGATTTGGTGATGCCATATTTACACTCTTTAGATTCCTAATATTAGCCATATAGGCCTTCAGAAGCCCTTAGTTTTTATCCCTTGTTCACTTTTTCATGTAGTAAGTTCTCACTGGCTGCCTATTAGGTTAGACACTATGCTAGGTACCAGAGATACAAGAGTAAGCAAAAATACAGCTTGACTTTATTGTAGTTTAACTCATATCTTCTTTCATGTTTCATGTTTATAAGCTAATGACAGATTGGCCTACATGTTCTCATGCAGTTGTCACTTCTTTATTTATCTGAAATAAATTCAATTGTCTCTAGAAGTATCTTAGCTTTCTTCATTTTCATTTGAAGAAGAATTGACCCCTTAATCTCATTCATCTCATTCACTGCTTAGCTCTGCTGTTCATGATAAAAATAGGGGTATTATCCATGACTAGTTTTATTCAGAAATAGCTTTATCTTGCTTTTTGAACACATTCTCATCATATCATTCATGATCACTTTTATGAAGTGATTCAAATAAAAGTAGTAAACAACAACCTTGTCCTCATTAATCCAGCTTTTAGTTTTCTGCCATAAGTATATATTTAATTCATGATTTTGAGTTATCTATATAGTGTTCTCAGCCCCTCAATTTTGTTTCATAAATGGTACTAATTTTCTTGAATAAGCTTTGATGTAATGCATACATTTGAAGTTAAAATAACTGTTATTTTGGTGCAAACTTTAAAGGCTATATATAAAAGGAATCAGAAGAAAGAGAAAAAACATATTTGCTATTGATACGATTGCCTGCCTAGAAAAATTCAAGAGAGAATCAACTAAAAAACTACTAGAATTGATAAATGATTTTTATTTAGTAAGATGGCCTCTTGCCATATCAACATTAAAAAGCACAGTTTCCTTTTATTAGTAATAACCAATTAGAACATGTAATATAAAAATTATCCATTTCATGATAGCAACCAAAATAATAATGCATATAGGAATAATTTGGAAGATGCACTGCAGACTCTTAGTACTGAGGGGAATACAGTGGGGCTTTTTCACTTTTTACTCTCTGTGTTTCTGTATTGTTTTCATGTTTACAATGAGTATATATGTGTGTTTCTGTATTGTTTTCATGTTTACAGTGAGTATATATGTGTTTGTGTATAAATGTATATGCATATTGCTTATACAGTCATAAATTAGTATGTTTAAAACCGAATAATTTAAAATAGTTTCTAATGTACACTGTTTCAGGGTGCCCAGGAACGGATAGATAGCTTGCGTCGAACTGGAGTGATCCATGAAAAACAGACTGCTGTGTCAGTAGAAAACTTCATTGCAGAATTGCTTCCTGACAAGTAAGAGGATTTTTTTTTAACATAGTTATAATTTTTTTAGAAAACTTACAAGACAAAATCTATTCTCTTAGCAGCTTTCAAATGTACAAAAAGTATTATTAACTATAGTCACCATGCTGTACATTATATTCTCATGTCAACTGGAAGTTTGTACCTTTTAATCCCCTTTATCCATTTTACTCCCCCTCCCACCCCTGTCTCTGCATCCACCAATCTCTCCTTTGTATCTGTGAGTTTGCTTTTCCCCCCACATGTGAGATCATACAGTATTTGTCTTTCTCTATTTGACTTACTTCGGTTAGCTTAATGACTTCAGTGTCCATACACGTTGCTGCAAATGGCAAGGTTTTCCTTCCTTTTCAATGGAATAATATTTCATTGTATATATACGTACATATTTATGTGTGAGTGTGTGTATAAATCACATTTTCTTTATCATCAGCAGACATTTAAGTTGCTTCCATGCCTCGGTTGTTAGAAATAATGCTGTAGTGAACAGGGGGATGCATATGTCTTGTTGAGTTAGTATTTTCGTTTCCTTTGGATAAATACCCAGAAGTGAACTTTATGGATTATTTGGTAGTTCAGTTTGTGAGGAACCTCCATACTGTTTTCCATAGTGGTTGTACCAATTTACAGTCCCACCAACAGTGCACAAGGGTTCCCTTTTCTCCACCTCTTCGTGAACACTTATTTCTTGTTTTTTGATAATAGCCATTCTAACAGTGTGAGGTGTTATCTTATTGTGGTTTTGATTAGCATTTCCCTGGAGGATTAGTGATGTTGAGCACCTTTTCACGTATGGCCATCTGTATGTCTTCTTTGGAAAAGGAGGCTAATCAGATCTTCTCCTCATTTTTTTATTGGATTGTTTGGTTTTTGCTGTTGATTAGTATGAGTTCTTTATATATTTTGGATATTAGCCCCATATCAGATATATGATTTGCAGGTATTGTCTGTCATTTGGTAGGTTTCCTTTTCATTTTGTTGATAGTTTCCTTTGCTGTGCAGAAACTTTTTAGTTTTATGTAGTCCCACTTGTTCTTGATTTTGTTGCATTTGCTTTCGGTGTCAAACCCAGAAAACATCATTGCCACAACAGATATCAAGGAGCTTACTGCCTATGTTTTCTTCTAGTTTTTTATGGTTTCAGATGCTATGCTCAAGTATTTAATCCATTTTGATTAATTTTTATCTCTGGTGTGAAATTGTGGTCCAGTTTTCTCAACACCATTTATTGAAGAGACTGTCCTTTCCCTATTGTATATTCCTGGCTGTTTTGTCATAAACTAATTGGCCATAAATGCATGGGTTTATTTCTGGGCTCTATTGCATTGATCTATATTTTTGTTTTTTATGCAAGTACCATACTGTTTTGATTACTGTTGCTACGTATTATAATTTGACATCAGGGAGCATATTCCCTCCAGCTTTGCTCTGCTTTCTCAAGATTTGCTTTGGCTATTCAGGGTCTTGTGGTTGCATACAAATTTTAGGATTGTTTGTTCTATTTCTGTGGAAAATACTGGAATTTTGATAGGGATTGCATTGAGTCTGTAGCTTCCTTTGGGTAATAGGAGCATTTTAACAATGTTCATTCTGCTAGTCCATGGGCATGGAATATATTTCCATTTATTTGTGTCTTCTTTAGTTTCTTTCATCAATGTCTTACAGTTTTCAGAGTAGACAACTTTCACCTGCTTGGTTAAATATATTCCTAACTATTTTATTCTTTTTGATCTAATTGTAAATGGTATTTAAAATTTTTTTCTTCTGATAGTTTGCTATTAGTGTATAGAAATACAACAAATTTTGGGGTATTGAATTTGTATCCTGCAACTTTACTGAATTTACTAGTTTTAACAGTTTTTTGGTGGTAGCTTTAGGTTTTTCTATATATAATATGTCATGTGCAAATAGTGACAGTTTTACTTCTTCCTTTCTGATTTGGATGCATTTTTTTTTGTTGCCTAATTACTCTGACTAGGACTTCCAATACCATGCTGAATAAAAGTGGGAAGAGTGGGCATTCTTGTCTTGATCTTAGAGGTAAAAGCTTTTTAGCTTTTCACTGTTGAGTATATTAGCTATGGGCTTGCCATAGATGACTTTGATTATGTTGAGGTATGTTCCTTCTGTATCCACTCTGTTGAGAGTTTTTGTCATTGAGAGTTTTTGTCATTAATGGATGTCGAATTTTGTCCAATACTTTTTATAGCTCTGTTGACATGATCGTATGATTTTATCTTTCATTTTGTTAATGTGGTGTAGCACATTGATTTATTGGCACATTCTGAACCATCCTTGCATCCCTGGCCCACTTGATTATGGTATAGATCCTTTTAATGCATTGTAGAATCCGGTTTGCTAGTATTTCACTGAGGATTTTTACATCTCTGTTTTTCAGGGATATTGGGCCTTTAATTTTCTTCTGTGTAGTGTCCTTGTCTGGGTTTGGTATCTGGGTTTGGTATCAGGGCAATGCTGGCCTTGTAAAATGAGTTTGGAAGTGTGTCTCATCTTCTATTTTTTGGAAGAGTTTGAGAAAGATTGGTATTAATTCTTCTCTAAATCTTTGGTAGAATTCACCAGTGATACCATCTGGTTCTGGACTTTTGTGTGTTGGGAGGTTTTTGATTACTGATTTGGTCTCCTTACAAGTGATCCGTTTGTTAATTTTCTGTTTCTTTTGATTCAGGTTGTGTGTTTTTAGGAATTTATGCATTTCTAGGTTGTCCAGTTTGTTGGCGTATAATGGTTCAGTAAGAGGCTTATTATGTTTCTCTTAGGAGCAAAATATGATTGCTTACACTGAACATCTAGTAAAAAAATGTATCCTATTTTAGAACCAGAGAGAAAATTACGTTCTGGTCTAGCTCTGTCATCTAACTAGCTATGTGACCTGTGTAGCTCAGCTCACCTTTCTGCTCGTTTCTCCTTTTTAATTATAAAATGGACATTGTGTTCCCTGCATGCTAAGATTGTGTTAATAATCAATTACATATGATACAGTGATTTAGTTATTGGCTTGGATGTTGACCTCCAGTAACAATCATTTACGCAGTCATTCAGAGTAATGGAAGGTATGGCAGGAGGGCCTGGAGGCAGTCACTAGGTTTGAGTTCTGTTGAACACTACCTCTCATCATCTATTTAGTTTGGAAAAACCCTCCAGCAACATAATTCATCTTTTTTTTTTTAAAATATCTTTTCACACTGATAGGTATCACCAAACACCTGTCAGTAGAGGAACATATTTTTTTATTTTTTAAATTCTTGGCTGCATTGGGTCTTCGTTGCTGCACGTGGGCTGTACATAAAATGCTATGTACATTTTCAATGGGATTAACTTGATGTGGAGATGGTGTCAGATAAGATCCGTGAATGATTGGGACTTGAGCTGAATTTTGAAGAGTAGGTAAAATTTGGTTAAGTAGAAAAGAATAGCTAGGACGTTCTGCATGGAGAAGTGTGCAGATGATTAAGATGTATTCAGGGGTCAGTGATTTTATCAGCTTGGCTGAACACTGTTGGATAGGAAATCAGAAAGTAGCTTGAAGAGCTTTGATTGCTAGGTTGGGAAGTTTGAACTTTCTGTGTAAGCACCAAGCAACCATCCAGTGATGATGACTATTAAAAGGTTAACAGAGGGGGAAACTGAAATATTCATTTAAGGGCTACCTTAGAGATTCCATTGTGCCTTTTTCCATGTATTATGTTTTAATAAAAATTATGACTTTGATAATACTGAACTACTTTCAATACCATTTACCCCCTTCATCTTTTGCAGTATTAAGTATCTTAATTGTGTACATATTTTAAACTCCTAAGATATTAGTATAGTTCTGTACACTCTATTCACTTATATTTATTCTCTGAATTCTTTCCTGCATTTTTGGTTTTTCTGTCTGGGATCATTGTCATTCTGCCTCAAGAGCATCCTTTGGTACATATACATTGTGATGGAAGACTTTAGCCAGGAGTTCTCTCAGCTTTTGTCTGAAAGTGCCTTTAAAGCACCTTTATTTTCACAGGGTGTTTTTTTCTGGATGTAGAAGTATGGATTGGCAGATCTTTTCTTTCAGTACTTTAAAGATGCTGTTGTACTGTTTTCTGGCTTCCATCATTTCTGTTACAGCAGCTATCCAGCTTGTTTCTGTGAAGAGAATGTATTGTTTAGCTGCATTTAGGATTTTTTCTGTCATTTTATTTTTGCAGTTTTGTATGGTAGGTACAGGGGTGTGTGTTTGCTTAGGTATTGAATTTTTGTGGATTCCCTGAGCTTGATTCTTTCTTTCATTGGATTTTATGTCTTTCATCAGTTTTGGAAAGTTCTTGGCCATTGGATCTTCAGAATTGGCTTCTGGCCCATTTTCTCTCTTCTCTTTCTAGGACTATAATTACATGCTTGTTCACCTTCTGACTGTGCCTCAGAGTTCTCATTTGGTCAGTCCCCTCTTTCCCCTACTTCCTCACTCTGATTCTTCTGCTGTGTAGCCCATACATTGATTTTTTTTAAAAAAGTAGATTTAATTTACTATTGAATACCTGTATTTTCTATTTCGACTATCTTTACCTCTCTCTTTCCTTGAATATGAGTCATATTCATTTTAAGATCTTTGTCTACTGAATCCAGCGCGTGGGCCTCTTTTAGCCTCCTTTTGGTGTGACAATAAGGTGCTGTCTTTGTGGATGCCTCATAATCTTTGAAAGCCAGGCATTGTTTATAAGAAACTCGAGAGTCTTGAGGTAATTTTGAGAAGGTTCACTCTTCCCTCTAATAAACAGAGTAGTGAGGTGTGTGGACGGGGTAGTTTGGTGCACTTTAGATAGACTGACCTGAGTCCAGGCTGGGTTGTGCTCAGGGTCAGCTGAAAGTCTTCAGCATACCTTTGAAAGGTTGTCCCTGTCCAGAATGTTACTCCATTTTGTCTTCCTTGCTTCTACAGCTCTTGGATGCCATTAGGTATGACTTGTATACTCATCCAGCTTTTCATTGGGAGCACTGGTCTGCCATCAACTGCTCCATCATACCTAGATGTGCTATTTTTCCTACCTTTTTTTGAGCAGAAGACTAGCAAATAAGGAAGATTAGGAATAGTAATTGGTATTAGGAAGTCTGTGGATGGTTTCCAGTATGGTTTAAGGAGGAGAGGGTGAAAAGGCTGTAATATTAAGATACAGAAGGGGACTAGAGGAAGGACATGAGAACAAACAGCAAACCCATGACGCAAAACAAACACTTGATCGTTTGCTTTGGCTACTTCTCTCTGTGGTGTTCCCATGAAAAATAAATGGACAGAAGATAGTCAGGAAAATACATGCTTATAACTGAGTCAAGAAAAGACCATTGGTGTTTGCCTCCTAATAGTAAAGCCAGTATAGACCTAGCTATTTGTGATAAACTTTGCATCAGTTCATGCTACATGAGGGAAATTAGCATGTTTTATACCAAAATGGAAAAATAACCTGTGTGAACATGAATTGTCCTTATTCTGAGATTAACCTATCAAGTTCTAAAACCAAGGGTTATGTGTGAAATGGGTTAAAATGTCCTTCTGTGAAGTGACTGGTGGTAGTGGATGGTCTTTCTTTGATAAAATACAAATTGGCATACCTGTGTCAGCTCCTCAGGTGCTATTTTGATTTTTTTTCTGCTACATGAAATCTAAATGTCTTGGAACCACCATTCTTAAGCCTTTTTTAAGTCTAATCGAGTCTGTCTTATTTCCCCAACCGCATGGAGAGGGTGTGGAGAAGGAGAGCATTCTTTAGCAATTGTCCTTGAGTGTGAACAGTGGAGAGCACCACTTTTCCTCCTGCTGGGTGGGGAGTGGGAGTGGGGTGGAAGGACAGGAGGAAGGAGAGAGAAGACAGCGTTTCCTCAGCCAATAGCACTAGTCAGGGAAATGGAAGAGGTCTCGGTGGGCTTGACAGTGACGGCAGTTTAGATTTGAGTTGAGAAGGACGGGATATCCAGGTTGACACGCTCGGGAGTGTGACAGTAGTTTGGAGAGGAAGGGGAGTTTTTCTCGTGTGATCACCGGCATTGTAGGGGAGACTGCTCGTACCTTCAGGGTTGCTGCTTTTCAGGACGTCCGTGCTGTGCCTGGAAGCTTAGTCACTACAGTTATTCTCTGCCATCTGCATAATACACAAATCATATAAAATAAAACACTGATTCATCATATACCAAATAAATTATTTAAAATAATGATTCATATAATAAATAAAATAACTAAGGTTCTTAATTTAAAGGAAAATTTTAGGATGTGAATACTACAGACATTATAAACACTCAAAGTTATTCTACATATTGTTTTGTTGTTTCTTTGAATATGTAAATAAGTTTCCTAATCATATTGTATTTCATTGCACTTTAATCTGTATATTTTAAAATTTTCTTGCTCTGTATCTTATTTAAACTCATGATTTCCTGATTCTGGCTAGTTAAAATGCTAGTGATATTACAGATGACCTCACCTAAGTCAGTTTATAACTATCACTTTTTACGTGTATCTTTAAATTGAAGAAAGTTTTCTTGATTTCATGAGGCTGTTTTCAAACTGATTCGTTGTGAACAATTCAGAAAGTGTGATTAGAAGGAATTATCAGGAATGAGGAGAGGATTTGTTATTTCCTGAATGAGTTTATTTTTATAGTAACTTTGCAACTTGCCTATATATTATAGAGTTGGTAATATAAATTTTCCCATATTTTAGCAAGTGACATTTTTAATTACGATGTTATTTGCATTTTCAAATGAGTAGATTTATCTGTTGCATATTTGAGCACCCCTAATTGCCATTCTTTTCTCCAAATCTTAGCAAGAAAAGGAACTTTCTTCAATTATTTTTTCTTTGTTGTTTTTCCTTCTCTGAATTAAGCCAACAGGGTAATTTTATATGTTGTTTTATAGATTGTCCTATTGAAAATTTCAAGGAAATGTTTTTCTAGTCAATCTGGTAATGTTTTATCGGAATGTTAGTACTTTATCTATTCACCATAACTCATTTAGCACATACACAATGTGAAACTCATACATTCTGTTGCAGATGGTTTGACATTGGCTGTCTGATAGTTGAAGACCCTGTGCATGGTATTCATCTAGAAGCATTTACACAAGCCACACCAGTACCCTTGGAATTTGTACAACAGGTTAGTTTTATCCTTTTCTTTTTCATTATGCTTCAGAGAAACCTGAAATACTGTTTTCAAAATAAGATTTTTCATTGTTTTGCTTCACTTGTTCCTTTTAGCCTTTTCTCTTTGCTTTTCAATTTTCTATTCCTTCCATGTTGTTTTAGTACCTCCCTACTTTCGTTTTCCAGCGGTCTTTGTCAAGGTAAGCCATTACATGGTTAATGCTCTTTTTCTCATTGTTTTCCCTCTTTTTATGATTGTGTTCACTACCTTGTGATTGGAAAAAAAATTTGTGTTCACCTTTCATTAACTCTCCTTTATCTCACATTTTATTTTCTGCTGTTACTCTATTGTCCTCATTTTCCTCTTTAGTTTGTTCAGCTCTAAAAACATGTAGAAACACATTTAGAAGTTTACAAACCTTGGATGAAAGTCACATGTCTTTTCAGTTTGTTGAAAACATAGTTTCCAGAAGAATGTTAGCATTAATATAAAATGGTTTTCATTCCTTCTATATTTTTATGTACTTTTAATCCTTAAATGAAATAGAATGTAAGTTTGTTTACATTGGAATCTTTGTACTCTGAAATGATATTTTTCCTGTCTTCCATTTAATTTCCATCACATTTTTATGTATGTACCTTGTTAAATGTCATTTCAAAACTCTCTAAAGTTATTTGGGACTTTAGGTATTTGAGAATTTGCTAAAGCTACTGGGTTCTCCCCCAAAAGCATGCATGTATGATGTATGCACTCACATATAAATTTGGCTCACATGTTTACAGAGCCCCTGAAAGCAACCTGTGGCCTTCTTAGGGGTTTACAGGTTAGATGGGGAATAAGAATTTATGCTTGGAATTTTTAAGTTTATTGAACCTTTACTTACACCATAATTTTACCAAAATTTCTCTTCAGAAGTTTTCTCTTCAGAAGTTGAAGACATTTTTATACATGGTACTATTAAACTCACTCCAATGTGAAGGTGATTAAAAGATTGTACACTATTATACAATAATTTAGAAAAATTACAGAAAATGGTTGATTTTCTAGGAAAATACTCTTGAATCAACAATGGCAGTTTATAACCATTAGGTTGATCAAAACCAGTCACATTTTGGCAGTTTCATATGATTTAACCTAATTATCTTAGTGAAGCCTTTTGATGCAAGAGTTTCATCTAGCTCCAAAAAAATCACTGAGTTTTAATGGTGTTGTGAGGTCTACAAGGTATTCAAAGAATACGTGATTCTCGTGCATAGAGGTAGAAAGTTTTCCATTTTATTCTGTGAGACTAGCTTGTAACCTAACGAAAAAATAAATTATAATACAGTCAGTATCACTTAAGTAAACAGTAAAACTAATAAAAGTTTGAAATGTATTTATTAGAACATTAAAGTGTGGGGTGGGTAGTTTTCCCCATGCCACCTAGCAGTTCTTAGGAACAGCTGGATATCCTATGGATATCCTATAATTCAACTCAATTCTGACACCTATCCCACAGGTTAAGGGCTCAGTCTGACAAGACTGCCTGCACCCTTCCTTTCCAGACACCTATCAATCACAAGTCCAGGTTGTTACCTGAACTTCTGACTGACTGGCTGTATATCAGAGGAAGTCAGAGATTCTCATTTGCTAGAGTAGCTCACAGAATTCAGGAAACCCACTTCACCCTAGATCACAGGTTTATTATAAAAGGATATAAGTCAGCAGCAGCCAGATGGAAGAGATGCATAGGGCAAGCTATGGAGAAAGGAGGTGGAGCTTCCATACCCTCTCCTAGTGCTCCACTCTCTCCAAATCTCCACACCTTCACCAACCAAGGAACTGTCTAAACCCTGTCCTTTATATTTTATAAATCAGAATATCACAATCCACTCCCTGGTCTTTGAACATGTATCCCTTATAGTAAAACAGCCATAAATGTTAAATGATACCTGGCATCCCAGTTTGTCATTAATAACTATTTAGTACATTGTCATATCATGAGAAAGTCTCCCAGCATGAGGGCACATGGGTTTGCAGGTTTCAAAAGCAGGAGTGGAAAATTGTTTTCTTAAGTTCTCAGAAAGAGAAATTAAGGAAGAAATTAATGAAGCAATCCCATTTACCATTCACATCAAAATGAATAACATACCTAGGGATCAACCTATGTAAGGAGGCAAAAGACCTGTACTCCAAAAACTGTTTAAGACTGAATGAAGAAATTGAAGATGACACAAACAAATGGAAAGATACCATGGTTTTGGATAGAAGAATCAATATTGTTAAAATGACCATACTACCTAAGGCAATCTACAGACACAAGACCCCTAATAGCCAAAACAATCTTAAGAAGAATGAAGCTGGAGGAATCACACTCCCTGACTTCAGACTATGCCACAAAGCTACAGTCATCAAAAACAGTATGGTACTGGCACAAAATACACAGATTTAATGTAACAGGATAGAAAGTCTGGAAATTAATTGACCTCAGGTGTGTCGGTTTATCTACAGCAAGGGAGATAAGGATATACAATGGAGAAAAGATAGTCTCTTCAATAAGTGGTGCTGGAAAAAGTAGACAGCTACATGTAAAAGAATGAAATTAGAACATTCTCTAACATCATGTACAAAAATAAACTCAAACGTGGATTAAAGACCTAAATGTAACACTGGATACTATAAAACTCTTAGAGGAACACATAGGCAGAAGACTCTGACATAAATCACAGCAATATTTTTTGGATACGTCTCCCACAGTAATGGAAATAAAAGCAAAAATAAACAAATGGGACCTAATTAAACCTTAAAAGCTTTTGCACAGCAAAGGAAACCATGAACAAAATGAAAAGACAACCTGCAGAATGGGAGAAAATATTTGCAAAGGAAGCAACCAACAGGGATTAATCTCCAAAATATACAAACAGCTCATAAAACTCTACCACAAAAAAACAACCCAATCAAAAAATGGGCAGAAGACCCAGAGACTTTTCTTCAAAGAAGACATACAGATGACCAACAGGCACATGAAAAGATGTTCAACATCAATAATTATTAGAGAAATGCAAATCAAAACCACAATGAGGTTATCACCTCCCACCAGTCAGAATGGCCATCATCAAGAAGTGTACAAATAATAAATGCTGGAGAGGGTGTGGAGAAAAGGGAATCCTCCTGCACTGTTGGTGGGAATGTATGGAGAACAGTATAGAGGGTCCATTAAAAAAACTAAAAATAGAGCTATCATATGATCCTGCAATCCATATACCTAGAAGAGGCAAAAACTCTAATTTGAAAAGATACGTATACCCCTATGTTCACAGCAGCACTATTTACAATTGCCAAGACATGGAATCAACCTAAGTGTTCATCAACAGATGACTGGATAAAGAAGATGTGTACATATATACAATGGAATATTACTCAGCCATTAAAAAGAATGAAATAATGCCATTTGCAGCAACATGGATGGATCTAGAGATTATCATACTAAGTAAGTCAGACAGAAGGAAAAATACATATCACTTATATGTAAAAAAAAAAATGGTACAAATGAACTTATTTAGAAAACAGAAATAGACTCAGAGACTTAGAAAGCAAACTTGGTTACCAAAGGGGATAGTGGTGGCGTGGGGCAAGGAGATAAATCAGGAGTTTGGGGTTAACAAATACACACTACTATATAAAAAGTAGATAACAAGGACTTACAGTTTCCTGTGCTATACAGTATTCAATATCTCGTAGTAGTCTATAATGAAAAAGAATCCGAAAAAGAATAGATCTGTACATACATATGTATAAATGAATCATTTTGCTGTATACCTGAAACTAACCCAACATTGTAAACCAACTATACTTCAATTTAAAAAAACAGCAGGAGGGGTGTCAGAGATACAGTATATGGCTTCACCCTTTCAGGCATGTAGTATAATAGAGCTAAGAGATGGTATCATCTCTTGCTCTGTGCCTTTTTTTTTTTTTTTTTTTTCCCTTTTCTCCATTCATATCCAAACTTCTCCACCTTTGGAAGGGACATTAGGTTCAGCAACTGTGCTGGTCTAGATTACAGACAGCAATACTAGGCTAGCAGATGCCTCCCCCTCATCCACTTCTATTCAGATAAGTTAAGGTTACATAGGTGCAGAACAGGTGGGCTGTCTTTACCACCAGCCCATATAGCAGCAATCACTGTTAGCCCCATTTTTTCAGATGGAGTGAAGGCACATCTTGCCCTAAAGGCCCTTAGGAGTTGTAACAAAGATTAAAAACATAGTTACAATAAAGGTGTTAACAACAACAACAAGAGTGCTGAACCAGAAACTGTAACTGAGCATTTACCTCTACCACTGGGTAAGAAAAGCCCCACCTAGAGTCACTGTCTCTACCTGTAAAGAACCGTTTGTAGTCCCCCAGGGCTACCAACTAACTTGCTATGTTCAGGGCCTTCCTAACAGGAAATCTGCCACATAGCCATCTGCAGTCTCTGTCTTTTTTGCTGGTCGACAGAACAGTTTTTATTGGCATTTTGTGACTCAGAGTGTACAAGAAGAATGGGTCTAGATTCAGCCCATCTCTGCATTGCTGCACTAACCCCATATTCACTCACTTCATGGACCCAGGTGGCTGTCTTGAGAGAGAGCAGGGGGATATCTGATTGTTGATTCCATTCACCTTCCAAGCCTGGAAAGGAGTTCTTCTGATGGGCATCAACATGTTCTAGTTTAATGCATCCCTCTAGTTCCCACAGTGATTTCCACAGGGTTGTGTGTCCCATATGGGCATCCTGCTAATAGGCCAGGTTTCCATTGCCCTCCTGCCTGACCATATGGCCAGGCCATTGACCACTGCCCATGACTCAGGAAAAACCAGAAGATAGGAGATTATATCACTGTTCAATTCTTTCATCACTGCTGGGAAAACAGCATGCAGTTCAGCCTTGCCTGTCTGATTTGTTTTTACCTTCCTCAGTCAGAGCAGTGGACTTCCAAATAGTATGTTATCCATCCACCTTGGAACTGCTACCCATAAACCAAGCAGCTCTTGGTTGGTCAGTTAAGAGCTGTTCATAGGGCACTGTCTACATGCCAGTCGGTTCCGGCAGCTTCTCGGGTGACTCCAAAATCTGTCCTAGAGGAAAAGAGACACCGAGCTTGTTAGTCTCCTCCCTGTATTCCCCAGACAGCATGTTCCTGTATAAACCGTTTCCATTATGGTGGAACTCTTCCGGGCACTGCCATCCCTATTAGGGTGTTTCTCCATCATCCCAGACATTTTGGGTATTTCACATTTCAGTATCATTTTATGCCCTTTAGTCATATGAGTAGCTTCAATTAATAATGTCCAGTGGCTAGGTAGTAAACATGCCTCAAATGGAAATTCTGTAGTTCGAAGTTCAAGTAGTCATTGCTGGGAGGCACTCACAGATTTTTGCCATAAGCCTCAGTCTACGTTCCACATAGGGCTGTGGCGCAGAGAGTTTTGTCCCTACCAGCACTCCAACTTCTGTTCCACACTGCAGGCTCAGACAGTCTTACTGGTTCCATAGAGCATGTCCAGTTAATAATGCTTGAAGGGTGGCTTTCCATCCCTTCTGTTTTACAATACTAGATAAGGGAAACGTTCCCCAGTGAGATACAGTGTCCATCCCCAAAATATAATCAGGTGAAAAAAAACACCATCACTTCACATGAAACCAGTTCAAACACACCAAGTCTCCTACAAACTTATACTGTAATTCCATCATCACTTATGTTCCTCACTGTAGCCCCCATTGAGACTTCATCAGTGGGTTTTGGTTTTGTAATACTAGGTAGGGGAAGTGTCAACTTTCATAATCCTATCAACCATTACATTTTTACTTTCTTTCAGTCTAATTGTAGCACACATCAGGCCTTCACTAGTGGACTTTGGTAACACAGCTCAAGGGAAACTTCTCTTCTCCACTCCTGACCATTTTACTCACTCTTGTACAAAAGTCTTTGGGTCCCCAGCTAGGGATTGAGCCAAGGGGTTTTGGCCCATTTGTCAGTCTTTATCTTGATTAATCTGCCTAGTCACTGCCCCAATTGATTGCTGCTTAAATTTCTCATTGTCATTTCTACCTTCAGACTTTTAAAATTTCTCCTAACTAGGATAAATAGAGCAGACTTATTTGGGGCCCTTCAGTGTTGGGGAACCAGCAGGGAGTCCCACTCAACCTTTGGTAATGCTGTGTTAAAACCTGTTTTAATCCCACCTATGTCTGTTTTATTCATCCTGTTTCTTAATGGCCATCTGAAGATTTCCACCCTGCTGGGATAAGTTCTGTGAATCTCCTGTTTCCTCTGTTTCATCCCAATCAAAATTTACTTTATTCACCTATGTCTTCATAACTTTTTAAAATTTCCACCTTGTTGGGCAACTAGAGAAAGAAGAACAACCAAAAAAAAAAAAAAAAAACCCTAAATTAGCAAAAGGAAATAAATCATAAAGATCAGAGCAAAAATAAGTATTGGGTTGGCCAAAAAGTTCATTCGGTTAGTAAATACATTGTTCAATAAAATTCTTGGTGAAAATGAAAAACTGTGTCTTATTTTTACTTAAAACTGAAAGAACTTTTTGGCCAACCCAATAAAATAGAGATGAAGAAAAAATAGAAAAGATCAATGAAACTAAAAGCTGGTTCTTTGAAAAGATAAACAAAATTGATAAATCTTCAGCCAGACTCATCAAGAAAAAAAGGGGAGGGTACAAATCAATAAAATTGGAAATGAAAAAGAAGTTAACAACAGATGCTACAGAAATACAGAGGATCATAAGAGACTACTACAAGCAACTATATGCCAATAAAATGGACAACCTAGAAAAAATGGACAGATAAGAAAGGTATAGCCTTCCAAGACTGAACCAGGAAGAAATAGAAAATATGACTCACAAGTACTGAAGTTGAAACTGTGATTGAAAATCTAACAGCAAACAAAAGGCCAGGACCAGATGGCTTCACAGGTGACTTCTATCAAACATTCAGAGAAGAGTTGACACCTACCCTTCTGAAACTCTTCCAAAAAATTGCAGAGGAAAGAACACTCCTAAGCTCATTCTACAAGGTCACCATCACCCTGCTACCAAAACCAGACAAAGTTATCACAAAAAAAAGAAAATTACAGGCCGATATCAGTGATGAACATAGACACAAATATCCTAAACAAAATACTAGGAAACAGAATCAAACAACACATTAAAAGGATCATACACCATGATCAAGTGGGATTTATCCAGGGATGCAAGGTTTTTTCAATTTCCACAAATCAGTGTGATACACCACATTAACAAGCTGAAGAATAAAAAACATATGATCATCTCAATAGATGCAGAAAAAGCTTTTGACAAAATTTAACACCTGCTTATGATAAAAACTCCAGAAAGTGGGCATAGAGGGAACCTACCTCAACATAATAAAGGCCATATACAACAAACCCACAGCAAACACTGTTCTCAACGGTGAAAAACTGAAAGCATTTCCTCTAAGATCAGGAACAAGACAAGGATGTCCATTCTCACGACTGTTATTCAACATAGTTTTGGAAGTCCTAGCCACAGCAATCAGAGAAGTAAAAGAAATAAAAGGACTCCAAAGGAATCCAAATTGGAAGAGAAGAAGTAAAACTGTCACTGTTTGCAGATGACATGATACTATACATAGAAAATCCTAAAGATGCTACCAGAAAACTACTAGAGCTAATCAATGAATTTGGTAAAGATGCAGGATACAAAATTAATACACAGAAATCTCTTGTATCCCTATACACTAACAATGAAAGGTCAGAAAGAGAAATTAAGGAAACAACCCCATTTACCATCGCATCAAAAAGAATAAAATACCTAGGAATAAACCTACCTAATGAGGTAAAAGACCTGTACTCAGAAAACTGTAAGATACTGATGAAAGAAATCAAAGATTACATGACCAGGTGGAGAGATATACCATGTTCTTGGATTGGAAGAATCAATATTGTGAAAATGACTATACTATACAAAGCAATCTACAGATTCAATGCAATCCCTATCAAATTACCAATGGCATTTTTCACAGAATTAGAACAAAAAAATTTACAATTTGTGTGGAAACACAAAAGACCCCAAATAGCCAAAGCAACCTCGAGAAAGAAAAACGGAGCTGGGAATCAGGCTGTCTGACTTCAGACTATACTAGAAAGCTACAGTAATCAAGACAGTATGGTACTGGCACAAAAACAGAAATATAGATCAATGGAACAGGATAGAAAGCCCAGAGATAAACCCATGCACCTATGGTCAACTAATCTATGACAAAGGAGGCAAGGATATACAATGGAGAAGACAGTCTCTTCAGTAAGTGGTGCTGGGAAAACTGGACAGCTACATGTAAAAGAATGAAATTAGAACATTCTCTAACACCATACACAAAAATAAACTCAAAATGGATTAAAGACCTAAATGTAAGACCGTATACTATAAAACTCTTAGAGGAAAACAGGCAGAACACTCTTTGACATAAATCACAGCAAGATCTTTTTCAATCCACCTCCTAGAGTAATGGAAATAAAATAAAAAATAAACAAATGGGACCTAATTAAACTTAAAAGCTTTTGCACAGCAAAGGAAACCATAAACAAAATGAATAGACAGCCCTCAGAATGCGAGAAGGTATTTGTAAATGAAGCAGCTGACAAAGTGAGAGAGTGGCATGGACATATGTACACTACCAAATGTAAAACCGATAGCTAGTGGGAAGCAGCTGCATGGCACAGGGAGATCAGCTCAGTGCTTTGTGACCACCTAGAGGGGTGGGATAGGGAGGGTGGGAGGGAGGGAGTTGTAAGAGGGAAGAGATATGGTGATATATGTTTATGTATAGCTGATTCACTGTTATAAAGCAGAAACTAACACACCATTGTAAAGCAATTATACTCCAATAAAGATGTAAAAAAAAAAAAAGAGTCAAGACTATACAATGGAGAAAAGATAGTCTCTTCAATAAGTGGTGCTGGAAAAACTAGACAGCTACATGTAAAAGAATGAAATTAGAACATTCTCTAACAAAAATAAACTCAAAATGATTAAAGAGCTAAATGTAAGACTGGGTACTGTAGAACTCTTAAAAGAAAACATAGGCAGAACACTCTTTGACATAAGTTGCAGCAATATCTTTTTGGATCCACCTCCTAGAGTAATGAAAATAAAAACAAAACTAAACAAATGGGACCTAAGTAAACTTAAAAGCTTTTGCACAGCAAAGGAAACCATAAACAAAATGAATAGACAGCCCATAGAATGGGAGAAAATATTTGCAAAGGAAGCGACAAACAGGAGATTAATCTCCAAAATATACAGACAGCTCATGCAGCTCAATATAAAAAACAAACAAACAACCCAAAAAAAAAAAAATGGGCAGAAGACCCAAATAGACATTTCTCCAAAGAAGACATACAGATGGGTAAAAAGCACATGAATAGATGCCCAACATCATTAATCATTAGAGAGATGCAAATCAAAACTACAGTGAGGATCCACCTCACACCAGTCAGAATGGCCATCATCAAAAAGTCTGCAAATAATAAATGCTGGAGAGGGTGTGGAGAAAAGGGAACCCTCCTACACTGTTGGTGGGAATGTAAATTAGTACAGCCACATGGAGAATAGTGTTGAGGTTCCTTAAAAAACTAAAAATAGAGTTAATATATGATCCAGCAATCCACTCTTGGGCATATATCCGGAAGCAAACCATAATTTGAAAAGATACATGCACCTCAATGTTCATTACAGCACTATTTATAATAGCCAGGACATGGAAGCAACCTAAATGTCCATTGATAGATGAATGGATAAAGAAGATGTGGTACATGTACAATGGAATATTATGCAGCCATAAAAAAGATCAAAATAATGCCATTTGCAGCAACATGGATGGACCTAGAGATTGTCATATTAAGTAAGACAGAGAAAGAAAAATATCATATGATATAGCTTATATGTGGAATATACAAAAAGGGTACAAATGAACATACTTACAACAGAAACAGAGTCACAGATGTAGGAAACAAACTTATGGTTACCAAGGGGGGGCTAGGGGGGAAGGGATAAATTGGGAGATTGGGATTGACGTATAAACACTACTATATATGAAATAGATAACTAATAAGAACCTACTGTATACCACAGGGAACTCTATTCAGTACTCTCTAATGGCCTATAATGGAAAGGAATCTAAAAAAGAGTGGATACATGTATAACTGATTGACTTCACTGTACACCTGAAACTAACACAACATTGTAAATCAATTACACTCCAATAAAAATTAAAAAGAAAAAAAAAAGAAATTACAACCGTGCTAATAACTCTTAGCTAATTAGGATTAGAAGGGTATGTGTATACTGGAAAGTCAAAGCAAAAATCAGATCTAATGGTAAAACATTAGGAACCTTGTAATTGTAAGGCTGCTTCTGTCACTGTCATTCTTACATTGCTTGAAATCAGGGACTAGCACAAAAAAAAAAAAAAGAAAAAAGTCTTACAGCCAAATCTGGCCTGACCCCTGTTTTTGTAAAGAAGTGTTTTTTTGTAAAGAACATACGTGGGCCCGTTTGTTTACATACTGTTTACAGCTGCTTTTTTGCTACAGCAGGAGAATTGAGTAGTTGCTATAGAGACTGTCTGGCCCACAAAGCCTAAGATATTTACTACGTGACCCTTTTCAGAAAATGTTGGTGACTCTTTTGCTAGATGTCTGATCACTGCAAGGACAATTTTTATTCTGTTTTAAAAATATATATTGGAAAGAAACAGACATTATGCTCAAGGAACAAAGCATCAAAAGTATATATACTAATAAAACTATATATACTAATATTCAAATTTGTCTGTGACATTGCTAAGTGAAAATAAACTGCATGTAGTATCCATATATATACACACACACATATACCCATATATACTTTAAAATGTATATAAATGAATAGGACAAAAAGGCCTGGAAAAGTACACACAGGCTCTTAATGTGGTTAACTGTGAACAGTGGTATTCAAAGAGTGTCGTTTGCTTTTTGTTTTGCCATTTCTGCTGTCATTTCATTTCTTTCACAAGGTACAAAGTTGAGATACAAAAGTATAGGTATTGAGATTCCTTCCTCTTGTCCTTGCTCTTCAGTTCTACGCTGTTTCTTGTTTTATCCACTGCAAGATGTTCAATTCTATGTTCCCTTGTAGTTGAAATTTTTAAAGAGAATTTAAGAGACTAGAAATCAGCCCTTAAGGGGATTATAATCAGCATATATCAATATATTAGTGAAAATCAGGAAAAATTTTTATACAGTTTATGCTGGTTAAACAAATGTAAATGATCCCTCCTCCCCCAATTAAAAACCCAGTTTCTAGATGTTAGCTGATAATGTCAAGTATTTTGATCCTCAAAAGTATGATCCTAGGCCTAGCATCATAATCATCACCTGGGAACTTGTTAAAAATGCACGCTTGAGGAAGGGTGGTAGGAGAAAGGTGGTCATAAGGTACAGACTTCCAGTTACGGGAGAAATAAGTACTGAGGATATGATGTATAGGATGGTGACTGTAGTTAACGCTATTGTATGCTATATGAAAGTTGTTAAGAGAGTAGATCTTAAGAGGTCTTGTCATAAAGAAAAAGGTTTTTTTTTTTTGCTTCTTTTTATTGTATCTAAATATGGGGTGATTATCATGGTAATCGTTTCACAATAAATGTAAGTGAAGCCATATGTGGTGTACATCTTAAACTTAAATAGTGATATATGTCAGTTTTATCTCAAAAGTGGAAAAAAAGGATTTGTGCATTGCCCATTTAGTCTTAAAAAAAAAAGTACTCTTGGGCCCTAACCTAAGGCTATGGGATTAGGATCTGCAACTTTAGAAGCTCCCCAGATGCTTCATGTGCACATCGCACTTGAGAAACACAGTTCTGAGGACCATAGTGGTTTATCTACTATCTCTCTTTAAAACATAGTAGAATACTGATAGTGCAGTGTACCCTGTGGAAGGGAAGACAGAGCAGGCTCCCCAGCAAAATTTCTCAGAAACTATTTTATAAGTATTGTGCTCTTTCTCTTGGAACCATCTGTGAGTTTCCAATTCATTGGCCTTAGGTGGAGCATGAAAAGTGGTTTTGTTAAAAAAAAAAAAAAAATGCATCTCAGGCGATTGTAATATATAGCACATTTGGGAATCACTGCATGGATCCTTTCTACATATGGGTATACTCCTCTGGACTATACTTACCACCCTAAAGCCAAAAAACTATCATTCTTGGATATCAGGCAGTGGGTTTATTTTTTCATTCCTGTGTAGGTGAATAAATGATTGCCATGGAGCAGATGTAGGCTGGGTCAAGTACAAGTGATGTAACAGTGGTTGATGCTCTCTCCTGGACTGGATGTTGTTTGATATATATTGGTACTAACTTATTCACACATAAATGAAGTTTCCAGGAATACTCTTCTGCAGATTAATTTAACAATTCTTTTCTGATAGGGTTGAAGCCTTAATATATGCAGTATTATCTCTCTTTCTTGTAATTGTAAGGAATTTTATTACTGTAAAAAGATAAAATAACATTTCTATTTTAGCACTAATCTTATTAACCTAAAGTGACACTGAATATAGAACTGACACTTAGGCCCTCTGACACTGAGCTCTGTTAGATAGAGTCATTAGCTTTAAGACTTAGATTGTATTTAAACAACAAAATGAGCTTAGTGTGGACATTGTAAATCAAGTCCATGCGTGCAATATTGTTTTGTGTTTTTTTTGTAGCCTTGTAACTTCATACATTTGGCAGCATAGCCGTGTTTCTCAGGGTCTGTCATAATCTCTATGAGAAGTAACCTGAGAGACTTTGAAATGTCACTTATGACATAACTACTTCCAGTGATGTTTTTTAATGTATTAAAATATCGATTTCTTTTTTCCTTAGGCTCAAAGTCTAACTCCCCAGGACTACAGTCTGAGGTGGTCGGGCCTTTTGGTGACAGTGGGCGAAGTCCTGGAGAAGAGCTTACTCAATGTCAGCCGGACTGATTGGCATATGACTTTCACTGGCATGTCTCGTCGGCAGATGATCTACAGTGCAGCCAAAGCAGTAGCAGGCATGTATAAACAGCGCCTGTCCCCCGGGACCATGTGAGAAGGCTGGCCTGGGATACTGACACTTGCTAACTTTGAGCTGCTGGTGGAGAAGAGACAGTCCCTTCTTAAACTGGACAACTTCAGTCAGTCCAGCTGTTTTGATCATTTTCCTGTGGGCTGCAGTTTTTTTCTTAGAAAGGCATGGTGTCATTCCAGTAGATGAAAAGAAACAGATCCTTTTTCTGATTATATAATTGCACGTACCATAGTTCTCAAAAAATATATAAATATTTTTATAGGACAGTTTGATACACCAGATTTACAAGGTGCAAATTCATGTGCTAAGATATTTAACTTAATGATATGTACTTGATTATTTTGTTTTTTAAGAAATAGTTGACTAAAGAACATGTTTACTGAACACTGTTTAAAAGCATTGTTTCTTTTAATTCATGATTAATCTCTTCCCTGTCCATCTTGGAAGCTTTTCGTGTGTCCATGTGATCACAGGTCTGATGCTAAGCCGTGTGCTCAACAAGAGACTCTAACACACCTACTTGTAGGGAGATGGTGCACTTGTCTATGCATATTTTTAACATAGGCCAGAATAACAGAATCGATCATTTTCTTTTTGGTTATCATGTTATACACATAGCCTGAAAAATTCCATTTTTTTTTTAATGTTTCAGCATTTCACATTCATACTGTACAATGAACACTGGGATAATGCATTTTATTTTTTTCATTGCTCTATGACAACTAAGGGGCAAATGAGTCAAGCATATTTAAATTAGAAGCATTTGGGTTTTTTTGCATAATGGTATTCAGTGCTTCCAAGTAACTCTGACAACAGCCATTATTTCTGCTTTAATTCATTTCTCCGACTGTAATAGAGAAATTTTTGAGAGGAAATTACTTTGTTGTTTATGGGATCATATGACTTACTTTAAGGTTACTTATTTAGTTTGCCTTAAACACAGCTTTTCTAACTTCGTGCCATTCTGCCTTTACTTTTTATGGACGTTTTCCAAGAAACTGTTTTATAGTGAACCTGGTTTATTTAGTCCATTATGTTTGTATTTAATGAAAGCTTCTTTTTCCCCCAGATAATATATTTTACCATTTTGGGATTTATACAAATCAAAAATAGTTCATCATATACTTTTGAACTCTATATTTGAAAGTTCAAATAACTTTTTGAAGATAGTTTCTTATATAAACATAATTTAATTTTTATTTACTCTTCTATACAATTCTTTAGATGTAAAAGAATCAGCACAATCTTATAAAATCTTTTAAGGTATTGAAGCTGTTATCCTGTGCTGTCATTTCATGTAATGTTTGCTTTGTATTAATATTTCAAGTACTTGTTTGATTTCTATTTTTTTTACCTGAGGATGAGAAGATTAAGTACTAATTTTCCATCTGTGTTATGTGTTAATTTCTATGCACTGTATAGTTGTCATTCAGTCTTCTGTGTCATTAAAAGTAATGAGAGAAAGAAGAGAGATGTAGGCATCAGTGCATGACTGACTCCACAGTCAACTTTCCCAGCCTCTTGTTTACTTTTTCATTCTTGGATTTCCCTCTTGTACAAGGGGCAAGAAAAGTAACTCATTACCTCTCACACACCAGGGCAGCGTGAGCCAGGAGGTCTTTTACTGTTGGTATTTTGTATGAGATATGCTGGTCATCAACCTAAGGCCACGGCTCCCTTCACCAATCATCCAGCTGCCCTGTCCTTTTCTTGCTTGTTTCCTTATAATTCTTGCACTAGCATTTTTTGGGAGAGTTGAGCTGGGGAGTTTTACCCTCAAGCATCTTGGGACAACCTATCTTTAACACAGTTCTTTGCCACTACTATTTTGGTCACGTTTGTGTTTTCTTTTCTTTTGAAGTGCTCCCAGAACTACTTACTGAATTTGATAAGTTGTATACTTTTTTTTTTTTTTGGCGGTACGCGGGCCCCTCACCTCTGTGGCCTCTCCCGTTGCGGAGCACAGGCTCCGGATGCGCAAGCCTCAGCGGCCATGGCCCACGGGCCCAGCCGCTCCGTGGCACGTGGGATCCTCCCAGACCGGGGCACGAACCCGTGTCCCCTGCGTCGGCAGGCAGACTCTCAACCACTGCACCACCAGGGAAGCTCAGTTTGTATACTTTTTAATTAAGTGTTGTGAAAGAGAACAGGAAGAAATGCAGGAAGAGTAATTTTACATCAGCCTCAATTGACAGAAGGTACTCAGATCAATATCGTCTTGTTATTAAGTTTATCAGGTAACCCTGGACTTAGAGCTGGGCCCCAGACTTCTGGGTGGAAAAGTTTGAGCTAATACCTGTAGTTTTCTCCTCTGAATTTCTTATTATTACTTCCCCATTCTTTGTTCTTTCTCTCAAGGATTAATGAGGTAGAAAATTGAGATGAATGGATATAGACAAAATGGAAGTATGATAAATATAAGTAGGTAACAGTACAGATGAAAGTGTATTATATACATTAATTCAAGTTATGCAAATTAGTAATATACTCAGGGTCAGCTAAATTAATTTAAGATGTTGTTGAATTTATTTTGTTCCTTGGCTAGAAAAAATTCTAAACAGGAATTTGTGTTCTGTGAAGCCAAATTGGTAATATTCTGTGTTCTAAAAGATGTTAGGTTATACATAAATTAAGAAACTTAGATTTTTACTCCCAGAATATGGTATTGTTTTTTAAGATACTATGCAGGATGATGTATTGGATAAAGCCAATTTTGTACGTATGTACATATGTCATAAATAAAAAATACCTCGACTTATATCCCAAGTGATTTTTTTTAATGCTAATCATATTCATATTATATTAGAAGGACCCATATTCCTTTTTGTCTCAACTGGCTACTGGATGCCAAGAATTATGTAATAGCAGCTTCAAACATCATCTTTCAAGTGGAACTGTACCATTCAAATACAGTTGACCCTTGAACAATGAGGGTTTAGGGGAGCTGACCCTCTGTACAGTCTCAAGTCCACGTACAACTTTACAGTTAGCCCTCCATATCCATAATTCCACATCAGAGATCATCGAACCACTGATTATGTAATACTGTTCTGTTTATTTATTGAAAAACAATCTGTGTATAAGTGGACCTGCACAGTGCAAACCTGTGTTGTTCAAGGGTCGACTGTGTACCAGAGTTTAACTTCAAGGTTAAAGAACTCAAGAATATTTGGGGGAGAGGATACATTGGCAGTAATAGGCAGGAAGTTAAGGCCTGTGTTCATAAGGAAACCTCTCCAGTGGGGAGTTTAATTTACCCTTGACCTGCAGGAGTATCTTTTCTTGTAAAAAAAAAAATATATATATATATATATATATATATTTACTCATTACTCTTTGCTATCCTGAGCCTATGATCTCCAGACGAGGGATTTCTCTTTTGTTTTGGTGGGGGAAGGGATACATGCCAAAAGACAGTAGGATATTGATTTGGGGATTTATTTGCCAAAAGACAAACTATTAATAGTTTTCAATAGACAAGAAAAACGCAGTTTAGGGCTCAGGAAAAGCCCTGTTAAATTTATACTTTGTTTCAGAATTAACTGGAAGAGGGGAAAAAATGACAACAGAAACAAAATTGGAAAAGGTCATTATCAAGGAAATTAAAAAATTTAAGGATGAAGGAAATCTTTGGAACTATCCATAAAGTGAACTCATTTTAAGGATTTAAAGCAGTAAGAAAGGGAAGAGAAGCTAACATTTATGTGATAAGTACCTATTGTTAGTTAGGCAATGGAGTAGGCACTTATTTTTATAGATGACATAACCAAATCAGATTAAGCTGCTTATCCAGGATCATCCCAGCAAACAAGTTACAGAGATAGAAGTCAAATGGAATGTGTAACTTGGTAAACCATATTCTCTTCCGAAACGTCCTGAATATTTGCTTCAGGAAGTTATGGGTAAATCACTTATAATTATTTTTTGAATTTAACTGAATTCAAATAGTGGCATGAGGACTTTGCCCTAGTATACTTTTAATTTTACAATATTATGTTCAAGGGAAACTATTTTATGCCTTGCTTTTCATTTTAGTGTGAGAGGGCTGCTTTGGCTTTGCTGCTGGTATGAAAATATATTTGTGATAACTGGTTATTCTAACTCCCAAAATTGAGAAACCATAAACTAGGTTTACCTTCTAGTATTTTTAGGATAAAAGCCAGAGATGTCATTATTGTTAAGCTAGTTTTCAAGCAAGGTACTGACCACATACGTTTTTAAATACTGTAAAAATACTTATGGCTGCTTCAGGGACCACACTTTGAAAACCACTGCTGTAATACAAATCCTGACTCATTCTGCATATACTAAGGTATTTTAGAGAGAGTGATGTCACCAAGGTAGCAACATAGGTTGTTCCTGACTTTGCTCCCTCTCACAAGAAGGCCAGCTAACAACTATTCATGGACAAGCTGCCACTGAGGGAATTCCAGGCCATGGAGATGAGGCTTAAGCATCTCCCAGTGCCACAGAGACCAAGACAGACCACATTAGATGGTTAAGAGGAGTGGATACACACTGACTGCACTGTCCCCCCCCCGCCCCCCTCCCCCCAGCAGGCTGGAGCAGCACCTTGCTGTGAGCCTGTCGTGGAAAAAAAAGAGGCCAGGTGACACCCAGCACTGTGGGTTGCTTTGTGGGAGCTGCTATTCTGGTCTCCAATGGAGGGTGCAGGAGAATCTTCAGGGGTTGACCACTGGGAATCTGACTGTGATGGAGAAGGCGGAGAGGCTTAAAATCACCAGCATTCAGATCTTGAGAGATTGAGTTCATACCTGCAGTGCCCAAGTGCCAAGAGCAGCTTTGCTTATCTGCAGAACCAAGTCAGTGGAGCAATGTGACTAGGAACTTGGCAGGTACATGTCTATCTGATTCAGGCCCTCAAATGAAGAGCCTCAGTAGTTGTGGAACCTGTTCTGCCCCAATCCAGGCAGGGGGGCTTAGCCACAGGCCAGCTGGCAGGTTGGGTGTAGCTCTTGGCCCTGCCTAACCAGAAAGGCTGGCATGAATGCCTGGAAGCTGCACAGCCCAGCAGCACAAGTAGAGGATCAGTAGGCAGAGTTGATAGTCTGTAGAGCAATCCAGTGGCCCTGTTCAGCCAGAGAACTTGGGGCACAGGATGACTTGAGTCAAGACCGCAAAGAGCCTTACTGGCCTTGCGGTTGGGTCTCCCACTGTGCCCCAACGGGAACATTTGCAGCCCCACCAATTCCTGAATACAGCCTTCAGCCTACCCATAGGGAACCTAACTAGAGCACAGGGAAGCTGTAGAGCCCATCCAACAGCCATGCTTGCTGTAGAGCTTGACACAGCACATCCCATGGTTTTTGCAGAATAAAACCATTGGCCCCACCTGACCAGGGAATTCAGTACATAGTCACCTGATTCGGGTCTCCGGAAAACAAGCTGTGCAGGCCCTGAGATCAGTCCTGCTATCCTGCCGGAGCAGGGAAGCTAATTCATAGGTCCACCTTTGCTGTGTATAGTACCCAATCCTGACTGCCTAGTAAGCCTGACCAGAGAACTCAGGTAACTGCAGAGCCCATCCTCTAGCCTCACTTGAGCAGAGAATCAAGCCAGCAGTTTTATGCAACTGTTTTCAGCCAGTGGCACCCACCCCTTGAACCTCAGAACTTGGCAGCGGTCACACCCAAAAATATACCAAGATAGCAAGCACCACCTGCCCAAGAATATCACCAGCAGACATGCCCAGCAGCCCAGACTGAGCTGACCGGTGATTAACTTTTCTCTGACAGTGGGAACCTGTAAAGTCTGGAACAGAGGACCGCTTACTCAAATGCACAGATTCTAATGTAAGGAATCAAGGATCACATAAAAGGAGGTAAACATGACACCACCAAAGGAAACTAATACAGATCCAAAAGTTAACCCTAAAGAAATGAAGATCTAGGAACAATCAGACAAATAATTCAAATTAACCCTCAAAGCAGTTCAGTGAACTACAAAAACACACAGACAGCTAAACCAAGTTAGGAAAACAATGCATGAACAAATAAGTTCAACAAAGACATGAAAACCACTAAAAACAATCCAGGGCTTCCCTGGTGGTGCAGTGGCTAAGAATCCGCCTGCCAATGCAGAGGACGTGGGTTTGACCCCTGGTCTGGGAAGATCCCACATGCCGCGGAGCAATTAAGCCCACACACCACAACTACTGAGCCTGCGCTCTAGAGTCCACGAGCCACAATTGCTGAAGCCTGTGCACCTAGAGGCCATGCTCCACAACAAGAGAAGCCACTGTAATGAGAAGCCTGCACACCTCAACAAAGAGTAGCCCCCACTCAATGCAACTAAAGAAAGCCCACGTGCAGCAACGAAGACCCAAGGCAGCCAAACATAAATAAATAAATTTTTTAAAAAATCCAGAAATCTTAGAGCAGGAAAATACTATAACTGAACTGAGCAATTAAATTGAGAGGTTCATAAGCAGACTTGACCACGCAGAATAATCAGTGATCTAGAAGGCAAGACATTGAAATTATTGAGTTGGGAGGGGGGAAGGAATGAAAAAGACCTTCAGGAATTATGGGACACCATCAAAAGAAACAATATCTGCATGATGGCAGAAGGAAATTTCAGAAGGAAAAGAGGGACAGGAATTATATTTAAAGCAGTAATGGTCAAAAACTTCCCAAACCTGGGGAGAGAAATGGACATCCAGATCTGTGAGTCACAAAGGACCTCAAAGAGGTTGAACCTGAATAAGGCTACACTACAACACATTATCATTAAATTGGCAGAAATTAAAGAAAATTTTGAGAATGGCAAGAGAAAGAGAGAAGTTACATACAAGGGAATCCCCATAAGGTAACAGGCAGATTTCTCAACAGAAAAATTTCAGGCCTAGAGAGAATGGGATGGTATGTTTAAAATACTGAAGTCAAAAACCTGATCAACCTAGAATTCTACACCTGATAAAACTGTCCTTCAGAAATGAAGAAGATAAAGACTTTCCCAAACAAACATAAGTGGAGGGAGTTTGTCACCACTAGACCTGCTTACAAGAAATGCTAAAGGGAGTTCCCTGAACGGAAGTAAAATGCGGCCAATTAACGTCATAAAACAATAAGAAGGTAGTGTAAAACTAACTGAAATGGTAAGTATATAGTCAAAGAGTTAGATTCTGTAACAATGAAAAGGAGGTGCTTAATGCACTTAAACTCTAGTTTAAAAGTTAAAAGTTAAAATAACTCAATAATCATAACTCAAATAACAATTACTACAATAATTTGTTAGTATTAACAGAAGAGAAAAAATATGTAAACTGTAACATCAACAACCTAAAGTGTGGAGGGGAGGAGAAAGTGTAAAGTTTACGAGTGCTATTAAAGTTAAGTTGTTACCAGTTTAAAATAAGCTGTTATAATTTTAAGATATTTTATGTAAGACTCATTGTAACCAAAAGGGAGAAACCTATAGTAACTGCACAAAAGAACATGATAAAGAGGTCAAGCATACGGATTCCAAAAGACATCAGAAAAAAACAGTCAACAGGATAAGAAACCAGGAATGAGTCTACACCACAGCAAGAAGAAATGAAGGAAATGGCAATAATAAGTCCTTTCCAATCAATAATGACTTTAAACATACGTGGATTAAATTCTCCAATCAAAAGACATTAAATAGCTGAATGGATAAAAAACTTGGAAAAATGATATGCTGCCAATAAGAGATTTATATTTGCTTTAAAGACACACGGAGACTGTGAGGGAAGAGATGGAAAAAGATATTTCAAGCAAATGGTAGCCAAAAAAAACCCCCCAAAAGAATACAACAGCAGGAATAGCTATACATCAGCAGCTCTACTGGTGAATGTTACCTAACATTTAAAGAAGACTCAATGCCAGTTCTAACTGAACTCTTCCAAAAAATCTTACAATGAACGCTACCAAACTAATATTGTGAGACCAGCATTACACTGATACCAAAGCCAGACAGGGATGCTACCAGAAATGTACAGGCCAACATCCCCGATGAATATAGCTGAAAATTGCTTAATTAAATATGAGCAAACTGAATTCAGCAGCACGTTAAAAGGGTCGTTCACCATGATCCAGTGGGATTTATCCCTGGGATGCAAGGACCGTTCAGCATACACAAAAATAAGTCAATATGCTATATTACATTAATAGAATGGAAGGGGAAAAAAGCACATGATCTAAAAAAACTGACAAAATCCAACAACTGTTCATGATTTAAAAAAAACTGGAAAACTAAAAAAAAAAACCTCTGGAAAATTCAGTATAGAAGGAACACACTTCAACATAAAGGCCATATGTGACAAGTCCATATGTAATATCATACACAGTGGTGAAAGGATGAAAGCTTTTCTTCTAAAATCAAGCACAAGAAAAGGATGTTTCCTCACCACTTGTATTTAACACAGTATTGGAAGTCCTAGTCAGAGAAATAAGGCTATAGACAGAAGTAAAAGGCCTTGGAATTGGAAAGAAGGACAACTGTCTCTATTTGTAGATGACAGTATTTTATATAGAGAAAGTCTGAAAAATTCTTCGATCTAATCATCCACCTGAGTTAAATGGCAGGACACAAAATTAACAAACAAAATTCAGTAATGTGTCCATGCACTAACAATGATGATCCGAAGAAGAAATGGAGAAAATGATTCCGTTCACAACAGCACCCCTATGTTCACAGCAGCATGATTCATAATAGCCAAGACGGAACAACGGAAGCATCCACGGACGGGTGAATGCGTAAAGAAGATGTGGCGTATATACCAATGGAACTTTACTCCATTTAAAAGGAAGAAAAATCTTGCCATTTCCAACAACATGGATGGACCTTGTGGGCATTATGCTAAATTATACAAGTCAGAGAAAGAGAAATACTGTATGATCTCACTTATACATGGAACCACAGAACAACAACGGCAACTGCCAAACTCCTCATAGAAAAGGAGATGAGATTTGTGGTAACCACAGACGGGGGTTAGGGGAAGGGGGAGCTTGATCAAAGTGGTCAAAAGGGACAAACTTCTGGTTATAAGATAAATATGTACTAGGGATACACTGTACAGGAAGGAGACTATAGTTAACACATTTGGGTGATATATATAAAACTTGTTAAGAAAAGTATATCCTAAAGAGTTATCATAAGAAAAAAAATAGTGTATGTTTTTCTTTTTTGCTTCCTCTTCTTAATTGTTTCTTAATGAGATGAGGGATGCTAACTAAATTTACTGTTGTGTTCATTTCACAATATAGGTAAGTCCAACCATTGTAATGGTGTATACCTTAAATGTGCATAGTGGTGTATGTCAATTTTACCTCAATAAAACTGGAAAAACATTAACAAGTGTTGGCCAGGAGGTGGAGAGAAGGAACACCTGTGCACTGTTGATGGTAATACAAATTGCTGTAAGGCCCTGTGGCAAACACTGTCGAGGTTCCCCCCAAGTTTAAAAATCGAACTACCTCCTGATCATAAATGGGAGTTTAATACCCCATTCTCAACAATGCTTAGGTCATCCAGACAGTGAGTCAATAAGCAAAGAGAGCATCTGAACAACACTAGAGACCAAAGTTACCTAGGAGACATGTATAGAACATTCTATCCAACAGCATCAGAATACACATCCTTCTCAAGCGATCATGAAACATTTTTGGGGACAGATCATGTGTGAGACCACATTAGCAAATTTAAGAAGAAATAAATCACACCAGCTATCTTCTCTGACTACCATGGTATGAAGCTAGAGATCAATAGCTGGAAGAAAATGGGAAAATTCACAAATGCATAGATATGAACACTCTTCTGAGCAACCAATGGATCAAAGAAGAAATTAAAGGAGAAATAAATGTCTAGAGACAAATGGAAATAGGAACAGAACATACCAAAATTTATGAGATAAAGCAAAAGCAGATTGAACAGAGAATTTTAGAGCAATATGTGCCTACTTTAAGAACAAAAGATCTCAAAAAAACACCCTAACTCCTGCCTTAAGGAAGTGGAAAAAGTAGTATAAACTGAGCCCAAAATTAGCACGAGGAAGGACATAATAAAGATTACAGCAGAAATAAGTGAAATAGAGAATGAGAAAACAATAGAAAGAATAAACAAAGAGTTTGCTCTTTGAAAAGATAAGCAAAATTGACAAACCATTAGCTAGACTAACAAAGGAAAAAAGAGAGAGGATCCAAATCAACACAATTAGAAATGAAAAATGAGACATTACAACTGATACCACAAAAATACAAAGGAACCTAACAGGCTACTATGAGCCACTGTATACCAACAAACTGGCCATCTGGAAGAAAAGAAGAAATTCGTAGAAACATACAACCTACCAAGACAGAATCATGAAGAAACAGAACATCTAAACAGACCAGGAAGCAGACTGAATCAGCAATGAAGAACCTCTGAATGAAGAAAAGCCCAGGACCAGAAGTCTTTACTGGCGAATGTTACCTAACATTGAAAGAAGATGCAATGCCAATCTCCTCAAACTCTTCCAAAAGATCTTAGAAGGAACACTACCAATCTCATGTTTTTAGGCCAGCATTACCCCGATACCAAAGCCAGACAGGGATGCTACCAGAAATGTACAGGCCAATATCCCCAATGAATATAGGTACAAAAATGCTTACTTAAATACTAGCAAACTGAATTCATCAGCACATTAAAAGGATCATTCTCCATGATCCATTGGGATTTATCCCTGGGATGCTAGGACGGTTCACCATACACAAAAAGCAATCAATGTGCTACAATACATTAATAAATTGGAAGGGAAAAATAGCACGTGATCATCTAAAAAAACTGACAGAAGTCAACGTCTCTTCATGATTAAAAAAACTGGAAAATTCAATATAGAAGGAACACACGTCAACATAAAGGCCATATATGGCAAGTCCATATGTAATATCATACTCAGTGGTGAAAGTCTGAAAGCTTTTCCTCTAAAACCAGGCACAAGAAAAGAATGCTCCCTCACCACTTGTATTTAACATAGTATTGGGAGTCCTAGCCAGAGAAAAAAGGGTACAGAAAGAAATAAAAGTCCTCGGAATTGGAAAGGAAGAACAAGTCTTTATTTGCAGGTGACAGTATTTTACATATAGAAAATTCAAAAAATTCTTAGATCTAATCATCCACCTGAATTAAGTGGCAGGACCCAAAATTAACATACAAAATTCAATAATGTGTCCATGCACTAACAATGATTATCTGAAAAAGAAATGAAAAATATTATTCTGTTTACAATAGCACCCCCATGTTCATAGAAGTATTATTTATAATAGCCAAGACATGGAACTGAAACATCCATGGATGAATGAATGGATAAAGAAGATGTGGTGTATATACGCAAATGGAAAAGTATTCTATTGAAATAGAAGGAAACTCTTCCCATTTGCAGCAACATGCATGGACCTTGAGGATATTAGGCTAAATAATACAAGTCAGAGAAATAGAAATACTGTATGATCTCACTTATATATGGAACCACAAAACTACCATCACCACCATCACAACAGCAATAGTAACCACCAAACTCCTCATAGATAAAGAGATGTGATTTGTGGTTACCAAAGACAGGGGGTTGAGTGAAGGGGGAACTGGATCTAAGTGGTCAAAAGTGACAAACTTCCATTATAAGGTAAATATGTACTAGGGATATGATGTCCAGGAGTGTGATTATAGTTAACACTGTATATATATACCATATATATATATATATATATATATATATATATATATATATATATATATATCTTGTTCAGAAATTATATCCTAAAGAGTTGTAATAAGGAAAAAGAAACAGTTTTTTATTCTTTTTTGCTTCCTCTTTTTATTGTTTCTTAATGAGATGAGGGATGCTAACTAAATTTACTGCGGTGTTCATTTCACAATATAGGTAAGTCAAACCACTGTAGTAGTGTACACCTTAAATGTATATAGTGGTGTGTGTCAGTTATACCTCAATAAAACTGGAAAAAAATTAACAAGTGTTGGCAAGGATGTGGAGAGAAGGGAATCCTTGTGCCCTTTAGATGGAATGCAAATTGCTGTAGGCATTGTGCCAAACAGTATGGAGGTTTCCCCCCGAATTTAAAAATAGAACTATTTCATGGATCCATCTGTTCCACTTCTGAGCATTTATCCAAAGGAAACAAATACACTAACGCGAAATGCTGTCTGCACCCTCACATTCTTCGCATCATTATTTACAATTGCCAAGACATGGAAGCAACCTAAGTGCCCACTGATGAAGAGGAAGTGGTATATATATATACAGTGGAGAATTATCCAGTCATAAAAATGAAATATTTTCATTTGCAACAATACAGATGGACCTCGAGGGTATTATGCTAAGTGAAAGTCAAGTACAGGGAAATACAAATACCTTATATTCTCATTTACATATGGAATCTGAAAAAAAAACTACCCCAAGAAGTCAAACTCATAGATGAGGAGAACTTATTGGTGGTTTCCAGTGTTGGGAGGTGGGAAGCAGGTGAAATGCATGAAGTAAAAGGTTAAAACTTCCAGTTATAATATGTAAGTACTTGGGACCTAATATACAGCATGATGACTATAGTTCATAATACTGTACCAGTGCACAATTACTAAGAAAATAGATTTTTGTTCTCACCACAAGAAGAAAATTTAGCTCTGTGGTAATGGATATTAGCTAGACTTATTGTGGTAATCATTTCACAATATACACAAGTTTTTAATCATTATGTTGTACACCTGAAATCATATGTTTATTAAGTGTCAATTATCTATAATATATATGTCAATTATATCTTAATTTAAAAAATGGTGGAGAGAGCTTGATGGAAAGAGAGGGGACTAATAAAGGGTTGGGGAGGCTGAGTTCTGGAAAAAGGACAAAATACAGAATGGTCAGGGAGAACAATGCAATGAACTCTTCCAAATCAGAGCAAGGGTCTCATCTAAGCCAAAGAGAAAAACATTTGCTTAAGTGGAAACCAGTGTAGTACACTCCAGAGATTCCGTTTTTCAATCTCTGTTTGTGATTTTACATTTAGGTGCTATTGCTTATTTCCATGAACCAATAAGACTTCTAGTTTACAGACCACATGGACCCATTTACCAATTTTGTTTACGCTAATTGTTAAAGAAATGCGGATGGTAGCAGAATAGACTGAACTTAATATTTGTTTTGTTATCTTCAGAAATTTTAGGGGCTGAATTGTGCCCCTCCAAAATCTTATGTTCTTAGAACCTGGAGGCAGAGTTAAGATGGCGGAGGAGTAGGAGGGCGTGGAGTTCATCTCTCTCTATGGATGCATCAGGAATACATCTACAGCTGCAACAGTTCTCACAGAACACCAACTGAACACTAGAAGATGACCTTGGACATTGGAAAGGATTATAAAGATCCCTGGGTAACTGAGTAGGACTGAAAAAAGAAGGGAGAAGGAGGAGGAGAGGAAGCGAGACAGGACATGCACCCCAGGGCAGGGGAGTTGAAGCAAAGGAGAGATTCCCGAATTCGGGGAAAACCCCTCTCTGATGGGGAAATCGACTGGGACAGAAGGGAAGCATTTGGTGCTGTTGGAAGTGGGTGAAGTGGCCGATCTGTGGCAGACGAGACAGAGTGAGAACTACACAGACAGTCCATACCACAGCCCTATATGCCCCGGACTGGGAAGTGTGTTCACAGGTGTGCAAGGGGGCTGGAAACTGGAGCATGGGAATTAGAGAACAGACCCAGGGCGAGAACTGCTATTGGCTGTGGGGAGATGGACTGAGGGGATGGGAGGGAGGAAATCTGCAGCAGGGAAGCAGGGCACTGCTGCTTAGTCACACACAGGGGGAGGAACCATTATTGTAGCCTCTCTCTCCCCACACGCCGGTGCCTGCTGACGGACAATAAAAGAAGCCCTCTCAGGTCTGGCTCTCGTGCGCTGGCTGCAGAGCAATAGAAAAAGCCCCCTCAGGGCTGGCCCTCATTCATCTTCTGGTGGGCACCAGAAAAGGACCTCACTAGGGCCAAATCTCTTGTGCCCGTGACCGCTGGCTTCCCTGCGCATTTGACATTGCCAGGGCTCCTGTGATCCAAGAAATCGTACCACCTCTGTGCCCTGTCCTCAATGGGGCAGACCCAAGAGCTCCAAGGCAGCCTCAGGACCAGACTCCTGTGGGTGGACCACATGCAAAGGTGGGGATAAAACCAAAGCTGAACCCCAGGGAAGGGGCGACTAAGGAAGAGGATCAAAAATCTTTCTATCAGCCCCACAAGCTGCAGATTAATCCCCGCAATCAGCTAGGTAGACCCTGCATCTATGGAATATCTGAGTAGACAATGAGTGTTCCCACAAATGAAAATGGTCTAGCTCAGGTAGCTGTGGACTTTGGGGCAACACACGCAGGAACTGGGCAAGATCAGAGTCTGAGTTGTCCCCACAGGACTCACAGCACATCCAGAGACCAGCCCAGAGGCAGAGGAGGGCCTCTTGGGGAGGCAGAGGTGGGCTGTGGCTCACAGTGTATGCAAGGACACTTACAGCTGAGATCCCAGGGAAACATAAATATTACTAATATTTTTATTATGTTTTGATTCATTCTGTTTTTGGTTCTGGCTTTTTGTTTTTGTCTGTTGTTTGTTGTATTTTTTTTAATTTGGTCTTTTGGAATCTTTGTGTTTTATAACATTTTAAATTTTTATTATTTTATATATTTCTATTTTTACTATGCTTTTCTGTTGTTCTGTGTTCTTTTCCCTTATTTGTTTCTTCTTCTTTAATATATTTTTTATTTTTGTATATTTCCATTCATACTTTGCTTTTCAGTTCTGTGTTTTTTCCCCTTTTTCTAAAAAGTCATTATTTGTTTGTTTTGTCTCTTTGCTTTATTTTTCAGTTGGCACAATGCTTTGGTTTTGTTTTTAGGTTTTGTGTTTTTGTTAGTTTTGATTCTAATTGTTTGATTTTGTTTTGGGGTACTTCTGTTTGTCTGGTTGTTCTCTTGCTTTTTGTTTTACTTGGTTCTGTTTTTGTTTCCTTTGTGTGTGTGTGTGTTTCCTTATTTCTGTCTTTGTTTGATTTTCCTTTTTACCATTTGGGGTTTTGCTGGTCATTTTTTTTTTTAATCCCCTTCATTGCTGGGACAAGCGACTTGCGGGGTCTCGGTTCACTGACTGGAAGTAGGCCTGAGGATCTGGGGTGGCAGCACTGAGGCCAGGAAACTGGACCACTAAAGAATTCCCAGCCCCAGGGAAGATTAATCACTGAGAGGTCTCACAGAGGCGTCTATCTGAATCCAAGACCCAGCTCCACCCAACTGCCTGCAGCTCCCAGTGCTAGATGCCTCACACCAAACAATAAACAAGACAGCAACACAAAACCACCCATCAACACACAGACTACCTAAAGTCATACTAAGCTCACAGACACCCCAAAACAAACTACCTGACATGGCCCTGCTCATCAGAGGGAAAAGACTCAGCTCCATCCACCAAAATGCAGGAGCCAGTCCCTCCCATCAGGAAGCCTACACAAGCCACTGGATGAACCTCACCACCAGGGGCAGAGAACAGAAGCAAGAGGAATTACGACCCTGCAGCCTAGGGAAAGGAGACCTCAAATACTGTAAATTAGACAAAATGAGAAGAGAGAAAAATATCTTACAGAAAAAGGAGCAAGATAAAAGCCCACAGGAACAAATAAATGAAGAGGGTATAGGCAAACTACCTGAAAAAGAATTCAGAATAATGATAGTAAAGATGATCCAAAATCTCAGAAATGGAGAAAATAAATGTTTAACAAGGACCTAGAAGAACTAAAGAGCAATCAAAGTAATGAACAACACAAAAACTGAAATTAAAAATACACTAGAAGGAATCAATAGCAGAATAACTGAGGTAGAAGAACGGATAAGTGAGCTGGAAAAAGGAATGGTGGAAATAACTGCCACAGAGCAGAATAAAGAAAAAAGAATGAAAAGAATTGAGGACAGTCTCAGAGACCTCTGGGACAACATTAAACACACCAACATTTGAATTATAGGGGAGGGGTCCCAGAAGAAGAAAAAATGAAAGGGTCTGAGAAAATATTTGAAAAGATTATAGTCGAAAACTTCCTCAATATGGGAAAGGAAATAGTCAATCAAGTCCAGGAAGTGCAGAGAGTTCCATACAGGATAAACCCAAGGAGAAACTTGCCGAGACATAATAATCAAACTAACAAAAAGTAAACACAAAGAAAAAATATTAAAAGCAGCAAGGGAAAAACAACAAATAACATACAAGGGAATCCCCATAAAGTTAACAGCTGACCTTTCAGCAGAAACTCTGCAGGCCAGAAGGGACTGGCAGGACATATTTAAAGTGATGAAAGGGAAAAACCTACAACCAAGATTACTCTACCCAGCAAGGATCTCATTCAGACTTGACAGAGAAATCACAAGCTTTACAGATAAGCAAAAGTTAAGAGAATTCAGCAGCACCAAACCAGCTTTACAACAAATGCTAAGGGAACTTCTCTAGGCAGGAAATACAAAAGAAGGAAAAGACCCACAAAAACAAACCCCAAACAATTAAGAAAATGGTAATAGGAACATACATACCGATAATTACCTTAAATGTAAATGGATTAAAGGCTCCAACCAAAAGACACAGACTGGCTGAATGGATACAAAAACAAGACCCATATATATGCTGTCTACAAGAGACCCACCTCAGACCTAGGGACACATACAGACTGAAAGTGAGGGGATGGAAAAAGATATTCCATGCAAATGGAAATCAAAAGAAAGTTGGAGTAGCAATACTCATATCAGACAAAATAGACTTTAAAATAAAGACTATTATAAGAGACAAGGAAGGACACTACATAATGATCAAGGGATCAATCCAAGAAGAAGATATAACAATTGTAAATATTTATGCATCCAACTTAGGAGCACCTCAATACATAAGGCAAATGCTAACAGCCATAAAAGGGGAAATTGATAGTAACACAATAATAGTAGGGGACTTCTACACCCCACCTACACCAATGGACAGATCATCCAAACAGAAAATAAATATGGAAAAACAAGCTTTATATAACACATTAGACCAGATGGACTTAATTGATATTTATAGGACATTCCACCCAGATACAATAGAATACATGTTCCTCTCATGCACATGGAACATTCTTCAGGATAGATCACATCTTGGGTCACAAATCAAGCCTCAGTAAATTTAAGAAAACTGAAATTGTATCATGCATCCTTTCCAACTACAACGCTATGAAACTGGACATCAATTACAGGAAAAAAACTGTAAAAAATACAAACACACGGAGGCTAAACAATATGCTACTAAATAACTAAGAGATCATTAAAGACATCAAAGAGAAAATCAAAAAACAGAAACAAATGACAATGAAAACACCATGACCCAAAACCTATGGGATGCAGCAAAAGCAATTCTAAGAGGGAAGTCTGTAGCAATAAAATCCTACTTCAAGAAACAAGAAACATCTCAAATAAACAACCTAACCTTACACCTAAAGCAATTAGAGAAAGAAGAATAAAAAACCCAAAGTTAGCAGAAGGAAAGAAATCATAAAGATCAGATCAGGAATAAATGAAAAACAAATAAAGGAAACAATAGCAAAGATCAATAAAACTAAAAGCTGGTTCTTTGAGAAGATAAACAAAATTGATAGACCATTAGCCAGACTCATCAGGAAAAGAAGGGAGAAGACTCAAATCAACAGAATTAGAAATGATAAAGAAGTAACAACTGACACAGCAGAAATACAAAGGATCATGAGAGACTACTACAAGCAAGTATATGCCAATAAAATGGATACCTTGGAAGAAATGGACAAATCATAGAAAAGTACAATCTTCCAAGACTGAACCAGGAAGAAATAGAAAATATGAACAGACCAATCACAAGCACTGAAATTGAAACTGTGATTAAAAATCTTGCAACAAATAAAAGACCAGGGCCAGATGGCTTCACAGGTGAATTCTATCAAACATTTAGAGAAGAGCTAACACCTATTCTTCTCAAACTCTTCCAAAACATAGCAGAAGGCGGAACAATCCCAAACTCATTCTACGAGGTCACCATCACCCTGATACCAAAACCAGATAAAGATGTCACAACAAAAAGAAAACTACAGGCCAATATCACTGATGAACATAGATGCAAAAATCCTCAACAAAATAGTAGCAAACAGAATCCAGCAGCTCATTAAAAGGATCATACACCATGATCAAGTGGGGTTCATCCCAGGAATGCAAGGATTCTTCGATATATGCAAATCAATCAATGTGATACACCATATTAACATATTGAAGGATAAAGACCATATAATAATCTCAATAGATGCAGAAAACGCTTTTGACAAAATTCAACACCTACGTATGATAAAAACTTCCCAGAAAGTGGGCATAGAGGGAACCTACCTCAACATAATAAAAGCCATATATGACAAACCCACAGCCAACATCATTCTCAATGGTGAAAAACCAAAAGCATTTCCTCTAAGATCAGGAACAAGACAAGAGTGACTGCTCTCATCACTATTATTCAACATAGTTTTGGAAGTTTTAGCCACAGCAATAGGAGAAGAAAAAGAAATAAAAAGAACTGAAATCAGAAAAGAAGTATAACTGTCACTGTTTTCAGATGACATGATTCTACACATAGAAAATCCTAAAGATGCCACCAGAAAACTACTAGAGCTAATCAATGAATTTGGTAAAGTAAGCAGGATACAAAATTAATGCACAGAAATCTCTTGCATTCCTATACACTAACAGCAAAAAATCAGAAAGAGAAATTAAGGAAACACTCCCATTTGACATTGCAACAAAATGAATAATACCTAAGACTAAACCTACCTGTGGAGACAAAAGAGCTGTACTCAGAAAACTATAAGACACTGATGAAAGAAATCAAAAACAATACAAACAGATGGAGAGACGTACCATGTTCTTGGATTGGAAGAATCAACATTGTGAAAATGACTCTATGACCCAAAGCAACCTACACATTCAGTGCAATCCCTGTCAAACTACCAATGGCATTTTTCACAGAATTAGAACAAAAAAATTTACAATTTGTGTGGAAACACAAAAGACCCCAAAGAGCCAAAGCAATCTTGAGAAAGAAAACCGGACTGGAGGAATCAGGCTCTCTGACTTCTGACTATACTACAAAGCTACAGTAAACAAGACAGTATGGTACTGGCACAAAAACACAAATATAGATTAGTGAAATGGTATAGAAAGCCCAGAGATAAACCCATGCACATATGGTCACCTTATTTTTGATAAAGGAGGCAAGAATATACAATGGCGAAAAGACAGCCTCTTCAATAAGTGGTGCTGGGAAAACTGGACAGCTACATGTAAAAGAATGAATTTAGAACACTTCCTAACACCATACACAAAAATAAACCCAAAATGGATTAAAGACCTAAATGTGAGGCCAGACACGATAAAACTCTTAGAGGAAAACATAGGCAGAACACTCTATGACATAAATCACAGCAAGATCCTTTTGACCCACCTCCTAGAGTAATGGAAATAACAAAAATACACAAATGGGACCTTATGAAACTTAAAAGCTTTTGCACAGCAAAGGAAACCATAAACAAGATGAAAAGACAACCCTCAGAATGGGACAAAATATTTGTCGATGAAGCAACTGACAAAGGATTAATCTCCAAAGTATGCAAGCAGCTCATGCAGCTTAATATCAAAAAAACAAACAATCCAATACAAAGAAGACATACAGATTGCCAACAAACACATGAAAAGATGCTTATCATCATTAATCTTTAGAGAAATGCAAATCAAAACCACAATGAGCTATCACCTCACACCAGTCAGAAAGGCCATCATCAAAAAATTAGAAATAAATGCTGGAGAAGGTGTGGAGAAAAGGGAACCCTCCTGCACTGTTGGTGGGAATGTAAATTGGTATAGCCACTATGGAGAACAGTACGGAGGTCCCTTAAAAAACTAAAAATAGAACTACCATATGACACAGCAATCCCACTAGCGGGCATACACCCTGAGAAAACCATAATTCAAAAGATACATATACCACAATGCTCATTGCAGCACTATTTACAATAGCCAGGACATGGAAACAACCTAAATGTCCATCATCGGATGAATGGATAAAGAAGATGTGGCACATATATACAATGGAATATTACTCAGCCATGAAAAGGAACGAAACTGAGTTATTTGTAATGAGGTGGATGGACCTAGAGTCTGTCATACAAAGTGAAGTAGGTCAGAAAGAGTAAAACAAATATTGTATGCTAATGCATACATATGGAATCTAAAAAAAGGTACTGATGACCCTAGTGGCAGCGTAGGAATAAAGATGCAGATGTAGAGAATGGACTTGAGGACACAGTGGGGGAAGGATAAGCTGGGACAAAGTGAGAGAGTGGCATTGACATATATACACTACCGAACGTAAAATAGATAACTAGTGGGAAGCTGCTGCATAGCACATGGAGATCAGCTAGTTGCTTTGTAATGACCTAGAGGGGTGGGATAGGGACGGTGGGAGGGAGGCTCAGGAGGAGAAGTTATGGGGATATATGTATACATATAGCTGATTTACTTTGTTGTACAGCAGAAAGTAACACAGCATTGTAAAGTAATTATACTCCAATACAGATGAGAAAAAAAAAAGTATGTTGAGGTACTTGGAAATAAGATCTTTAAAGGTAATTAAGTTAAAACTAGGTCATTAGCGTGGATCCTAAGCCAGTATGACTGGTGACCTTATAAAAACAGATTAGGACACAGACTAGTAGAGGAAAGACCATGTGAAGACACAGGGAAAAGAAAGCCATCTCCAAGCCAAGGAGAGAGGCTTCAGAAGAAGGAAACCCTGCCGCCACCTTGAACTTCTAGCCCAAAGAACTGTGAGAAACTAGTTACTATATTAATAAGCACTTGAAAAACCATGTTAGGATTTCCCTGCTGGTCCAGTGGTTAGGACTCTGGGCTTCCACTGCAGGGGGTGCAGGTTTGATCCCTGGTATGGGAACTAAGATCTTGCATGCTGTGTGGCACAGTCCAAAACATAAGAAAAAGAAAAGAAAGAAAAAGAAAAAATGATATTTTTCTAGGTATAGTCAAATGCTGTAGGCTCAGGGAAGCAACAGAAGTGGGAAAGGTGGATGGGCTGCCTTGGCAAACACATAGCCCACCCACGAGGGAAAGGTGTTCTTAGCTTCATCTAATTGTTGCCCTGGGGGATTGTGGGCCGTCGTGTGCTAAGATCTGACTTTCTTCCCCCCAGAGTATCCAGATGTCTGGATTTTTATATAAATTTGCCCAATTCTTAAAACTCTGACCAAAGAAATTATGACAAAGAGGTTGGGTCCAGTCTCTGGGCTCCCAGTTGTGACCTGTTGGAATCTAACAGACTGTAGAAATCTTATGTGTCAATTCCCCTGAGAGTTTTAAAATGGGGAGAGTTCTGTGACTGTTGTGTGTGGTGGGATCCCAAAGTGTGGGTTTATATCACCTGAGCTCAAGGTCTGGTTATTGCTGGAGCTGCACGGGATGCTACATAATGTGTATTATAGATATTGAGATCGGAGTGAAATTCAATTGCCTGTCACTTAGATTACCTGTTCTCTTTTACTTCCCTATCACTGGGCTGTTTGATCCGTGCTTTCCTCCAAATAGTGTCAAGGTGAGTTTCCTTCTTTTCTGCCTTTGCAGAGTTGCTGTATCCAGGATAAATCCCAACACTTTGTGAAAAATTACGACCTAATGCATTAGCCTAAAACTCTTCCTACATTTTGCTTTTCACTACTTTATTTAACATGGGAAGAACAGGTAGAAAAAAAATCAAGTGTATCTAACAAACATACCTAATTAGATTCTGAGGTCTCTTCTGTAATATAAAAACTGAAATACTTTTGCAGCTGAAGCACCAGTTAGCAGGGCTTGTCACGGAAATAACACTTATAAAGAAAAACTTAGTACCAAAGTTTTAGGTTTGCGTAATGGCTTTTTGGCAAGCCGGGTCTTTTTCGCCTGTTTCTTTGCCTATGTTTAATGCTTTAAAAGGGTGTAGGCAAGTATCCTTGTCAGCAGGAACTTGGCATTAATGTCTCCTTCCTGGACCCCCTGTGACTTGCTTCAGCCTCCTGACAGTGAGATGGCCAGCCACCCATGTGATGCTTTAGGAATCTGATGCTAATAAAAGGAGGGCAGTAAATTAGGGAGCTGGAGTCTGTTTCTTTCAGAACACCCCACTTTGGGTATATGAAATGTGTGTTGTCAGCAGGAGTTTCTGAGACAAGACGATGAAGTAGAGGTCTGCTTATATGATTTTGTTTTTTCAGCTGACTTGGCCCTAGTAGATATATAGGAGGTGAGAGAGAGACCAAAAAAAAGGTTAAATTATCTAGTAGTAAAAACATACCTTCCCCTTGCTTCTTAGTGTGAAACTAAGGAATGGTAGATAAATATTTCCATGAAGTAATAATTGCCCCTTAAATAAGCTTCCATTAGTTTAAAAAAAAAATCAGTCTCTGCCAAATTCAAGTTCGAGTGAAAATGTACATGGAATCATGGTGGAAAGAATAGAAATATTCAGCATGAGATCAGAGAAACAAGTAGATATTCTGAGTTTCAGCTGTTGCAACAGCAAGAAAAAATCCACTTAATCATATACCATGTATATTACATAACAGATGGACTGATTAAATTTCGTTCAATGAGTGCCTAGTTCCAGGTGTTCCTAGGCACTTCACATGCATTACCTAATTTAGCCTTCACTTTGCACGGAAGGTACTATTATCTCTATTCTATAAGGGAGGTTCATCACTTGCCTAAGGTCACACAGCTAGTAAGAGGTGGCAGAAGGACTCAAACCCTGTCCTGTCAGGGCTGAATTTCACGATCCTTCCATTTTGACTGGTGAGATAGAGATAAAATGAAGCCGACCTTCAAAATTGTATAAAATTGTATCTGTCTCGTGTGTGTGCTGCTAGATGCCAGGCAACTCCGGGCCATATGAAATAAATAAGCCTGATTAAGCTAAGTGAAATAACTCAGAGAAAGACAAATACCATATAAATTCACCTGTATGTGGAAACTTAAGAAAAAAAAAAAAGAATTCATAGATACAGAGAACAGATTGGTGGCTGCCAGAGGTGGTGGGTGGGGAAGTAGATGAAACGGGTCAAGGTTATCAAAAGGTACGAACTTCCAGTTATAAAATAAATAAGTCATGAGAATATAATGTACAGCAGGTTGCTATAGTTCTTCATTGTATACTCATGTATATGTAATATACATATATTAAATAACAATATACATAATTGTATATGTGAAAGTTGCTTACAGAAGTTTAGCTAGATTTATTTTGATTATTTTGCAATATATACAAATACCAAATCATTATGTTATACATTGGAAATTAGCGTTATATGTCAATTATATCTTAACAAATATAAACAAGCATGTTCAGTTATCCCTTTAGTTTTAGCAAATATTTGTGTGCAGTATTTGTGTATAGTATTTTATAGTATAAAAGAACATAAAATATTTTAAAAAATGAAATAAAAGAACAAGGCTTGAGTTTTGTTCTGGAGGAGGTCAAAGTGGAGACAAAGGCAAAAGCAAGCGATACCAAGACTCCAGGAGCAACACTGCTGTCAAAGCAGCTGTGGGATCAGGGGTGGGAGACATTAGGATGTGGAGGATGCTTCCTAGAGGAGATGACACTTGCAGGTCAGGAAGGGTGGCCAGTGGGGAGGGGGCAGAAGTTCTGCGTAGAGGGAAAAGCAGGAAGATGAACATGTGGTATGCTCAGTGAAGGACAGCATGTTCTGTGTCTGGGAAAAGGGGAGAAGGGGCTGAAGAAGTGAGTTGGGGTCATTTCATGTTACTGTAGTTTCCCATAAGATCACCAGATACTTTTTTTTTTTATAGAAACAGCTAGTGGCAGTGTAAAAGAGGCATTAATTAACAAGGGAGCGAGAAGCCAACTTGGAAGATATAAAAACAGTCTCAGTTGGAAACGAACAAGGCCTGGATTACGGCAGCAGTGTCCAGGACAGATGAAAGCAAGATGTCCCATAGCCAGGTGATGATGCCAGCCCAGAGCAAGTGTTGTCTCTGCCCCCAATGTCGGTACCATCCGTGAAGATGGTCTTCCAGGCCAAGGATCTGGTTCCATAGCAAGAAAGGCTTTGGACAGTGGATACATACATACAGTGGATACATACATCTTTGGTCCTCTGCTGGCGCTAAAGGATTTCAGCTCATGAGAGGTCCATGTTCTGTTCTGGCTACGGACTGTGGAACATTTGCGTTCTGCCTCATTATTCCAGTGTCTCAAGCCAAGAGGAATTGTGTAATTTTTGGAGTGTATCTGAATTATCTGAGGCAGGCTGGAAAAATTCAGGTCCCATACTAGGCAGGCTCTCAGAGATCCCTCTCTGAAGGATGTCCTCAAGCTCTCTCCAGGCATGTAAGACCCCTATTGTGTAAACTGCAGATAGCTGCTGGGATTTGCCTTCTGAGTTACAAACGTACTCCAAAGCACCTTCTTGCCTCCCAGCTTCTCATCTTCTCTCCCTTTCTTGTAAATTTGGCTAAGGATACTTTACATTGAGTGGAATTCTTTGGCTTTCAAATGAGACAACACACGGCCAGAGCCTGCTCCCCTGTCGCTAGAGGGCGCCAGTTGAACATAAAATGTCTAGACATGACCGCCCATGAACTTCAAACACAGCAAAATCTCACAGAAGTGGTTTGCAATAACGTAGCGTCCACACTACCCTGTCCTTATTAACTCCATTTCTGCTATTAAGTAAAACAAACATGCTAACTTTGACTTTTTAATGTTTTCAGAATTCTCTTTTAATTCATAGATCTAGTAAGTTGGAGACATGGAGAACATGTTTGTGTGTGTGTGTGTGTGTGTGTGTGTGTGTGTGTGTGTGCGTGTGTGTGCGTGTGTGTGTGTGTGTGTGTGTGGTACACAGGCCTCTCACTGCTGTGGCCTCTCCCGTTGCGGAGCATAGGCTCCGGACGCGCAGGCTCAGCAGCCATGGCTCACGGGCCCAGCCGCTCCGCGGCATGTGGGATCTTCCCGGACCGGGGCACGAACCCGTGTCCCCTGCATCGGCAGGCGGACTCTCAACCACTGCGCCACCAGGGAAGCCCAAGAACATGTTTTTAACAAAACTACATGGCTACATAGTCTTTGCTGCCGCTTTTCTGGCTCTTACCATGTGTTGGTTCATGTGTAAAACCTTATATGAACTTTGCACACGGTTTAGTTTTTGATTCTGCAACAAATGAAAATGGTTGGTATGGGCAGAATGTCTGCCCCGGATAGCAAAACTGCAAGATAAAATTCTCTAAGTCTCTACCCTGTAGTGTATAGTTGTTTCCATATAAGACCTAGTCGTGATGTTCCATTGAAAGTTAAGAAAAACTGCTCAGATGCTGGTTTATGCAACCCTGCATGGGACTGCACAGAAACAAAGCCTTAAGAAAACTGCCAACCATCCAGTTTCCACTGCTTTGCCTCAGGGTCCCAACCCCCTGTGCTACGACCTTGCTGAAGTTCATACAAGCAAAACTGGGCTGATTCTCTCGCATCTGCTATGTTTTCCCTAATCCATAATCTTGTGCTTTGAAAGAAAAACAAAAAAGGAAAGTGAGTATTCACCACGGAACTATTTGATTCTGTGGAGTGCTGACAGGTACTCTGTACTGAGTGGAATGACAGGGACTCTGCCTACCCCAGGCAGACCCAGTATCAGGTGAGCTATAATTGGCATCTGGTGGGGGGACACGGAACACAGGCTGTAGAAGCAAGTGCATTAGGGGCTCTGTGACAGCAGCTGCCGTGCATTTCTGAGTGCGGCCAGGCAGGATCTTCAATCACAGTGCTTTGTGCTGTGCGCTCTAAAAATGGAAATTAAACCCTCAGGTCCTCACCACGTTGTGAGGCTTGATAGATGAGCTTAATGAACCCAGGATAAAGGAATTAGCCTAAGTAGAAGGCCGAAAAAGGGTTAAGCAGTGAGAGGTTTTCATGCCCTTGGAATCTCCATCTTCTCCAGGACTGAGGCAAGCGGGGTGAAGGGGGAGCTCCCCATGTGAGGGCATGGCCAGCCGGAGGACAAGTTCACATCACATATTGAGAAGCCACTGACTACCTGGCTCCAGGCTAGGTTTTTGGTTGTTTAAGTAGTATCAATTTTTTTTTCTATTTATTTATTTTTTGGGGCTGCATTGGGTCTTCGTTGCTGCGTGGGGGCTTTCTCTACTTGCGGTGAGTGGGGGCTACTCTTTGCTGCGGAGCACGGGCTTCGCACTGTGGTGGCTTCTCTTGTGGAGCACGGGCTCTAGGCGCACGGCTAGGTTTTATATCAGTTCAACTGTCTTAGGAACATTTATCCCTGTTTTATGGAGGAAGAAATGGGGCTTACACTTATTTTAAAAACTTGCCCAGGGCTTCCCTGGTGGCACAGTGGTTGAGAGTCTGCCTGCTGATGCAGGGGACACGGGTTCGTGCTCTAGTCCGGGAAGATCCCACATGCCTCGGAGCAGCTAGGCCCGTGAGCCATGGCCGCTGAGCCTGCGCGTCCGGAGCCTGTGCTCCGCAACGGGAGAGGCCACAGCAATGAGAGGCCCGCGTACCACAAAACAACAACAACAAAACTTGCCCACAATGACACTGCTCATTGTAAGAGGTATCAGAAGAGTAAATAACAGCCCGCATTGACCATACACATACCCTGTACCAACAGCCATTCTCTGCTCTGATCCTCACAACCCTTCAATGAAGGTATCATCACACCCACTTTGTACCTGAGAAACCTGAGGCCGCGAGCAGTTAAATCACTTACCTGTATGCACCCCCTACACCTCCTCCCAACTCTCTCGGCCCTGTTGCCACCCTTCATGTATCCTCAGCCACACCATGTCTGCAGATCAACTGCTTCATTCTAGAATTAGAAAACAAAAAAGCCTGATCAATGAATTTATATGCATACCTGGGAAAAATTGTTAAAATCCGGTCACCAAGACCAGCACCTCCCAGGCGTCTTACATAACAATGGCCCTGTGCTTCTGGCCACACCAGGGGTCCTGGGGCCAAACACATTTAGGACATTGACGATGCTTTTTATCTTCCTCTCAGAGACTCCTAAACTTACCACATGACGTCTGGGAAAACAGAAGAAACTTTCCTGATAAAGGACAGCTCGTTTCATTTGCACGAAGCGCCTCTGCTACGTGACCTCGAACCTCAGCCTCCTCCCTGTGAAATGAGCACGTAGAGCAGGTTCTTTATAAGCAGGGAGATTATTGCTACTATCATCTCCACCTGAAGACAAGCCTCCTGGAGCACGCCGGGGGCACACCTGCGGCCTCATCCAAGGGTGTGGGCGGGTCTTCCAGAACCCCCTTGACACAAACAAAAGGGTAGTTGGGGAAAAGCTTGGGATTTTCAATCAGACAGTCACAGGCCACACTCTACTTAACCTTTCTGTGTCTGTTTCCTCATCATAGGATGAGGAATAAATACTCTCTTCAGGCTACTCTTTGTGGAGATTAAGAAAGCAAAAAGCTCAACAGGTGTGGGTTGTTATCATTAGACAGTCAAGGGACCACACCTGTCAAACATGAAGCTCTGATGCAACCCAGGAGAAACTTAACTTCCCCAAATGCATCTTAGAAGCCACTGTGGGAACAATGGCTTAACATTTATTTGGTCCAAAGCATATTTGAAGGTTAATCTTCTCATTCCTTCTTGGGAGAAAATCTGATGAACCAGCAGTAAAGGAAGGAACTGACTGGATGGAAAAACATTTAAGAGTGAACAAAATCCCTGAAAAAGGCTGCAAACCACTCTCTCCCCTTTGCCGGAGTGAGTCTGAGAAGGGACCTCGGACTCCATCTGCTGGGAGGAAGCCGGGGAAGGTGTGCAGGGGCCCAACCAAGTGAGGGCAGGGGTGGCAAGGTGGAAATGCATGCCCATAAGGGACACTGTCTATTAATTTCTCAAGATTCCTCATAACACTTTAAATAAACTCAACCTGTTTCCATCCGAGTAACTGTCTCATTCCACTGATGTCTAATCTGAAGGAATAATAGATATTTCTCTGGAAAAATACTGAGCAATTCGAGGTCCTTCCTCCCTTGCTTGGCTCCCATCCTGTGTAAGATGGAGCACGTGGCCTTGTAGACTCCGAGAGCCAGAGGACGCTGACAGTGGGTGAGGCAAGGTGCGGGCAGAGGAAGCAAAGTTTGGGGAAAGTCAGAAAGTTATTCGGAAGGACAGAGAGACTTCTTTCCTCAAGACTGCTTATGTTACACCGTCTTCCCAGAGGCTAATTAAGTCCCACAGGGGCAGAGAGAACCAACAGCCAAGAAAACTTAGCATGCAAGTTACCAATACAGAAGAAGAAAGAACATGTTTGTGCTTGTGTGTGTTTCTATATCAAAAACAGAAAATGTATCCTCTGCCAATCACATGGGAGGGCATTAGTTTAGTTATGACTAGACATATTAAGTCATTCAAAGGACTCTGACATCTTAAAACAGTGTACTTAATAAGTTGTCTTTGTTACTTAAAAAAATAAATCTCTACTAAAGCGAATTCACTGGAAGCGCAACTGGCTTTTTCAGATTAAGCCAGGGGATGCGTGCTTATGGTTGCTGAATACACACGGAAACACTTGTATCAAAGTAGCTGCTCAATAAATGTTACTCTCTCTCTCCTTTCCTGTTCTTTCATCAAAAAGGGATGATAGGGGCTCCCCTGGTGGCGCAGTGGCTGAGAGTCCGCCTGCCGATGCAGGGGACACGGGTTCGTGCCCCGGTCCGGGAAGATCCCACATGCTGCGGAGCGGCGGGGCCCGTGAGCCATGGCTGCTGAGCCTGCGCGTCCGGAGCCTGTGCTCCGCAACGGGAGAGGCCACAACAGTGAGAGGCCCGCGTACCGCAAAAAAAAAAAAAAAAAAAAAAAAAAAAGGGATGATAAAAACAAAGGCAGGTAGGAGGGAGAAGAAATAGGGAAAGAGGAAAGAAAGAAGGAAGGAAGCTGAAGAAAGAAAAAATTTCCCTAAAGACTCTACCTGCCAAGACGTGGAAGAAATTTGTGCGTTTAAATAATGATGATATTTGTAGATATTTTAGGCAGTTTTCCACAGTACGTGAGTAAATCCCATAGTATGGGAGGCTTTTTAAAAATTAGACTTTACAGCCAATTCACTGTGTAACACCAACTGCATATCTTAAAGAGACATGACCACAGGGCAGATTGCACAGTTCCTCCTATGCTTGTTTCTTATCTCTGAGTGTCTAAAATAAAAACGGGTTTTTTTCTTAGCAGCCGTAGTGAACTGTACCTTTAAAAACTAACCTTTGAAATCAGGCTGTGACCATTTTGTTGACCTTTGTCGGACCATATGATTCTCTTGAAGTCCAAAGGCATGAATAGATCTCTTTGTGTGCTCAGCCCTCATCCAAGCAGGCTGGCCTGGGTTTTGTTTTGGCGTGTCCACGAGAATGCCACAGACAAGTAGGTTTTGATTTCCAGATACACATAAGTAGATGTGATTTCCTTTCCAGGAAAAGGGCACAATGGCTAATACGCTTTAATTTATACAGACGGCGCTCTTTTAGAAGCCTGTCCTGCAGTTGGGGCTTGGTCAAAGTGGGTCCTTCAGCAAGAAGCATCGCCCCCAAATTCTCACTGGTAGACTGTCAGTCTGGAAAGCCACGGAGGCAAGGAGGTGGGAGGGGAAGACGGACGGAGGAAGAATTTGGTGGGCAGGAGCCCAAACAGCTCACTGTAAAGGTTTCCTAGATTTCACATGCGTCCAAATTTTATTTCTCTGGATCTGGTTTTCTTTGTTTTGGTTATTTCCTGTTTTTCAGGCACAGGTGATCCTTTTATCTGGAAACACGGACTGCTATATTTTTTTCTGATGTATAGTTTTCTTTCTTTCTTTCTTTTTTTTTTGCGGTACGCGGGCCTCTCAATGTTGTGGCCTCTCCCGTTGCAGAGCACAGGCTCTGGACGCGCAGGCTCAGTGGCCATGGCTCACGGGCCCAGCCGCTCCGCAGCATGTGGGATCCTCCCGGACCGGGGCATGAACCCGTGTCCCCTGCATCAGCAGGCGGACTCTCAACAACTGCGCCACCAGGGAAGCCCTGATATATAGTTTTCTGCTGGATAAGATTTCTATAAAAATTAGGTTGATTTGGTCCAGTCAGCTTGGTGTCAATTTTCCAGTTGTGTACAAGGTTCCTTGGTGTCACAAGCGAAAGCTGCAACTTAACCACCCCCAAAGCTTAACAACATTTACAGAGGCCCCAGAACAATGACTTTTTGGATAAGTGAACTTTGGTAAGTTTAAGCAAAGAGGAAAATAAGTAGTGCCTTTTTGAGCATCAGGACTCGTCTCTGCTAGGTGGCCACTCGGCCGGTTTGACCACAGTGCTGGGAAGGTCGAGTGAGGCTGCCTCAGTTTCCAGGCTGGCTAGCTTTGCATAGATGCCAATTTTCACTTGACCACAGGCTGAACCCCTAAGCCTGGGGACCTGTCTGTATTGCTTAGTGGGGACTTTAAAGAAAAGCGTCCATTGCAGCTTTTCCAGCCCCGTACTGCACATTTGTCCTTTGTTGCCTGACAAGCCAGAGAGACAAAGGCACCTCTGTCCTTTGTTTGGTTGGCCTCCCCTCTGTGGGGCTTTCTGCTCCCTCTCTTATTCTAACTCCATTAAGACTCTTCCTGTGACCGGAAGGTGATAAAAGAAACACATTTCAAAGAGTAAAAACAAGTGTCCAGGAAGGCTCTTGTCATTAGGTTGAGAAAAATGAAAAACCAGGCCTCTTTCTCCCTCTGGGTCTGGAGTAGCTGAGGGGGAAACATCACTGAGGCTCTGAGCGGCCATCCGTAGAGCAGGCACAGGCGCTGGGCTCCGCCCCTGTGTGCGTATGACAGAGGCGGGACCCTGGGGGCCAGGGCGCCTCCCAGCAGCTGCCCTGTTTGCAGTTTGGATGGCTCTTGCTTCCCTTTGTCCCATGTCAGTTTCCTCCCTCCCCCTCTCTAACACTCTCACCATCCCCCTTTTCTTTCTTTACTTGTCAGTGTTTACCCTCTGCTCAAAACACTTGACTCCAATCACCTCCCATCCACCTAGCAGATCCCCTCAAGTCCCAACTCTATAGCGTGGCCCCCTCTCTGTACCATGTAATGCAGTAATGGCTATCAGCTATTGAGGGCTTATCATGTGCTTTTTATCTTGCTTAGGTGTTCCAGCCACCTTTGAGGTGCCGTGCTAATCAGGACAGGCTGAAGCTTGCAATTAAACAGTCGCAGAATTCAGCGAGACTGTTTGTTTCCTGCTCTTGTGCAGAGTCTGGAGCACAAATTCCTGGCTGGCAGCACCTCCTGTGGGGCTCACTTTTAAGCTGTGAGCACTGGGTTCCATGCCCATCCTGGAGTTTTGGTGTAGAAGGCAGAGAGGGTGAGAAGGATCGCAAGGATGTTTTAGGGAGACCTCTGAGTGGTACCCCCCTACTTCCCCCATCTTCTCTGGGCCACCAGTCTGACATATGGTCCCTCTTAGCTGCAGGGGAACCAAGAAATGCAGGATGAAGACAAAACTGCATGGTGGATGCATCATGGTCGCTTCGACAGGTGGGTGCTATCATCCCCTCCACATAGGGAAATTGAGGCTCAAAGATTCAGAATCATCAGCTAATACATGGGGAACCCCAATTCCAACCCTGTAAATCTGACTCCAGAACTACACTCTTCACCTTGTGTTATGATTTCTGTGACTCTCCCCTAATAAAAAGCTAGTCCCTCTTTTGTGCTAACACCTTACCTTTTACAAATCTTTACTCCCCCCATTACCACAGGGCTGCACCTCTTATACCAGACTACAAATGCCCCAAGGAGAAGGAAAACTCTTTTTCACAATGGTATCATCAGCAGAGAGCACTGGGGTTGGGACAGGAAAAATATAAGATAAGCCTGGAGCATCTTAGAGTAAGTATCAGGAGAAGAAGATATGCTAAAAGCAAAACAAAATAAAAAACAGGGCATGTCAAATGGACACAGGAGCCAATGTGAAAGACTTCCCAACGTCCAAAGCCAGAACTATCGGAGAAACAAAATAAATAACAATAGTATCAGATTACAATCCAAAGAACAAAATGATTGTCCGTGAGTTTATACTCATATAAATAAATGAATAACTGAATAAGGGAAAAGGCACAGAAGAATTCCTTACAGAAGAATTCCAAATATTAAACATAGAAGGAATTAAGGAAATAGAAAATCAACATTAAAGCACCACTCGTTACAGTCAAGATCCACTGATAGATGCCAATATTAGTGGGCAAAACTCTGAGAGAAGCAGGATGTTTTCATTGCTTCAAAGTACCTCCTCCTAAATACTCATTGCAGGAATACCAGGAAGTTATCTGGGTTTGGTTCCAGACCACTGCAAAATACAGCAAATATTGCAATAAAGCAAGGCACACGAATGTTTTGGTTTCCCAGTGCATAGGAAATTTAGTGTACACTATGTTGTAGTATATTAAGTGTGCAATAGTATTATGTCTAAACACTGTACATTCATTAATTAAAAAAATACTTTATTGCTAAAACATGCTAACCATCATCTGAGCCTTCAGCTGGTCATAATCTTTTATGCTGGTGGAGGCTCTTGCCTCAGTATTGATGGCTACTGACTGATCAGGGTGCTGGTTGCTGAAGCCTGGGGTGCCTGTAGCAATTTCTTAAAATAAGACAACAATAAGGTTTGCTGTATCGATGGACTCTTGCTTCCACTTGAACACTTAGAGGCCGTGGTATGGTTATTAATTGGCCTAATTTCAATATTGTTGTGTCTCAAGGAATACGAAGGACCAAGGAGAGGAGGAGATATGGGGAATGGCTGGTCAATGGAGCAGTCAGAAGTCACACAACATTTACCAATTAATTTTGCCATCCTATATGGGTGCAGTTCCTGGGGCCCCCAAACCATTACAATAGTAACATCAAAGGTCGCTAATCGTAGGTCACCATAATAAATATAATAATAATAAACATATTTGACATGTTGTCAAAATTACCAAAATGTGACAGAGATACGAAGTGAGCAAATGTTGTTGGAAAAATGGTGCAGGTAGACGTGCCAAATGCAGGGTTGCACAAATCTTTGATTTGTAAAAAACACAATATCTGTGAAGCACAATAAAGCGAGGTATGCCTGTAATAACTGAGGCGGTTTTAACATACATCCGCAGATTCTCTGATACTCCTCACTCCAGGATGTGCAAGTTATTTCTCCTCCTCCTGGGAGTGGACTGGACTTTTGATTCATTTTCTAATGAATAGAAGCTGAAAAGGGGAAAATAGTAAATTTGCAGCAGAGAAACCTGGCAGATGTCGGATCAAGTGATCAAAGTTAACAACCCCAGTAGTAAACCATGGTGACATCGTGCTCCCCATGATATATGATGAGAAGGTCACTTCATTTTTGTCGTCTTTCTCCCCAAAACCCATAACCCGCATTGTGAGAAAACATCAGACAAATCCAAATTAAGAGACATTTTACAAATACCTGCCTGGGACTCTTCAAAAGCACCAAGGTCACAAAAAACAAGAATGAGAAGCCGTCACCGATTGGAGGAGAGTAAGGAAGGATGATGACTAAGCCCAGCATGGAGTCCTGAGACAGGAAAAGGACATTAGTGGGAAAACCATGAAATATGAATTAAAGTCTGAAGTTTAGGTATAGTTTCAAACCAACATCGATTACTTAGTTTTGGTAAATGTGCCGTGGTTATATAAGATGTTCACATGAACGGAGACTGAGTGAAAAGTACTTGGGAACTTTCTGGATTATGGCAATTATTCTATAAATCGAAAATTATTTTAAAATAAAAGGTATCTAAAAACGCTGAAGAAAAAAAACCTCTCCGTTTTACACTGAGTCAAATCTAAATTCCTTTTCAATAGCCTAAAAATCATGTCATCATGGTGACACAATGCTCACCATCCCCTTTCTGTCATTCTCTCCCCTCGTTCCCTCCCCACCTTCAGCTGCACGGCTTTTCCTCTTGTTCCTCAGACACTCCCAGCCTGCTCCCACCTCTGGGCCTTGGCACTTATTGTTCCCTTTGGCGGGAAAGCTTCCCCCCAGATATCTTCATGGCTAGTTCCCTAATCTCTTGGAGATCTTTACTCGGATGTCTCCTAATCATGAGACGTTCTCTGATGCGCCTGTGTAAAAGGCCACACATGTCCGGCATACCCCACCCCCTCCCCTGCTTTGCTTTTCTCCACTGCTCTTAGCATCATCTGCCACTAATATATTTTGTTTATTTTATTTATTTTGTTTATTTCTGTGGTAGGCAGAATAATGGCCCCCAAAGGTGTCCAGGTTCTAATCCCTGCAACCTATGACTATGTTGTCACACAGCAAAGGGGAAATTAAGGTTGTAGATGGAACTAAGGTTGTTAATCATCTGGCCTTGAGATGGGGAGGTTATCCTAGATTATCTGGATGGCCCAGTATAATCACAAGGGTCTTTACAAGAGGGAGGCAGAATGTAAATGGGAGGGATTTGCTATAAGAATGACTCAATCCTCCATTGCTGGTTATGGACAATGAAGGGAGCTGTGAGCCAAGGACTGTGGGCAGCCTCTAGATGCTGAAAAAGATGAGAAAACCCTTTCTTAGGGTCTTTAGGAAATTGTAGCCCTGCTGACACTTTGTCTTTGGCCCATTGCGACCCACGTCGGATTTCTGCTTTAAAGAACTATAAGAGGAGTATTAAAAAACTCTTAGAGGAAAACATAGGTAAGACACTCTTTGGCATAAAGCACAGCAATATCTTTTTGGATCTGTCTCCTAGAGTAAAGAAAATAAAACCAAAAATAAACAAATGGGACCTAATTAAACTTGAAAGCTTTTGCACAGCAAAGGAAGCCATAAACAAAATGCAAAGACAACCTATAGAATGGGAGAAAATATTTGCAAATGATGCGATCGACAAGGCCTTCAGTTCCAAAATATACGAACAGCTCATGCAGCTCAATATCAAAATGGGTAGAAGACCTAAACAGAAATTTCTCCACAGAAGACATACAGATGGCCAAAATGCACATGAACATATGCTCAACATCGCTAATTATTAGGGAAATGCAAATCATAACTACAATGAGGTATCACCTCACACCAGTCAGAATGGCCATCATCAAAAAATCTACAAACAATAAATGCTGGAGAGGGTGTGGAGAAAAGGGAACTCGCCTACACTGTTGGTGGAAATGTAAACTGGTACAGCTACTATGGAGAACAGTATGGAGGTTCCTTAAAAAACTAAAAATAGAGCTACCATATGATCCTGCAATCCCACTCTTGGGCATATATCCAGAGAAAACCATAATTCAAAAAGGTACATATGCACCCTGATGTTCATTGCAGCACTGTTTACAATTGCCAAGACATGGAAGCAACTTAAATGTCCATCAGCAGAGGAATGGATACAGAAGATGTGATACATGTATACAATGGAATATTACTCAGCCATAAAAAAGAGTGAAATAATGCCATTTGCAGTAACATGGATGGACCTAGAGATTATCATACTAAGTGAAGCAAGCCAGAAAGAGAAAGACAAGTATCATAAGATATCACTTATATGTGGAATCTAAAAAAAAAAAAAAAAAAGAAAGACACAAATGGACTTATTTCCAAAATAAAAAGAGACTCATAGACAAAGGTGTGGAGAGGGATAAATTAGGAAGCTGGAATTAACATATACACACAATTATGTATAAAATAGATAACCAGCAAGGACCTACTGTACAGCACAGAGAACTATACTTATTATTTTGTAATAACCTGTGGAAGAGAATCTGAGACAGAATATATATATATATATATATATATATATATATATTCGCTGTGCTGTACAGCTGAAACTTAACGATATTGTAAATCAACTATACATCAATAAAAAATTTAAAAAATAAATATGAACAATAAGATTAAAAATATGTGTTGTTTTAGGCTACTAAGTCTCTGGTAATTTGTTACAGCGGCATAGGAGACTGACTCATAGCATGAACGAAATCAGTGACCCATTGTTAGTGGCCATACGGCATCCTGGGCCTGACGAGTGCTGACATTTGGCCAGTGTGAGAACTGCTGTACCAGGTGAGGACTTTTATCACACAAGCTCCAGAGGTGATCAGCAAGTCAGTCAAGTTCTGGGAGCACAGGGTGTGTCTGAGGGTGTGCTGAGCGGGGGCGAGTGAGGAGGGACAGTACTATTGTGTTGAGTTCCTGCCATTCACTCAGAGATGTCACAGGAATGATCCATATCTTTGGGGTAAATGTTGTGAGTAAGGCCTTTACCATTTCTTGTGTTCAAGATCCCTGGTTTCTAGGTGGACTTGGACAACATTTCCAGGCACCTTGCCTGAGTGCCTGGCACCACCCTGTCTGCTATAGAGAGAAAACAGTCATCAGAGCATCCTGCAGTTTTAGGTTTAAGGCTGACTCGGAGACATTAAAGAAATCTTACAAGAAGTTGATTTATGAACGCAGTGCAAGCGCCTCTCTTATTTTTACTTAGAGTCCTTCTCAACTAGAGTCAGAACTTGGAGGGGTTATAGATTGATGGGTGAATTTGCTTGTTTTTATTATGTAGAATAACAGAAGAGCCAGAAGCAATATAACCAAAATACAAGAGAGCTTTATAAATAAAATATGAATAATAGATACTTGAAAGATAATGTCCCCAAGCACTTTAGAAATGATGAAAGTGCCCTAGAAATTTTTAGATGAATGGCTGTAAATTCATTTTGGAATGGGCTTTGGTTGTTAAATTTCCTTTTCTGAGTTAGTCAGCGAAAGTTCTAACTAGATATAAAACACAAATTGAGTACCAGGCGCATCCACCATAAAGTGCTCATTGATGTACTTAATGTAGCTATAATCATGGTGTAGCAGTAGAAGACTTTGGTTAGCATGTGACAAGAAAACCCAACTCAGCTTGGCTAAAACGGTAATAGGAATTTACTGGCTTATATAACCATAACGTCCCGAGGTAAGGCAGGCTTCAGCAAAGTTGATCCAGAAGTTTACAATGTCACCAGGACTGTGCTTTTGTTCCCTGCAGTTTTTTCAATGCTACTCTCCAAGTTTGTTGGCTTTTTCTTGGACTGGCTTCTCTCACCACTACTGGGTCCCAGAGGGGTCAGCATCCCTACTCACATATGGTGGCAAAGCCACCCTGAAAAAAAATCCCATCCCTGGGAAATTGAGTTGATGACAGCAGAGCAGAGGTCCCCAAACAAGGCCTGCAGGCAAAATCCAGCCAGCTTCCTGATTTTATAAATAAAGTTTTACTGGATCACAGCCACGCCCATTCACTTATACATCGCTCACGGCTGCTCTCACACTACAAGGGCAGAGCTGCGTGGTTAGCACGGAGACCTTCTATCACGCAAAGCCTGAAATATTTACTATCTGGCCCTTGACAGAAGAAGTTTGCTGACCTCTGAAGCACAGTCATAGGGGATAACTCTGAGAAAACACTCAGCCCAGAAGCTGTTCTCTTCTCACCAATAGCAGTTAATTCATTCTATTTCTCTTTTCTTGTTCCCACGAAGAACAAATGGAACATTTTTCTCAGGCAAATACAGTAAGCAGTTTTCAAGTCATGAGTCAGACTTCCTGAAGTTTTAGGATTTACATGGATCCTCATAATAGCTAATGGTTCCAGCAATAGCTATAGTTAGGAGAAATGGAATCATTGAGGACCATACTGTAAATTAATACTAATGGCACTACTAGAGGCCAGATTCTGTACAACACCCTCCCTATATTAACCTCTCACAAACTCTTGTGACGTGTGTCCTATAGTCATGCCTGCAGATGAGGCACCGAGAGATTAAGAAATGTCCCTGGTTTACACAGCTGGTAAGTGGCCGTGGCTATAACTGAAAGCCAGCCTGTGGGACTCTGGGGTCCACAGTGCTGACTGGTCTTGGAGGCTGCCTCTCTGAACTGGAATTCACACTGAGCAAATGCAGACAGAGACTAAGAATTACCTGTTAACACACAACATGAAAATTGTGAGATGTTAAAAGAGAGCAGGGGTCTTCCCTGGTGGCGCAGTGGTTGACAGTCCGTCTGCCGATGCAGGGGACCTAGGTTCGTGCCCCGGTCTGGGAAGATCCCACATGCCGCGGAGCGGCTGGGCCTGTGAGCCATGGCCGCTGAGCCTGCGTGTCCAGAGCCTGTGCTCCGCAACGGGAGAGGCCACAAGAGTGAGGGGCCCGCGTACTGCAAAAAAAAAAAAAAAAAAAAAAAAAGAGAGAGAGCAGGGCCCTTCACATGACCAGACCAGGAAACAAAACAGAGGAAGTCAGGGACAGAAAATAGACCTTTCCTTTAGCCGCCGCTCGCTAAACATTCAAGCAAGATCCTGATGAGGAGGGCTTCGGGAGGGAATGCCTCAACCACATCAATGTCAGACAGAATGAGTTTCCTGGAATACGCTCCCCAGAAGTTGCTCTGTGGAAAAATGGTGCTGGGGTCAACTCATTTGTGGGAATACAGCATCCACTAACCCACTTAAGGAGATTCCCAGTGCAGACATTAGGAGACTTTCCGAAAAGCTAGAGTAAGGAAACCTGTTTGCCATTTGCTTAACCCAGGACTTACTGAGTTTATCTGACCACTGAACACTCTTTTGGGTACATATGAGGTCTACAAATATCCCAAAGAATAAACTTTTTTTTAATTAAAGTATAGTTGATTTACAATATTGTGTTAGATTCGAGTGTGCAGCAACGTGATTCGGTTATACATAAATTTGTATATATCTATATTCTTTTTTCAATTCCTTTCCATTTATAGCTCGTTACAAGATATTGAATATAGACTAAACAGACTCACAGACATAGAAAACAAACTTATGGCTACCAAAGGGGAAGAGGGGGCGAGGGATAAATTGGGAGTATGGGATTAGTAGAGGCACAGTACCAAAGAACAAACTTTTGATCCATTTTGTTGTATAATTTAAATGCATCATTTAAATGCTTAATAATATGAGTTATTCCATAGTCCATAAGGTGAAAGCATTGCTTCTCAATTTATCTTTTTTGGTTGTCTTTTTATAATCTTAGTAAAAGGGCCCTTCCAAGGTAATTAAAATAGGAATCTGAAGCAGATGGATTTCTGGGGGCCAGATGGACTGACCCAGCCAACCAGGTGAGCTTCCTTGCCAAAAGGTGCTGTGTAAGACCAGCTCATGGGAAGGCCTGCAATATTAGGTTCACCCATTACAATGGAGCTATCATAAATAGTATTGTTATAATATACTGATATATGAAAGGGCGAAATTGTGCAGGATAACTAAGTAGGAAATCAGAATACAGAAAAAAAAAAACTGCAAATAGTACAAGCGACAAATTCAAAGGAATTTAAAGACTGAAGCTACTGCCATGGCAGGGACTATTGCTAACAGGGGAGTGTGCATGGCAGGACTGAACGGCTGAGCTGGAGCTTAAAGCGTCTAGTGGACATGGGCGGGGCAGGGCAGGGGGAGAAGTTCGGGTGGGGCTCAGACCAGCAGAAACAGAGGTAGCCTGGATGGACACAGGGCTGGAGGCTTGGAGTGGCTGGAGGGTGTTGGCTGTGGTTAGTGAGATCTAAGAGGTAAAGCAGCCCATTGCGTGGACGACCCTGAAAACCTGGCACAGGAGTGTGGCTTTAATTCAGCTGATAACATTGTAGGTTTCCAAACATGAGCAAAGTGTGCGTTGTTTGACATAGATCTTGGGGGCTGCAGCATAAAAATGGATTGGGAGCTAGGAAGCTGAAAGAGGAAGTAGCATTCCCTTATGACGGAGGAGAAAGAGACTGTTAAGGACTGTTTAGTTTCATGCTTCCAAGGGGGCGAATTTCTAAATTACCAAAGTTAAAGTCATTGATTTTATTTTTCATATATTTGTCCATAGGCACTGATTCTGTAAGCAACTGTAATTGACCCGATCCATTGTTTAATCACTGTCTTAATTTGGAAGATGATTTGCTTGCTGTCTTTGAAAATAACGTGTATGTCAAGGGACTATAACCGTATATATTATTTGCTTATCACAACGTCAGAAACGACTGTACGTTTTGGGAGCATTTCCTCCTGGATGCAATGCGGTGGGGCCTGTGTGAGGTGGTGGCCGTGCTCAGCGATCACTGCAAGGATGCCTGATGGGAGCCCTGGTGTCCCACTGAGGGGAAGAGCCGGAGAGGGGCAGGAGCGGAGCCTCATCTGTCTGGCTCGTAAGCACGTGCAGATTAGGGTTAATTGCTCTTGCCAGGCTTGGGCCATTTCAGTGACTTTTCATTCTCAAGGGCAGAGCCTCAAATGCCATCATCTAATTTTGTGACCCTGTCGCATGCCGCCCAAATCGTGGGCATCGAGTCCTGCTTTAAGGTCCGGTCCAAGTCAGTAGCATATTTTAAAGAAACTTCTGCTTTCCACAGGCTTGAAACATAATGTGAGTCCTTACTGAAGTCTTTTGAGGGGGGATTGCATCTTATAGTGTATAAATGAACTGCCTTGAAACCTCTCTGCCTGTTCAGCTCCGTGAAGCCCCACGTTGCCAAGCAGTGGCTTCCTCCGAATCTCTTCCCACCATCTCTATGAGTCTTCACGACCCTCTGGCTTTCTTTTCATTGCTTTTGATTATTAGGCTTGTCTCCTCCTTTCTCTGTTGCTTCTGAAAGTTTTCCTTTTCAGAGAGCTCAAGCTTTTTCTTTCTTTCTTTTTTCTAAATTTACATTAAAAAATGTAGCATCTCTAAGTATTTTTCTTCAATTTTACCCACGACACCACTCAGGAGACAAAGGCTGGGAAGTTGAGAAATTCAGCTAAAGAATCTTTCTTAGAAAGCGGAGGAGAGTAGAAGATGGTGAAAGCTATGTTTGCATAATATTGTACCTGCCTCACACACAGATGGGGGGTGACCCATATTACTAAGAGGCTGGAACTTTTTAATCCAGATTATCTGCCGATTAACTCAGGCAAAGATGATCTCTGGAAAGTAGAAAGCTGATTACTGCTAGCAAATAAATGGGCTCTAAACCCTAGTAGGTGCCTAAAGAAAACACTGGCTTCAAATGAGTTGGCTCCTTTGCTGAAGTTTTCTGCCACTTAGAAGCAAGTGTTTGGACACCCTGATTTATAAGATTAAAAGACTCGCGCACCAGGCCGGGGGCCCTGAATGTTGAGCGAGGCCACCTTGCTTCCCGTGGTTGTAGTTTTATACAAACCATTTCAGAAATTTCTGGGTGTTATTTGAAGGCTGAAATGATGACTTGCCAGCCTCATGTTCTCTAGAGGTTATCATCAGCAAACCCAGAGTATTACTATATCAGGCATCCGGGTCAGGTCCTGTGTTAGTGTTATGACAGTTAGAGATGGCTGGGTGTGGTCTCACTTCTGAGAACGTCTATGGGCTTTCCTTGGAGTTTCCAGGCATCTGTAGGGAAATCTTTCTTTCCTGTTCTTCCTTGCATCTGTGGATCTGTTTTCCTTTACACTTTCCTTGTCCTTCTAACTGTCTCACAGTTATACATACTCCTGGCTATACGTATGGGTATCTTCTCTACTATAGAGCTTTGCCCCAACTCGTCTTTGTGGTTTCTTCCGGAATTCCTTGAGCACAGAGTATTACTCTTCCTTCCCTTTAGCCATAAGAGATGGGCTGTAAGGCTGGCATTGGAAGTCTACAAAAAGGATTTTGGCAGTTTATGCTAACATATTTAAGGAACAAGAAACAACTAATGGGAAGGGATTAACTGTATACTAAAATTATCCCCAGATGCCAGAGAGATTAGATTGAGGACATATATTTTAACTGAAAGTCAGTCATGATGACCAGTAAGGCTATGACTCCTTCCTACTTTAGCCAATAATTTGAATTCATGAAAAAGGCAAATTTTATAAGGATATCAGTATTTTGAAGAGTGGTGTGTTTTACAGTCAGAAGGAGCTTTAAAAATTACCTTGAGCAGCTCCCTGACTTCGAGGATAAAGACCCAAGGCCTACAGCAATGGAATAACTTGTTCAAGGTTCTTCTGGCCAGTGGCTAGAACTTCTTTAGTTGGGGATCTAACATGTGCCAGATGTTACTCTAGGTCCCAGATAAGCCAGAGACAAGGTCAAGGTCGCTGCCTTCTTGGGGTTTAAACATCAGAGGGGGAGGCAGATCATAACAAATAGCAAGAACATTTTAAACTGCGATGACTCCTTGGACATCATCCAAGGAGGGATACGATAGAGAGATGGAAAGAGGCTCTGAAGACAGGACACTGGTGCTGAGGCCTCAGTGGCGAGAAGTACCAGTTCAGTAAAGTGCTGTAAATCTAAACGTGTGGGACGCCACAGCACTGCAAATGCTTCCAAAGAAAACACCTTCAGCAGTTCCATGGAGAGTCTGTCATCTCCTGACAATGCTCCCAGAAAGGTAAGTAAAAGCCGTATTAAGGATATTCTATAAATAAGCATCATGTAACAAAACCTACCATATACAGCAACAGTTCTAGAGCCCTGAAAAATTTAATTTACACAGCATCCAGTCCCTGCCTTCGAGGAGTTTATAGCCTGCTGAACAGCTTCTCATTACAAAAGCAACCTCCTGGGCCTTGACAATTGCTCTGAAATCTATCCAGGTTGAAGGAAGGGAGACAGCTAATTCGACTTAAACAGGGTCTGGTCAAGATCCTGTCCTCTTCTAAAAAGAGCTCTTAGTCATTGTACCCAGTGCTTTGGTTTTATATTTTATCTACCACACATATTGGTGTTTAATTATATTATTATACAGTATTAAAAAAGTCAACATATATATTCATAATATTGACCCTAAGACTGATACTAATCATTGGAAATAAAAGAGAAGAGCCAGTGAAATTTCAATGAGCAACTGCCAATGTTGCAAAGCATTGTTTTCTTTTTTAAAAAATAAATTTATTTATTTATTATTTATTTATTTTTGGCTGCCTTGGGTCTTCGTTGCTGCACGCAGGCTTTCTCTAGTTGTGGCGAGCGGGGGCTACTCTTCATTGCGGTGCTTTGGCTTCTCATTGCGGTGGCTTCTCTTGTTGTGGAGCATGGGCTCTAGGCACACGGGCTTCAGTAGTTGTGGCACGCAGGCTCAGTAGTTGTGGCACATGGGCTTAGTTGCTCCACAGCACGTGGGATCTTCCCGGACCAGGGCTCAAACCCATGTCCCCTGCATTGGCAGGCGGATTCTTAACCACTGCGCCACCAGGGAAGTCCCTGTTTTCTTTTCCAAAATAAAATTTAGCTAAATATATTGGGGTTGAATGTGAAGAATTCAAGCTTCAACTTGATCAGTATTTTTTAGCCTGTGATCACCTAAGGAGCTGCTATGTGATGGATTAAGATATATATAACGCCGATAATAGAAAATACATTTTGTTGAAAATATTATCTCCATGCCTATTTTCAGAGAAAATTTCTCCCAGACTCTATGGGCTTCACATTATGATTGAAGAGATAAAAATAGAAGCCTTAGATAGTGGTATTTAAAGTTTGGAGAAGAGGGCTAGTCTAAGACAGGGAATTTTTTTTTTTTTAATTAAGTTTAACAGAGATGTTGGGATTCTTTAAGACATTTCCAAAGGATCTTTACAATGGTTATAAAATTGTTTTCAGTCTCATCGCAATAACATTTCGTAAATTGTTGAAGGGGATGGGATGACTCTAAGGAATCTAGAAGAGTTTCATAGCCTCAAAAATGTGAAAAATCTACGTGGCCTATTCTTCCCCCAGGAAGTGCGGGCTTATGTCCAGTCACAATGCGAGAGCCAGAGTCGGGTGCACTGTTTGCTACGCAAGAACTTGACAATACAAGGCAATTTGATTGTCACAAAGCATAGAATTTCTCAGAAAGTGTGAGTGATGGAAGGGTGGGAAAGTGAATGTGCACCCTTCCTGGAGTATAATAGGACCTCAACGGCTTCTCTGTGGTTTCCATTGAGCTTCCAATCCGGGAATAAAACATGAGGTGCCAAAGATGTTATTTCCCATGTGCAGGTGTGTTAAGGAGATGGCAGAAGCTCTGTGAAACTGATCAAGGGTTCACAGATGTTTTCTTTGGATGCAGTTTGCAGTGCTGTGGGATTCTCTACTCTCTTTCTCTCTCACCCCAAGTCTGGCTATGGAGAGAGGAAGAATGTCACCCTTGGGCCAAGGGAGAAGAGCTTCAAGGGGCCACTCAGACAGCTAACCTTGTGTCTGCCACACTCCATCCCCAGGCTTGAGTTCACGGCAGGGTCAGCCTGGAGTTAGCAGAGCAAAGGCAGGTGTACCTCCTTGGGGGCGAACAAGATGGCAGGGCGAAAGCGATGGTTTTCCACGGATCTGATGTGGGTCTCACATGGGAGAGCCAGCTTGTCCACGAGGATAGTCTGGAGCGGGGAAAGGACCCCTCAGAGGCAGACACTCCTGAAGCTCAGAGGCTGAGGGGATGTAAGCGGCTAGCCAGAACAGAGGCATTGCCTGTTCAAGGGCACTGTGGTCCGAGGCCGCAGCTGGGTTCTCTGAGGAACCTGTGCAAGTGCTTCACACAAATAAAAGCCAACCTCAGACATCCCCCATGCCCAAAGGGCACTGGCATCAATTTAATCTGCGCCTTCTCTCCCTAAACCCTACCCCTGGGCCTAGTCACAGGGAGGGTCAGAAATAGAAACTGGTGGGGGAGGAGAGATGACAGGAGGTTAGAGGCCAGTGGTTTGCTTCTCCCCTTCCGCATGGCAGAACTCCAGCGGGGAGCGGACCTGGATGGAGTGATGGAGAGAGGACAAGTTTTAGCTTTAAATGAGTTTGGAGTTTTGTTACTCTACCAGAACAGATTGAACACTGTAATTGTCACCGGAGTGGACGGGATAATGCTTAAAGGTGACCAGAGAACTTTTCTCATCTGAGCGTCATCAGAAACCAGAGACATCCCTAACATTTCATTTCAGGGTCAGGAGAGAACAGATGAGGGCATTTACCAGGCAGAGAAAAATAAAATGAAACTGGTTTTTAAATCAATTAATTAGCTGCTTTCCTGACTTGAACACACATTGAGATTATGTGGCTTTTGGGTTCCAAGGAAAAGGTCAAATGCTGATGACCATAGACGGTATTTGCTCTACTGGCGTCCTCTCTGAGACAGTGTCTGTAAAGTGCTTAGAACAGCACAAGCCCTCCATAAACAGTAGCATTATTATTCTAGTTATCTTTAATTATTATTACAGGGATCTGATTTAAGACATATCCAACTAAACTCTGAGTGCATCTCAACCAGCAGGTTAAGAAGCAGGGGCAGTTCCAGGCCTCAGTAGAGGGAGCTCTAAACCCATCTCTCTGCAGACCAAGCGGTGGCGGGCCCTCTACCGCTGCAGCTTCCCTGGGAAAATGATTTAAGTGATGCATTGGATTCTGGGGAAGTACCATGGCAGAGGTATCAGGTCATCCTAACTCGGCATCTGGGCTCCAGAGTCAGTAAAGGGACAAATTATTAACTTCTCTGTACTTCAACTTTTTCAGCTTTAAAAATCCAAAAATAACATGTACCTACTATGGGGGGGATTAATACCTACTTAACTGGGCTGTTGTGTGCATAATGGATATTCCATTTGTTTGCCTCCTTCTTTCCAGTTCACCTGGCCATGTTCCTCTTTTTTAATTCCTAAAACCCCTCTATGGAAGGCCAGCTTCCTTAAACTTTCCTGCTCTGTGCCCCGTTTCCTCCACTTATGTGGGAAAGTAACCTCATAAATGAATCTCTACTAAGGTAGAAATAAAAGATCATTGCTTAGACTGGAGATTACCTTTTAAAAGAGAAATTTGGAAGGCAGAAGGCAGAGAAGAGATCTCAGACCCTGAACTTTCACACTTGTGCCAACCTGATGGGAAAGGTTGAGGGTTGGAGGGACCACATGAGGCACCCCCCAGCAGGCTGGGGCTCCCCCGTGACCTTTTTTGTCACGTGGGCATCCGACTCTTACAGCCACTGACTGGTGCCTGCTCTGTATGCCTCTGTGCCCAGCTCTAAGCTCGAAACTTTGCAACAGAAACACACTGGTCTTTGTTAATCTGAGAGGAAGGTATGTTACTCAAGAGAGGTGACTTCTCAAACCCCAAGCCAGACAGACTTCAAAGTAGTGATTCATCTCAGACATACCCCCATGAGAAGACGGTGATAAATACAAGTGTGGGTGAAAAAACGATGAAAACTTTGCAAAGAGGAGCAGAGGGCGCAAAAAGATGAAAAGTCCCCAAATTTAAATGCTCGAGGTTGTCCTTGAACTCTTTATCTTTCCTTCCTCGTGAGTTAATACTCATTTCTGTCAGATCAGCACACAAGCTACTTTCCACAAATCTGCCAGGTACTCAACCAGCGTCAGGAGGCCACAGCCTAATTCCTGTCCACATCCTTTAATCTGGGGCTGGCAAGTGTTTGTGGGAACCTAACTTTAATTAATTGACTCCTTAGGAATAGAGCTGACAGTTTCCCTTTTATGGATTTTAGACAGTTGAATTATTTTCCTCAGAGAAACTCGCAGGGCTCTAAATCCCTGGGTCTGTGGAGGAAGCTACCACAAAACAGATGTCTTCTCTCAGAGGGTGGCTCTCTTCACCGCCAAACACAAGGTTATTCCGCCTTGCTAGACAACGTAGGTTTTAAAGGATAGTCAAAGGGATATTCGGTGATGAAACCGAGGAGAAATAAAAATGTTATAACCGAGCTGTGGCCCCTCTCCCCAGAGGTTCTGAGCCCACAGTCCTCAGTCATCTCTAATCCAGAAAGTACCTGTGACCTCACGCTGCAGGCAGGAGCTACAGGGGGAGGCTGACCTGCACTCACCTTGAGGTCCAGGCGTGCGCGAACATGTCTGCACAACAGCGGATGGGCTGCCAGGCTCTGCTTCCGTGTCTGACCAGGGTACCCGCTAGGCAAGATGGTGCCCCGAAAGCAGTGAGTCATGCTGCAGGCATTGCACAAAGTGAGTTCTGGGGAAGCGCAGGGTGGAACTGTAATTGTCCCCAGAGGTGTTGCCCTGTGTCCAAGGGAGGGGGCTAAAGTGAGATGGGGCAAAAGCTAAAGACCTCGAGACGAGGTGCCAGCCATCCAGGCCTTCAGAATCGGCGTTGATGGAAGACAGCTGCCTTAGCGGGCTCAGCGCCTGCCCTGATGTGGCTTTGCTGGCAACTGCCAGTGGTCTTGCCGTACCTTAGTGCCCTGGCCACGTAGGAGCCGCAGTGGCAGCACTCTGGTGCCTGCCCACAGTGCCGTGCTTCTCGTGAGCATGGCCCACAATGACAGACAACAGGTTGCAGTTGGAAGTCAGCCATGACAAGAGACAGCTCCCCGGTGAGCAGCAATGATAGCTGTGAAGACTGTGAGAAGTGAAATCTGTGAACACTGAAAGAAATACTTCAGGCGGCTTGTGCAGGCTGCCTCTGAGAATTCCCAGAAGTATCCAGCTGTATTCTGAGAGTTTCCTCAGACCTAGTGGAGCTGGATCAGAGAAATACTATGTAATTGTACTGTTTTAAGACTCTTGCTACCCCAGGTTGTTGTGTTATGGGAAATCAAGCATACGTGTATTAGGATAGTGGGTCTATATTTTGATCGTTGATGGTGGGCCATGGGGATGAGACAGTCAGAGTGCTGACTGAGAAGCATGCTAGGTGAGGAAATTACTGACCTTCCCTTCTCTTTGAGGTGGCTGGACTATATTAGCAGCACCACTGGTCTGTGGATCCCGACCTATACCTATGTTTCTAGTAAAGCAGCACAGGGGACTCATTTTCCAAGGAGAGTGGACTAACTGAGCCATGGTAGTAAGTGGTGTTTGCATAGGGGGATACAATTCTGGGCAGAACATGTGTTAGATGACTGTATACCTCTGGTCCAGCTACTTTAGCATCATGGAATAGTGGTCTTGGGATGGTGACTAGGTTTTTGTGTAGGGCAGGGACCTGTGTCTCTAGAGAGCTATAGGGCTGAGAGCAACCTTAGCTGAACAAGACACCAATGCTTCTCTCCCCTGAATGGGGAGAAACTCCTATGAGGTTAGCACTGGCAGATGTGCTGTGGTCTCTTCAGTAGGCAAGGGCTGCACTGGCACATTGGCAATAACAACCTCTGCAGCTGAAGATCACCAACTACTTGCTGGACTGTCGTAGACTGAATACTTGTATCTCCCCCAAATTCATATGTTGAAATTCTAATACCCAACGTGATAGTATTTGGAGGTGGGGGTCTTTGGGAAGTGATTAGGTGATGAGGATGGAACCCTCATGGATGGGATTAGTGCCCTTATAAAAAAGATTCCAGGGACTTCCCTGGTGGCGCAGTGGTTAAGAATCCACCTGCCAATGCAGGGGACACGGGTTCGAGCCCTGGTCCGGGAAGATCCCACATGCTGCAGAGCAACTAAGCCTGTGCACCACAACTAATAAGCCTGTGCTGTGAGCCCGCAAACCACAACTACTGAAGCCCACGCGCCCTAGAGCCCACACACCACAACTATTGAGCCTGAGTGTTCTAGGCCCAGCATGCTGCAACTACTGAGCTGCATGCTGCAACTACTGAAGCCTGCATGCCTAGAGCCTATGCTCCGCAACAAGAGAAGACACTGCAATGAGAAGCCCGCGCACTGCAACGAAGAGTAGCCCCTGCTCGCCGCAACTAGAGAAAGCCTGTGCATAGCAACAAAGACTCAACGCAGCCAAAAAAATAATTTTTTAAAAAAAGTATTAAAAAAAACTCCAGAGAGCTCCTTCAACCCTTCCATCATATAAGAACACAGCGAGAAGAAGGCCCTCTATGAACCAGGAAGCAGGCTTTCACCAGACACCACATATGCCAGAACCTTGATATTGGACTTCCCAGCCTCCTGAACCACGAGAAGTAAATGTTTGTTGTTTAAGCCTAATAGTCTATGGTATTTTTGTTACAGTAACCTGAAAAGACTAAGACTCTGACCAAGGTGGGTATTCCATTTACTCATCTGAAAGAGTAAAATGGACCCATTGGACTGAATAAACACCTCTGAGCTTTGGAACTTCTTTTAGGAAGGAGGGCCCCAGAGATGGAAGAGATATTTTCCTCCATGGGTGGATTGAGGGATGAGAGTAACTTAGTTAGAATATTAAAAAGAATGGTACCTTACTACCTCACACCAGTCAGAATGGCCATCATTAAAATGTCTACAAATAACAAATGCTGGAGAGGGTGTGGAGAAAAGGAAACCCTCCTACACTATTGGTGGGAATGTAAATTGGTGTAGCCACTATGGAAAACAGTATGGAAGTTCCTCAAAAAACTAAAAATAGAGCTATCATATGATCCAGCAATCCCACTCCTGGGCATATACTTAGACAAAACTATAATTCAAAAAGATGCATGCACCCCAGTGTTCATTGCAGCACTATTTACAATAGCCAGGTCGTGGAAGCAACCTAAATGTCCATCAACAGATGAATGGATAAAGAAGATGTGGTACATACATACAATGGAATACTATGCAGCCATAAAAGAGAACAAAATAATGCCATTTGCAGCAATATGGATAGACCTAGTGATTAAGTGAAGTAAGTCAGAAAGAGAAAGACAAATGCTATATGATATCACTTATATGTGGAATCTAAAATATGGCACAAATGAACCTATCTACAAAACAGAAACTGACTCACAACCATAAGAGATCAGACTTGTGGTTGCCATGGGGGAGGGAGTTGGGTGAGGGTTGGAGTGGGAGGTTGAGGTTAGTAGATGCCAACTATTACATTTTAGGATGGATAAACAAAAAGGTCCTACTGTATAGCACAGGGAACCATATCCAATCTCCTGGGATAAACCATAATGGAAAAGAATATTAAAAAAGAATGTATATATGTGTAAAACTGAGTCACTTTGCTGTACAGCAGAAATTAGCACAACATTGTAGATCAACTATACTTCAAAAAAAAAGAGAAAAGAATGGTACCTTATTTTGTTTTGCTGCTGGTGAAGCAGTACAGAACAATTCCACATGTCACTGCACAGATTCTTGAGAAGACAATAAATGTATGTGTCCATTCTGACTGTCTTCAGAGCTGATGTAATGGCCTCAAGAGAACTTTGAAAAATTTGAGAAATCAGTAGTTCCTGCTGGGAGCTGTCCTCATGTAAAGATAGGGAAGAACCTGCAAACACAAGATAGACAAGTGAGAAAACAAGTTTGAAGCTTGTCTTCATGAATTAATTATAAAATGCCTGAAGTAGAAGATCGGCTCTGGTTTGAAAAAGAAAAATGTCCTGCGGTTTAAATCACTGAGCTGTCCGCATGCCATCAGCCTCTGGCAATGATCTCTGAACTCAGTATTTCTTTTCACAGTCTTTGTGAAATAATGAATCACTTCTCGAAGATGACACGTAGATAAAATAAGAGATGAAGCAACAAAAAAGAAAATAAAACATTTTCTTCCAGGAAAAATGGAACTAGGCACCTTCAAATCTCATAGGCTTTGCTGTAAAAGGTTTTCTTTCTTAAAGCATATATTTAATTAAGTTCTGCCACATGTCCAGGACCAAGATTTAAGAATGAGTTGTGGTCTTGTTTCAAGTGTTTCACTGCTAATGGAATGATTCATAATATAAAGGCTTTATTTTTAACACACTCTCTTCTGAAACATTGTATAGTTAAAACTGCCAGAGGCCAGCTTGATTTTGGTCAGGCAAATTAGATTATGTCCAGCAAGTGTCAGAATGAGCAAAGGATGCCTTAAAGACTATCAGGGAGACCATCTCAGTCTACAGGTAATAATCAATTGATTAGAAACTTCGTTCATGTCATCATGAGGGTCAACATATCTCTAATTATTATTGCTGTCTACTCGAAAACGAGGGAACTGTATACTTCAGAGCCTGACTTCACCTTCCTTTCCAATGGTAATTAACCTTTGAGGCCTGTTCAGGCTATCTTGAAACTGTCCTTCAAATGGAGATTTGTGTGTAGTAATTTATTGATGTAGACACTCGGGAATAATACCTATAAGGGAGTGAGGGAAGCGACTGACCAGAGGAAGAAGTTGAGCTGCTACTGTTGCAACCAAGGCCTTAGCCTGTCCCACAGGACCTCTGGAGCTGTGAGGATCCTTCTGTGTTGCCTGAATTGAGGCAAAGGAGGCAAGGTCTCAGTATCCCACATTAATCGCTATTAGATGTGGGCTGTCCTCGGGGAGGGGCATACCGTGGGTGAGTCAGCTTCCTTTGGCTGAGGGTAATGCCTGGAAAGGGGCGCAGCTGTGAGCCCTCAGGGCCAACATTCCTCTCATCTGGGGGAATGAGTTCCTTGGTTCTGGGATGGAGAGAGATGGAGGGAGAGTCTGGACGATACATACAGATCCACTGCAAGGTCCTTTATTGAAGAGGTCCCTTAATTAGAGAAGTTTTTTTTCCTGTGATCTAATACCGTGTCTATAACACATTACTCCCAAACTTGCTGGCTTAAAACAACAGACGTCATTTAGTATTGCTCCTGGTTTCTGTGGGTCAGAAATGCCCAAGTGGCTGGGCTGGGAGTGGGTGCTCTGCTTGAGGTGTTTTGTGTGAATGCAGTCAGGTGGTGGCTGAAGCAGTGGGGCTGGCCGGGCACCTCTCTCTCTTCCTGCTATCCTGGGGCCTCCCCTTGTGGTCTCTTTGTCTTTGGCCTCGTTTGGCCTTCCTCACAGCATGGCCACCTGGCACTTCTCACTGACTTGGAGGCTTAGGGCTCCGCAAGTGAGCATCGCAAGAGAGTCTGGAAGACGCCGCATGGCGTCTTCTGACTTAGCCTTAGAAATCATGTGGCACCGGGTCTTCCCCACTGGATTTGTCAGGGGCCCACCTAGTCTCAAGGGGAAGAGACAGGGATCCCACCTCTCGACAGGGAATGACAAGATCTGTGAGAACACAGGATGGGACAGTTTTTGAAAATACAAAAGGCAGTAAAGCTAATATTTTCTGATGGTAATAAATCCAACCAAAAAAGTTTAAAAATAATGGTATAATTCAAATCCTTTGATTTCTAAAATTCTATATATATGCATATAAATTCAATTATTCAAGTATTATGGATCTGCATTAGCAATAAAACACTTGAAGTGTGTAAGTTCAGCCCAGAATAGTCCATCAGTTGTAAGGAACCAGACGTAGACAGACATCAAATCCCGTGTAACTGTCTTCTGTTAAATACTATATATGAGCGTACAGAGACACTAGCTAAACAAAGTTATTCCTGGGTCACAAAAGCCAGCTAAATGAATAAATGCATTCTACATTAGTTTTCATTCATTATCAACATAAATGTTTACCTTTTGTAATGCATAGAGCTCAATAGTCAATCCCCGTTTTTGTGGCGGTGTTAGGACATCATGAGATCAGCACTCATGTTTTCAACACTTGGAACCTCAGTTTTAGACCAATATTTAGAGACACTATCGGCTCCCATATTTTTACTTGGCCAAAGACATGTGGTCCCCACCATGGGAATCTGGACCTCACATTCAGTTCCAAAACTCACATAAACTTTGTTATCAGGAAAATTATGTTAGTTCTAATTAGGATAGACTTTTGGATCCGTTTGGTCAATGCTAATAGGTTTGTTGCTTTGATGTTTATTTGATGTTTCCCAAGAGGAAAACACAAACACCTCTGTGTGATGTAATGTGAAAACCAAAACCCTGTCATCAGGCCTCAGAGTTTTGCTCTTTGGTGATGGGATTCAGACACTTTTTGCATCTCTGTCATTTCATCTGACCTCTCAGTGCCGTTCTAAGTGACCAGGATTATTACCGAACCCTGCTGGACAAACCTATTGAAGCAGCCACACAATCAGCGTTTGTCATGGGGGAACAATAAGATTTCTTTTAGGCTTGGAATCCACCAAATCATGCTTTTCACAATGTCTCAATTGTTTTATTATAATATCTTTTGGTCTGGATAGGAAAGGCTGTTCAGTTTACAACGTGTTGCTATCAAGTGTACAATTTGGATGATAATAAATGAGGTTCCAATCCTTTCATGATGCAGAGCATTTTCGCAGTGCGTGGCAGTGTAATCAATGTTGTTTTCACGCCTTATAGATAAAAGCACTTGATGGAATACTGCTGTTGCAGAATGCCATTGTATTTTGGTGCTTCCACCAAAAAATGAACATGTCTAAAAATAACTTGCAAAAGAAATGATTAAAACCTCAAAGATATAATGTTATCTTAAAGTAGTTAAAGCATGGATAACTGTATGTTTTAAACTATGTCCTAAATTTGGAGATATTAAAAGCAAAGAATTTTCATTGTTGGACAAATATTACATACATTACTCTCTAGGAAGAAGCTTTTCAACTCTTTATCTCTCTGAAGCTAGAGGAACTGGTTGGGAGATAGGCTTGAATATTTGTTTGAAAACCTTCAGAACTATTCTCAGTTCAGTCTCCGTTTGGCCTCAAGTCAGGAGCTCTGACTGGAGTTGGTGTATTGTGTCTCAAAATGCGAAAACACAATAAAGGGTAAGGCTTGAGAACATTTTAAACTGCTGAATATTATCACAGGTGCAAAGAGTAGCATCGACACATATACACTACCAAATGTAAAGTAGATAGCTAGTGGGAAGCAGCCGCATAGCACAGGGAGATCAGCTCTGTGCTCTGTGACCACCTAGAGCGGTGGGATAGGGAGGGTGGGAGGGAGACGCAAGAGGGAGGAGATATGGGGATGTATGTATGCATATGGTTGATTCACTTTGTTGTACAACAGAAACTAGCACAGCACTGTGAAGCAATCATCCTCTAATAAAGATGTCTTAAAAAAAAATGCTTTGAATGCTCCCCCTACTACCTTTAAAACTAGCTGAAGGGAGAGAAAAAATGGAAAGGGACAAAACAAAAGGATGGGAAAGAAAGAGGAGGAAAAGTGTTCCCTGCCAACTGGGAAATGGCTTAAGAACTCAACACTCTGTGTGTGTGTGTGTGTGTGTGTGTGTGTGCTGAGTGTGTGAATTTGAGCTTGGTTGTTATTACTCAGGAGGTCATTATAAGGTAGGTTGGTATGATACTTCTATGCATTTTTATTTTTAATATTGAAGGGAAAAATTCCTCAAGGAGCTTGGATAATAAAGCAGGGGCCATGGCTGTCAGCTCAGGGAATGCAGATCTCTGTCTTCTCAGGTACCTCTTCTGGTCAGCAGTGATGAGGGTCAAGGGTTTCACCATTTTTTTAAGGAAGAACCCCTAAGGGATTCTGGGGAAATGTCCTTGAATGGTCTCTCAAAGAAAGAAGGCAGGCAGTTCTACTCTATATTTTTCAACCTCTGTCCTTTGCTCTCCTCAGACTCTCTGAAATTTGTCACTTTTGTCATTTTCCTTTTCAGAAAGTGACAGTTCCCCGGAAATTTTTTCACTCCTCATGATCTCTTGACCTTTCTCTGAGAGGTTGTTTCTCATTTCGCTGCCAGCTTGCTGCATGGCCCTTTATTATTTGCAAGTTTTTCGGGTGAATTCTTTCTTGTGTGAACTTTCTGTACTTCAGGCTGTATTTTACACTGGGGCCAACTCTTACTTGCTAAAGAGAAACTGATAGCTAGGATAAGATAAACTAATAACCTCCTAGGTTTTCCTGCAAGTTCTTGAATTCTACCATTCAGACTTTCATATTTCAAATCTTATGCAAATTTGACTTTGGAGGATTTCTCTTTATGCTTTGTAGGCACCTTTACTGAGAAGAAACATGGCTCCACTGAGATTATTACAGAAACATCAAACCCTAGAGAATTTGACATTCCCTTTTCTCCTTAATATGTTTTTTTTTCCGTGTGTGTGTGATGTGCAAGTTCAATATTAATAGATGATCAAAACCAGTGGCAGTTATATTTTACCCTTCCTGGTTTGAAGAACCACTTATATAATATAAATGGATAAGATACTAAAAAGGAATCCTTTATTTAGTGATACATTCTAAAATAAGAAGGAAGAAATAATTTGGAGAAAAATGTCTTTGACAGCATGGAATTATTCCTGAAGTTTTAATGATGGAGAAAATATTTTACCAAGTGTTGATTTAAAATAGCTAAATTACCTTATTTGTTGAAATGTAGTCTATTTGGACTTCAAACAAATCACCTGATTCCATCCAAAGTAAATAGTAAAATATACATCCAATATGGAAAATAACCTGGTAATATTATAGAGATACAAGAAAGAGAAGGGAAATGAATCCATCCCTCTTTTTCTTGTTTTAGAAACTTCTGTATAAACCAAGGTAAGCAAAGATGAATCAGAGAAATCCTAGAAATTAATATAGCATTCATGGAAGACAGATTTATTTATAAAACTGCAGTAGTTTAAATATGTTCTAGTAAGTGTAATATCTCTACTTATCCAGTTTGTTATGTATTCTTACCTCTCTAAAATTGCACTATTTCTGAGAGGTTACATCAAAAAAATTTTCCATCATGGAATTTTTCAGATTTTTTGGGTGAGTAAGCAAATTTTTCATCCTCCATTTCCTGCTGTTAAATGAGCAGCGACTGATGAAAAGGTGCTCAGGCTAAGGCCTGTTTTGGGTGGGATGTGTGGGAGGACCCTGTATCTGTTGTAAGAATAAACACACTTACTCCAAAGTAAATGTGGTACAAGGGGCTCCCCCTCTCTATTTTCTTGTATTATTTTTTTTTGAGCTTGGTAAATGTATTAGTTTCCTGTTGCTGCTGTAAGAAGTACCACAAACCTGGTGACGAAAACAACACAGATTTATTCTCTTACTCTTAGTAGGTCAGAAGTCAGAAGTCAGTCCCACTGGGCTAAGCTCAAGGTGTTGGCCAGGCTGTTCCCCTGTGGAGGATTTAAAGGGAGAATCCATTTCCTCACCTTTTTCAGCTTTTAAAGGCTGCCAGCATTCTGTGGCTCATGGCCTCTTCCTCTGTCTTCAGAGCCAGCTGGGTAACATCTCTCTCCTCTGACTCCTGCTTTGGTCCTTACACCTTCTACCTCTGACTTTGACACCCTCTGCATCCCTTTTGTGAGGACCCTTGTGGTTATCTGGCTTACCCAGCTAATCAGGATAATCTTCCCGTCTCAAGGTCCTTAACTTAATCACACGTGAAAAGTCCATTTTGCTATGTAAGGTTACATATTCACAGGTTCTGGAGATTAGGATGCGAAGAACATCTTTGGGGGGCCATTAGTCTGTACACCCTAGTAAACAAATGCTCTACAGTCCTCAACATTGTTCTAGCCGAGCTGTCTTTTAAACATTAGAACACCAGGATGCCTTAGAGTTAGCAGGTCCTATTCTCATATCTGAGGAGAAACTTATGAAAGGGTAGTGTAAAAGTTTAAACTGCAAGCACTGTTATAATTCTAATATTTATACCACCTTGTCTCACAGGGGCCTCTCTGGTAAACATTTAATTATGAACTTTAGGCTTAGGAACTTAGCTTTTAAACTTATAGCACTGTTTGCAAGAAAGAATGAGAGCAGGAATATGTAGATGCTGCGAAATAAATTTTAGGAGTGCTTTACTTTTTTGGAGTTCTTTTCAGCAAAAACAACGTTTTCCATTATCCATTTATAGTCTGGGCCATTTTGAAAATGACTTGTCAAGTTTTCTAGAGGCTGGTCAATGAGTTTCAAATATTCTTATCGATGGACTAGATTAATTTTTACACTAAGACTTTGTCCAAAAGCATTAAATCAAGATGCAGATACTTCTTCCTTTTTGACCCACCTCCTAGAGAAATGGAAATAAAAACAAAAATAAACAAATGGGACCTAATGAAACTTCAAAGCTTTTGCACAGCAAAGGAAACCATAAACAAGACCAAAAGACAACCCTCAGAATGGGAGAAAATATTTGCAAATGAAGCAACTGACAAAGGATTAATCTCCAAAATTTATAAGCAGCTCATGCAGCTCAATAACAAAAAAACAAACAACCCAATCCAAAAATGGGCAGAAGACCTAAATAGACATTTCTCCAAAGAAGATATACAGACTGCCAACAAACACATGAAAGAATGCTCAACATCATTAATCATTAGAGAAATGCAAATCAAAACTACAATGAGATATCATCTCACACCAGTCAGAATGGCCATCATCAAAAAATCTAGAAACAATAAATGCTGGAGAGGGTGTGGAGAAAAGGGAACACTCTTGCACTGCTGGTGGGAATGTGAATTGGTTCAGCCACTATGGAGAACAGTATGGAGGTTCCTTAAAAAACTACAAATAGAACTACCATATGACCCAGCAATCCCACTACTGGGCATATACCCTGAGAAAACCATAATTCGAAAAGAGTCATGTACCAAAATGTTTATTGCAGCTCTATTTACAATAGTCAGGAGACGGAAACAACCTAAGTGTCCATCATCGGGTGAATGGATAAAGAAGATGTGGCACATATATACAATGGAATATTACTCAGCCATAAAAAGAAACGAAATTGAGCTATTTGTAATGAGGTGGATGGACCTAGAGTCTGTCATACAGAGTGAAGTAAGTCAGAAAGAGAAAGACAAATACCATATGCTAACACATATATATGGAATTTAAGAAAAAAAAAATGTCATGAAGAACCTAGGGGTAAGACAGAAATAAAGACACAGACCTACTAGAGAATGGACTTGAGGATATGGGGAGGGGGAAGGGTAAGCTGTGACAAAGTGAGAGAGTGGCATGGACATATATATACTACCAAATGTAAAATAGATAGCTAGTGGGAAGCAGCCGCATAGCACAGGGAGATCAGCTCGGTGCTTTGTGACCACCTAGAGGGGTGGGATAGGGAGGGTGGGAGGGAGGGAGACGCAAGAGGGAAGAGATATGGGAACATATGTATATGTATAACTGATTCACTTTTTTATAAAGCAGAAACTAACACACCATTGTAAAGCAATTATACTCCAATAAAGATGTAAAAAAAAATAAAAAATAAAATAAAATAAGAAAATAAAAGATGCAGATACTTCTGTCAACTGTTCTGTTATTACCCAGGTACCACGTTCTGTGCTGATTTTCTATTCCCAAACAGGGGAGCTTTCAATAAAAGGGTACCTTGGAGTGAGATAGGGACAAATGAGCTCCAAAAATGCTGGCAAATAGCAATTAATGACAGACTAGTTGGCAGAGGGCAAAATGAGATGAATTGTCGCAGTCCATGCACTACATCCCAGATCGACTCCCAATACACAAGGTGGTTTCAGAAGTCTGAGGGTCATCTCAGTGGGTCTCAAGAAATACCGTCAGCAATCTCTGCCCCAAAATATCCCACGGGCAAATCTTTATGTGCAACTTTCTAGGTTTTTCATTCATTCCTGGAGCAGACGCCAAACTGGAATCTTATTCTACTGGTGTGGACCTTCACAGCCTGACTATCTATGCATCACAACACAGGCAGCTGCTGAAAAGTTCCAGAGCAAGGGTAGAGACCAGAGCAGCATCTATCAAGTGCCCATGTTTGACATCACGCATTAAGATGCCAAAGATGTCATTCCTCCCACTGAGGGTTTACCACAGTTTTTCTCATAATGAAATAAGTCCTATAAAAGCCTCTTTTAAGATTTTTAAATCCCAATAAATCTGTCTGCACTTCATTTTAATAAAAAATGTTCAAATTAGTCATCAAAATGCCAACAAAACCCAGTCATCATAAATCCTACTTTAAAGGTTATTTAAGGTGAATAAGATTTTTTTTTTTTTTACCCTTCAGCACGTAAGGCAAGTTAGGGATTTGACTTTCAGGAAGTCATAAACCTATTTTCTTTTTACTAAAGTACCTGTTTTTCTAGAGAAACATGAATATTTTTGAATGTTTATCTATAAGTTAGTTCACATAGGTAGTGGTGTTTCTTTTTCAGTTAATCTATGAATTAGATTTTATTTGTTACTGTGGGTGTCTGTTAATTGCTTATGAAAGTGAAAATATTAAATCCATGGCTTTCACATTTTTTTTTACTGTGCTCCACAGTAAGAAGTGCATTTTATAGTGTAGCCTAAAACATATACATACTATAGATACACACGCTTAACATATTCTTGAAACAAAAGTTTTACGAAAAATAATTTCCCTTCTTGTAGTGGCACTCTATTTTCTATTTTATTCTGTTTCATTAAGAAACTACTTGTTATGACCCTCTAAATTGGTTTCATACCCAGCAATATGAAAAAAACTGTTATTAAATGATATAAAAACCTATTTTATTTTGAGTTAAAAAGAGAAAACATGATCACAGGCAATCCAAATTAATTGCCTGACATTTTCCATCATAAAAAGATTAAAAAGTTAAATTCTTGAATCATGAAGATTATGGTCCACATTTTTGTGGAACTTGTTTTTGCTAAGATATATAGTGACTTTTGGAACAAAGATATTGAGTATCCCAGACTATCAAGATAAATAAGATTTTATAAAAAGCTGTAGACATGGTTCAGCCCTACCTTGTCGATACAATCGACAGTCTGTGTACCTCTTACACACCTGTGGTCACATTTCAGCACATAGAGAATCTCATCAAGGGTGTCAACACAAGATAAATACCTGTATCTAAAGGGATCAAATGCTAGCCCTTTTTCTTGATCATCTGTAACCCCCTTCCCCACAAAAATGGAGTTACAAGGGTTGAGTGTTTTTATTTTGGAATAATATCAAGATTATCTCCAGCTGGCAGAAGCTTCCAGATGCTCTAAAGGTGCTCTACTGGGTCAGAGGAGAAGGTATTACTAGGAAAGGTAAGGTCTTGCCCGGTGGAGGATGGACTTCCCTTTTTCAGATGAGCTGAATGGTCCTCTAGAAAAGGGCCAAATGACCACCTTGAGAAGTCAAAGCCCAGAAAAGATTAAGATGTTTCTCTACACCATAATTCAAACTTGAAACAAGACTAAACTGTAAAGCAGGAATAATAAACCAATCAAATTCTTATTTTTCCATTTGGTCATCACTTTTATGTCTTGAACATATATAACTGTTTCCAGTTTTTCCTCAGACCCTGTGGTGCTTCTGTTTTGGAAGTACCCTAGGCACATCCTCATCATCCTGCCTGTTGCCTGGCCTGGCCACTTCTGGGAAGAGGGAAGTTGTAACCATAGTTGGTGGCTGGTGGTCCATGGGTACTTCTTTTTTTTTTTAATTTTTTAAAAATTTATTTATTTATTTATTTATCTATTTATGGCTGTGTTGGGTCTTTGTTGCTTTGCGTGGGCTTTCTCTAGTTGTGGCAAGTGGGGGCTACTCTTCGTTGCGGTGCGCAGGCTTCTCATTGCGGTGGCTTCTCTTGTTGCAGAGCATGGGCTCTAGGCACGCTGGCTTCAGTAGTTGTGGCACGCAGGCTCAGTCATTGTGGCTCATGGGCTCTAGAGCGCAGGCTCAGTAGTTGTGGTGCATGGGCTTAGCCGCTCCGTGGCACGTGGGATTGTCCCAGACCAGGGTTCAAACCTGTGTCCCCTGCACTGGCAGGCAGATTCTTAGCCACTGAGCCACCAGGGAAGTTCTCCATGGGTATTTCTTAACCATGTATAAAGCACTTTTGCTGGAGAGACACATTTTTCTTACTTTACTCCTCCAACACATTTTTACTGAATATAAATAACTTCAATTCATCTTCACTTTTATATTGCCTTAGTTGCTGTTTCTACATGCATTTTGCATCAACCGAAGAGTTTGTTAAGTGGGTGATCTTCACATCCTTTCATAGGAGAAAATACAAAATGAGGCCTGGGATTACCATTTTAAATGGAAGAGCCATAGTTGGAAGCGAAATATCTCCTCAAGGTCCTTGAAGCAGAGTTGATTAGTCACAAAGAGCTAGAGGCAAAATATCTTCCCTCTCTTTGCACTGTTATTGCTGAATTTCTTGACTCGTTTTTAGGTTCTAGGTTTTAAAAGGAAACCCCTATATGCAAAGAAGGAATGACTAAGAAATGGGAGATAACATTTGCTCAGTGTCAGGGACTTCGCATCTGTACTCATTTAACTGGCCCAATAATACCATTTATTTGATCATCAAATAGTCATGGAGCACTTCCTATGTGCCATGTTCTTACACACACACACACACACACACACCCCCCATATACTTTCTATAGGCATATATGTATCTTCCAGTAAGTGCTAGAGGAAACAACAATATATCAAAGTAAGAGATAAAAGGAGTGTGGTAGGCAGGCAAGATCTCTCAATTATAATTACCTCCGACCAGAATCCTAAATAAATGAGGGAAAAGAGCCCTGTACATATGTGCAAAGCCCTGACGTGGGAGCTGCTTGGCACGTCTAAGGGGAGGTCCACATGTCTGCTGCTGAGGAAGTGAGTAAAGCAAGAGGGAGTCATGGAGATAAGTAGGGGAAGGGGTGGTGGCTGGGGATGTAGTGCACAGAACATACTTATACTAAAAAACTATTTTCTGCTTATCTGAAATTCAAACTTAACTCGCTGTCCTGTATTTTTTCCTTGCTCTATCTGGCAACCCTTTTCCTTCTTCCCTCCTTTCTTCCCTCCCTTCCTTTCCTTCCATGTGGTTGTAGTATCCATTTGCCATACAGTTTGATTCATTTGTTTCAGTTTGCATTCAGTTTTAATTTTACTTTTCCGTCCTTATTGATTTAATTTTATTTTCAAATATGTAGAATATTAACACACTTTCAAAAATCAAAACTGTACAAAATTATGTCCTCAGAGAAGCATCACTCCTTCCTCTATCTCCTCCACTACCACTACCTGTTGGCCACCAACTTCATCACTCTCGGGGTTTATCATTTTTATATGTTTTGTTTTGTTTGTTTTGTAATGATAAGAAAACAGATACATATTTTCTAATTTTCACTTCTTTATTATTCAAATTTTGACATTCTAAATATGTTCTTTTGTACTTTGCTTTTTTCCACTTAATAATGTCTCCAGAAAATCACTCTGCATCAGTTCATAGAGATCTTTGTTATTCTTTTTAAATAGCTGTATAGTATTCCACTGTGTGATACAATAGTTTATCCAACTAATGTCCTATGCTTGAACATTTAGGAAGTTTCCAATGTCTTACACTTACAAGTAATACTGCAAATGAACAACCTTTATGCCTATGTATTTTTGTATCAATCCACGTGTATCTTCAGGATAAATTGCTACACGTGGGACTGCAGGATCAACAGTAAATCCATGTGTAATTTTGTTAGCTAATGCCAAATTGCCTCCATAGGGATGATATCATTTTACATTTTGAACAGCAGTATATGAGACAGCCTGTTTCTCCACATCCTCCCCGAGAGATTGTGTTGTCATGCTTTTGAATTTTTGTCCATCTGATGAGTAAGAAATGGTATCTCAGTGTACTTTTAATATGCACTCTACTTATTATGAAATGGAACATCTTTTTATATGTTCAAGAGACATTTTTAGATTCTTTTTGTGAATCATCTGTTCAGATCTCTCACCTATTTTTTCTATACGCTTTTATTCTCTCAAAAATAATTCATTGTCTCTTAGGGATATTAGCTCTTTATCTAAGATATATGTTGCGAATATTGTCTCAGAGTTTGTCATTTGATTTTGTTCATAATGTTTGAAAGCTGATCAATTTCTGTACTTTATATTCAATTCCATTAATCTGTCTCTCAATTCATGGGCCTGGATATGTTTTGAAGGTAGAGCTGACAGGGTTTGGTGATGGATTTGATGTGGGACATCAGAAAAAGAGGAGTCAGGCATAACTCCAAGATTTTGACCTGAGCTACTAGAATGTTAGAGTTTCCACTTACTGAGGAGAATTCAGGTTTTGTGGGGAATACCAGGCGTTCTGCTTTGGCCATATCAAATCTGAGATGCCCATTAGACCTCCTGGTAGAGATGTGGGGGTACAGATGGCTATGAGCATGAATCTGGGGAAAAGGCAGGAGATAGACATTTAGAGGCAGCCACGTAGAGACAGTATGTAAAACCATAAAACTGCTCGGAGGTTTTAATGAAAACGTTATGTCCATTTTGAGGATATTTTCAGGGTTTAAGTCACTTTTCCAGAGCTGGGCGATGAATCTAGGTCTTATCCTCTGGATTTGTTTGCTAGGGCTGCCATAACAAACACCACAGACTGGGTGGCTTAAACATCAGAAATTTATTGTCTCCTAATTCTAGAGGCTGGAAGTTCAAGATCAAGGTGTTGGCAGGGTTGCTATCTTCTGAGGCCCCTCTCCTTGGCTTGCAGACAGCTGTCTTCTCCCTGTGTCTTCACATTGTCTTTCCTCTGTAACATGTGTGTGTCCTAACCTTTAAAAGGACTCTAGTCATATTGGATTAGAGCCCACCCTAATGACCTCATTTTAAATTAATTACCTCTTTAAAGACTTTATTTCCAAATACAGTCACATTCTAAGGTACTAGAGAAGAGGCTGTCAACATATGAATTTTGTGGGCATACAATTCAGCCCACAATGCTCCTCTTTCCATGACACCAACTTGCTGTATATTTGAGAAGAAACAGGAATGTAGAGTCTGAAAACATATTGTTTCGTAAAGGAATGAAAATGATGATGACTCTAATGCCTGGAAGTTAATATTTCTCCTCTCTTTGGGGGATAGTTATGTGGAGGATATAAACGTGAATGATATTTAATATGAGCCCACTGTCCTCAGATCTGTTCCCAGGGAAAAGGCCTTGTTCTCCCTGGAAAACACGGGATCTGGAAAAGCCCCTGACACAGAAGTTCCAGCAGTAAATTTGGGTCTTGTCTGGGCAGGAGGGAAGTTGGGTGAACATATTTTAGAACTGAGGTTCATGTTTATCTTAGAGAAATCATTCTTTGACCACTAACAAATGTGGATTAATGTAAACCAGAAACATCTCTCAGGTAAAAAAATAATCCCAAACTCTCTACTTTCAGTTAGAAGTAAACTCAAGGAAATTTCTCCTTTTATGTATAGTCTTGAGTTACAGGGGGAAATCAAGAGTCAAGACTTACGAATTTTTGTAGTTAAATCACTAAATATTTGTATATTTTGTAAATACATTATAAAGAGAATACTAAAACTCTCTGGGCTTCGGGAAAGGATTCCATAACTTCTCCAAGTCACCTTTACTTGGAAAGGTCCTAAAAATTCTTTCCTGCACTATTTTGTAATCTGTTTTGGTTATTATTCACTAGACTGCAATGTCCTGGTACAGGAAAACATCTTTATAAATTATTAACTGAAATTCATTGAGATTCTATGGGAGACAAAAGACTTTGAGTTTGCCTTCTAAGAATTTATAGTCATTTCCTAGTTACTTTGTCACTGACATCTGTGTTAATTTCTTTGGAATTAGAATATGTTATCTAACATTTCTACTTCTCAAAATAAATTATATTAACTGAATAGAATTTGCTTGAAGATGTCAGACTTAAGGTTGAACAACTTAAATTTTAGCTATGATAGTCTAACAGAATTTTTTAAAGTATAAGATTGAAGGGTGAGTCAGAGAGAACATTCCAGTTGCCTAGGTTCCTTAGGAAGGTGACACCAGGGTGTTTGGATATGGGCAGCTTAAAAGCTGATGTCATGTGTGGATAACGGATGGGAGAAAGCACAGACACTGCGAGATGAAACAAACAAAATTCACACAAAAATGTAAATGTTGATTTCACCCGTATACCAGTTAATTAAGGTTAACTCACCCTTAAAAATGAGAAAATCTACCCTAGTGAGAACAAAATGTGGAAAAGAGATAACTCCTAAGTGTAGTCACATGTACCACCCCATCTTAATTGGATGGACCCTCCTCTTCAAGAGCTCTGTGCTCTGCCTTGGGCCCAGGTCTCCTACGCAAACATTACCTCCAAAGTGGGTTATTCAGGAGGTCACAGAGGTACACAGTCAAGACGGAACACTTAAAATGTTGACACAACACTGAAACCCTATTTTGGCGTTTCTTCTTTTTTCAGTAAACCAAAGTAGCCTGGGCCTCTCTAGATCGTTGAGAATCCTAACACATACGATTACTTAAAAACACGGCCAGTGAAACAGCCTCACTGGTTGTGGATTCGTACTGTTAGGCACTGCATTCCTTAAATGAAGTGGTTTGGGGCATAAGCCTTCCCAGACCTGAGTCCCTCTCTCCTGTGGGCCTTACGCTGCTTCCAGTCCTCTGCAACTTTATTCTGAGGGACAGTCATGCAGGACTTGGGTCTCCAGATGTTTTTTGTTCCCTTGGTTATGGCTGCTGCCTTCCAGTGAGGTTTATAATCTGACCTATTTTGAAAACATACCAAACTCATCCCAACCCAACCAAATAAAAAGTCCATCTCTGTTATGATCAGCCCTTCCTGAGTCACTTGCTTTTAAGACAGGTGCTATCTCAGCACATTGTCTGCTTTAGAGAGTGTAACATGACAGCAGAAGTGAGTGTGCTGAGCCATTTAAATGCTATCCAGTGGACTTATTATACCACTGGATCACCGAGAGAGATAAACGCTGAGATCTTTCCATGTGGCCTAACCCACAGTTTGGGTTAGCTTTATTTTTGTTACATTCCTGATAGGATCCACTGGAGTGGCACCAGAACCATAGCACTGGCATCACTGGGGGAACTGGAAGAGTGGAACACAGCAGAAGGGCCTGGGCCTTGTTCAAAACCATATGGACATGCTTAGGAAAAAAGTGAAAACCCCTTGATCTCTGAGACCACCTTCCCCATCCCCAATAAATGTGCAATCAGAAATATGCCTTTATAATGCTTTCTCTATAAATTCACATACATAGACAATTAATGAATAGAGTTCCCATGGTAGAAATAAATGAAGACCACCCAAATGAGATCAAAGTCTATTGATTCAGGGCTTGCTATAGCAAGGGAGTTAGCCACCATCAGTTGCGTTTGGCAGATACACAAAGCCAAGGAAAGGAGAGGGAAGGCTTTACAGCGGAAAAAGGGAAAGTTGCAGGTATGCCCTGATTGGAGGTTGTTGGCATGAGGAATCTAGAGGCAGACTAACCAGAAGCAGGGCATCCTATATGATTGGCTAGGGGTGCATATTTGGCTTTCTCCAGTTGGTTTGAAGATGGGAACAGGGGGCAAATTAGGGAAACTGTCAGTTAATAATCAAGTCTTGGTTGTTTTGGACCAACGGCTACAGGGGATGGTTGCTGCAGGTTGTGGGTTAGAGTTCTATTTTTGCTTATGGTCTTAGTTGTTTTGGACCAACGGACTTTAGGGGCTGGTTGCTGCAGGTTGTGGGTTAGAGTTCTATTTTTGCTTATGGTCTCACTGTTCAATCTGTATACTGAGCCTCTCACCATAGGTAATTATTTATTCATAGGGACTCCTTCTATATCCTGAAACAGATCCTATTGTCTATTGTACACTGCAGACAATAGTTTCCCCCAGACCATTGATTTTCATGCTGGAGGTTTTATTTTTTTGTTGTTTTTGTTGGGTTTTTTGGCTGTGTTAGGTCTTCGTTTCTGCGCACGGACTTGCTCTAGTTGTGTCGAGCGGGGACTATTCTTCATTGTGGTGCACAGGCTTCTCATTGCCGTGGCTTCTCTTGTTGCAGAGCACAGGCTCTAGGCGCTTGGGCTTCAGCAGTTGCAGCACATGGGCTCAGTAGTTGCGGCATGTGGGCTCTAGGGCACACGGACTCTAGGGTGTGGGTCTTCAGTAGTTGTGCCTTGTGGGCTCTAGAGCGCGGGCTCAGTAGTTACGGTGCATGGGCTTAGTTGCTCTGAGGCATGTGGGATCTTCCTGGACCAGGGATCGAACCCATGTCCCCTTAATTGGCAGGTAGATTCTTAACCACTGCACCACCAGGGAAGTCCCTCATGTTGGAGTTTCATCTTTCTATATAATCAAACCTTTTTCTTTATGACTTTGGGAATTCGTAGGTTTACTAAGAAGGTAATCTCCTTTATAATATCACAACATATGCCTCCTAAATTTCCTTTTAATGTTATTATAGTTTAAAAATAATTTTGAAATCTAGATAAACTTTAATTTTACATTGAATGTAAAAAGGAACTACAATCCAGAGAAAACTATAAACCAAAAAGATACATGTGCCCCAATGTTCATTACAGCACTATTTACAATAGCCAAGACATGGAAGCAACCTAAGTGTCCATCGACAGAGGAATAGATAAAGAAGATGTGGTATGTATATATATAAGGGACTATCACTCAGCCACAAAAATAATGAAATAAAGCCATTTGCAGCAACATGGATGGACCTAGAGCTTATCATACTAAGTGAAGTAACTCACACAGAGAAATAAAAATATCATATGATATAGCTTATATGTGGAATCTAAAAAAGATGATACAAATGAACTTATTTATAAAACAGAAATAGACTCACAGACATAGAAAACAAACTTATGGTTACCAAAGGAGAAAGGGGGGGGGATAATTAGGAATTTGGGATTAACAGATACACACTACTACATATAAAATAGATAAACAACAAGGACCTACTGTATAGCACAGGGAACTATAATCAGTATCTTATAATAATCTTATAATGGAAAAGAATCTAAAAAGAATATATATATGTACACACATATATATAAAACTGAATCACTTTGCTGTACACTTGAAACTAACACAATATTGTAAATCAACTATACTTCATTAACAATTTTAAAAAAAGATGTCAGAAGAGAAAAAAAATGAACTACAGCTTTATTTCGTTTTCCAAATAGCTAGCCATCTGGAAACATACATCCTTCCTGCATTGACTCAAAAACCCATCTTTAACAAATACTAAATTCTGTTATCTATCTGCATTTGTTTCTGGACTTTGCTCTTTGGATCTGTTTGCCTGCTTTAATTACTAGGACATCACAGTTTATTTTGAGGGAATTATCCTCTTCATTTCAGTTTTAAGTTTTTTTTCTTTAACTTGAGTCATTGAAAAAGGTATTTTCTAAATTTCAATTTTCATGGGCTTTTTTTCCCTTTGACTATTTAAAACAGTTATTGCATCATAGTACAAGAATGTGCCCTGTATGATTTTTGTTTTTTGACTGTTAAGGATTATTTTGGTCTAAGCTATGTCAGTTTTTGTAAAGTTCTTATTGATTTTTAAAAATAATATATATTCTCTATTTCTTGGGTAAAACATATACGGCCAATCTTATAAACCTCAAATCCTCTACGCCCTTACTGTCTTAAACAGTATCTAAGAAAGTTATGTTAAATTCTCTCTGTATGATTTTAGGTTTGTCAATTTTCCCTTTGAATATCTAACAGATTTTGGTTCATATTAAAGCAATGTGATTAATTGTGTAAATGTTCACGACTACTGTAATATCTTGGTGATGTCACATCTATCTTGAATGCCTCTTTCCTAGTATTGGAAGGCAAATTCATAATTGGGACGTAGTTGGAAATTAAAAAGGAGAGTGACTAGACTTGAATTTTTTTTTTTTTTAACCTGGACAGAACTGGGACTGCTAATCTCAAAAGAAAACATCTCAGTGACAAAGTCCTTCTGTTTCTGAGAAGCAACAGCCCTCTTCCTAAGACTGTACTCAATCAATACAGCCACAACACTCTAGAGCCCTTCCTCTCCCAGTGTTTGTTTCCACATGGTCCATCGCCCATTTATTTACTTCTTTTTAGATACTTAGGATCCATCATTAGGAAACCGTCAAGTTTGCTAGGCTTTTTGTCTTGGCAATATTCTTCCTTTTATGCTCTTACTATTATGCATTGATTTTATAGGTCAGGCTCTCCAGTCCTAAGGACCTTTTACTATGTGCTCTTTGTACTATCTTTAGATGAAAATGTTGGGAAAAGAAAAAAAGTGGCTGTCTAATTGCTATTAGATTGCTCTTTGAGTTGAGATGGCAAACATTCAATGAAATGGTCTCTGATTTCCACTGGCCTAGAAGTCTATTTTGTACCTATCAAGCCTGGAAACCCCCTCTTAATTCTAAAACACTGTGATTTCTAGGTAAAAGCAAGAAGTATGAAATGCCCAGGACTACATAGGGGCTGGGAGTGCCATAACCACACACTGTGATCTTATGGGACAGTCTAGTTGTCACTGATTTTTTTTCTTTTCAATAGAGGCAATCGATTAAAAGTATAAATAATGAAATTAAATTTCTACAATGTTAGCTGGCTTCATATGTAAATTAACAAATTCTAAAAACCCATTTATTTGTCAGACAATATGTCTGGTTTTTTATGCAAAATATATGGTAACTGTAAACCACTATAAACAGTAGAGAACACAAAGAACCTGAAGAATATTCCCTCAAGTATTAACAAACATCTTGGGAAGAAAACACCCTCCCATTAAGACCATTAGAGAATAGTAGAATACAGTGTACAATGAACTGTTAATTTACACAGCATTGTCTATAAACTTTCCGAAAGTTCAGAAACTTTTTTTTAAATTTAGATACACCTTGATTACCAAAGACATAACTTTTTTTTTAGATAAGGTGCTTATTTCCATCCCTATAATTAAGAGCAGACCAGGTAATTTAAGGAGTTTGGGAGCAAATAACATCCTTTCCCTCAGTCTTGGAGTCTCAACCTGTGCCACCCACGTGTAAGAAAAAGCCAAGCCTAGATTTATTGGGTGCCAGCCATCTGCCAGGTACTTCGATGAAAATCTCCATTTTTACAGACAACAAAACTGCAACTCGGATTAAGTTTCGTGTCTGAGGTTACTGAGGGAAGAGGCAGCAGGGCCAGTGTTTTACACCAAGTCAGAGTTCCTAATCTTTCAAAATCGTTCTCATGCCTTTGGTGGGACTGCACACATGCTAACAAAAGCATCCTATGCATTATTTATTCAGCCAGTTTTTTTCCATATAAATGGTTAGAAAGCAGACATTTTACCTTTTCTGCAAACTACATGTCATCCTCCCAAGCAACATGCTGGAGTATTCTTCTTTAGATCATTTCATGGCCATTAGAACCAGGGGAGGAAAATAAAGGATCCTCAAAATCCCCTAGCAGTATTGCCAGTCTCAGCAGATAAAAATACAGGATATTCAGTAAAACATTAGGGATATCCTTGTGCTAAAAACTTTATTAAATTATTTACTTGAAATTTGTGTTTAACTGAATATCCTGCTTTTTATCTGGCAGCCCTATTCCTTAGCCCCAATTTACAATTCCATCATTCTTCTCAAAATAGCAGATTTTTCTTGTTAGATATTTAGATTTATTTTCTTTCCTATAAGCCCCGTGTAAGAGAAAAACAGATGGGAGAATAGCCAATAGGTGCTTATCAAAAGGAGAAATTTTGTTTGGATAATTGTCATCAGCTCTCTGTGCATGGAGTAGTAACTGTAAATTTCATCCCTGATTCTGAAAGTCTCTGACTGGTGCCACAACGTTTTAAATGATTTTATCCGGCGATAATTGTTCTATTTCCTTCATAAAGTTGAGATAATTGTTCTATTTCCTTCATAAAGTCTTAGTTGAGAATACAGGGAGGTAGGAGGGACACCTATACTACCTATACCATGAAACTTGAAGCTAAACTTGAAGCTATACATATATTAAACTTCAACTTAAAGCTTTTTTTTTTTCAAATACACTTCAGGAGACAATTTTCCTAATTTCTACACTACTGCAGTCATGTTGGTGATCACAATCTCTGATGGATGGTTGGTTAATTAAATGATGCAAAATCAATCTGGAAAACTTCCCAAGAATCTGTGGTCAGTTGGAGGTAAATACACCTGGGAATCTCAGATAAATTCACTGTCAAGACTGCTGTGATGAGGGTATCAGAATTCACCCATGGTTTTCCAACACAAGGAAAACAACTGAACGTGGGTGAGTGCACAATCGCAGAAAGACGACCTTCTTATTTTCAAAGGATAAAAACTTCATCAAAAACTTGAAAATAGTTTCTGAATGTGATGGAAAACAGAGCATGGAGAACATGAAACAAGACAGTAATAGAAGAAAAAACTCCGGTTTTGGTCAATGTCTACACAGGGGAATTTTTTTATGCATATGTCACCCCTGGAAGACAAGTTTTCATTGCATTCATGACATGTTCCTGCACACTGTTTTAGATATTTCTCTATTAGTTATCCCAGAGGGATGTGTAGGAATGTAAAGCTGATGGAGACTGCAAGGTGACCTGCTCCAGCTCCTCCCAGAGTGCCAGGGAAAAGGCAGTTCCAGTCATTGCTTAATGGAGAGAGGTGGCGATGGGAGTGGGAGACGGAGGCACAAATACTTATTTATAAAAGTTTTAAAACTAATTGCTAAAAAGTTCCACTGAGAGAGATTATATGCTCTTCAAAATCAGCCATTCAAGTATCTCATTTACCTGATATTTTTTCTTAGTCCTTCATTAAAATCTCTTTCATTACATTGTGAAAACAAAGAATAAATCATTCTTTTAAAATAAATTATAAGATAGTTTCTCCAGAGAGAGGTACTTGCCTCCAGCTTCAGATAAGGGAAGGTGGTAGAGATGTACTTCCAGACATGATGGGATCCTGGCGCTCCAAGTGTCTGCACTCACTTTGAAACATAATTCAGCATTTTCTTTACATCCCAAAGAACAAATCCAATTCCACAGAACATGACAAGTATTTTAGATGTTAACAGGATTTAGTAGGAATACAGGGAAGTAAACTGACATTGCCCACAAAGAGAAACAAACTCCAAACAAAAATAATCTAAACAATAAAATTTCACATTAAATATTTCAGAACTTCACCATAATTTCTCTCCTGCTGCCTCAAATTTCTACTTTCTTTCCCCTTCCCCCCTCAAACCTCTCTACTTTCTGGAGTAATACCGCTCCCACCCTCAGCTGGTATATCCCACTCAGCAAAACAACAGCCCTACGGACAGAGGGATCCATTCCCCTTGGCAACTGCTCTACTACTGACTATCATTATCTCCCAAACCCCTTGGGATCTCACATCCAACACCCAGTGGCTTTCCAAGTGTTCATTAAACAAAGCAAGTTTTTTCCTTTGTGGTAATGAGCCTCTGGATGGCCCCCAATGATTCTTGCTTCCTGGAATCTACTGTTCTTGTGTACCCTACACCTACAATGAATCATGGTTAAATAATCATGGCCTGTATGACCACGAGAATATGGTAGAAGTGACAATGTGTGACATCTGAAGATAGGTCTAAAAGTCATTGCAGATTCCACCTTGGTCTCTTGGGTTACTCACTTTGGGGGAAGCCATGCCTCCAGGACACCCAAGCAGCTCTGTGAAGTGGCCCATGTAGAAAGGAACCGAGGTTCTGCCAACACCAGCACCCACACTGCCAACCATGCGAGTGAACCATCTCGAAGCAGATGATGGAAGTCTTGACTGACATTTGACTGCAACTCATCAGAGACCCAAATGCAGAACCACCCAAACTACTGCTGAATTCCTGATTCTCAAGAAGTGTCAGAGAGAATAATTATTATTGTTTTAAGACACTAAGTTTTGTAGCAATTTGTTATGCAACTGTAAAGTAATAAGAAATACGTATTGGTCTCTGCCCTAGTTCTTGCTAATATTTGGTCTTTGACCTGGTTCCTGACACAGAGCTCCTAAATGTTTGTAATTTCCTATTGATAGGAGCATCTTTTGTTCTAAAGAGATGACTCTTGGTGGGCTCCTGGATGGGGGCTGGTCACCAGAAAGACCAAGCCATGATTAGAAGCTCAGAACTTTCAGCCCCACTCCCCATTCTCTGGAGAGGAGACAGAGGCTAAAATCTGAGTTAATAATCTATCATGCCTATATGATGAAGCCTCCATAAAAATCCCCAAAGTATGGGGATTGGAGAGCTTCTGGGTTGGTGATCGCATCCATGTGCCAGGAGCATGGTGCACCCCAGCTCCACAGAAGGGGAGAGAAACTCCTGTGCTCAGGACTTTTCCAGACATTGTCCTATGTACCCCTTCATCTGACTGTTCATTTGTATCCTTTAAAATATCCTTTGTAATAAATTGGCAATACTAAATAAACTGTTTTCCTAGGTTCTGTGAGCCCATCTATTAAGTTACTGAGCCCAAGGAGGGGGTCATGGGAACCTCTGATTTGTAGCTGAGGCAGACAGAAATTGTGAGTAGCCTGGGGACCCACTACTTGTGACTGATGTATGAAGGGGTGGCAGTCCTGTGAGATTGAGCCCTTAACCTATGGGGACTTGCATTAATCCAGGCAGTTAGTGTCAGAATTGCTTCGTGTGGATAACCCAGCCGTCTGGCGTCAGAGGTGTTGTAATAGAGTAGAATAAATATAGGAGTGTTTCCTATTCAGCAACAATATATAATCAATGCATATTCTTAGTGGAGGCAGCGGTTCTAATGCTTGACTCAGTTCTGAGGTATGAAGAATGCTGCAGGATTCACAGTATTGGATGATGTCTCTATTTCTTATCTTCTATCATGTTTTCTTAATAAAAAACAGCATGGAGAAACACAGAAAACTATTACCCTGAGTTTCTAATGAATTAATTGTTGAAAGTATATTCTATCCAGTACTAAAGACAGTAAAGCATCGTAGTTAAGAGCATGGCCACTGGAGCCATGAAAACTAGATTCCACTTTTTTCCAGCTACATGGCCTTTGGCACATCATTAATCTAAGACCCAGTTTTTCCACCTGTAAAATATGCAGTGTAATCACAAGTATCTCAACAGAGATCTGAAGGGATGAAATATAATAATGCATGTTCTCTGTACCCTGCCTGGCTTGTACTGAATGCTCAAGAAATGTCGGCTATTACCAAGCTGCTGTCCATATTAAAAGTATGTCTATTCTGATTACATTTAAAATGGAAATTTGGCAGATGAAGGATAGAAGTTCGAACCCAAATCTTGCCAGCATGTTATTTTTGTTACCGGTATTAACCGGATCTGAATGACTTTCTATTCATCTAACCTAGCTCAGAGAAAACTCACCGACACTGTGAACTTGGATGTTGTGGAATGCTAATCATTCCTAAGAATGTCAACTCGGGGGAAGCACCAGGTGGAGGAAATTTAATCAGGGATATCTTCCACATTTTCTGTTACATTTTACGTACACTTAGCTGGTTTGCATGGAAAAAATCCTACAATCATAGAACATTCGTGAGGTGTGTTCGTATACCTCTCATGCTTTATTTCCAGGGTTTATCCATTCTTCCGTCTCTCTCTCTCTCTCTCTCTCTCTCTCACACACACACACACACACACTCACTCACACACACACACACACACACACACACACACACTTAATCTACTCAGAAATCATTTACTGGTTGATTTATTGGTAATTGTGAAGATCCGTTGGGTAGAAGGTGTCATTGATCATGAGATTACTCTGTAAATGAAGCAGAGAAACAGGTGTTTCTCTAAAAAGGAGTTGGAGAAGTAGCAGGAAAAAAAGGAAATAAAAAACTCTAATAGAAAACACCAAATAGAAGAGAAAAATCATAATTAATGAAAATATGAGGAACAGGGGAAGCCATAACTAAAGTGAAAATTTGCTTGGTGTGAAAAATTAGTGCAGAAATGACTCAAGGGCAAGCACTATATAAGAATTTTGTATGCCTGTCACCAGCCTTTATATTTCATTTTGTTTCCCTTAGCTAATTTCTTTAAGAAGGAGAAGTCTATTGTTGATTAACAGAGCTAAAAGGAAGTAAAAGTTGAGCTTGTAGACACCTTAAACATTTACCATGAACCTTATACGCTTACTGCTTATAAACACTGGCTTAAGTTTGCTGGCTCTATATCCTCAGCACTGGAAGTGGAAAAAAGGTTATATATTGAGAAATAAGTTGATTAATTGGGTTCCCAGGTCAATAGGGGAGATTATTGCTTAGAAGACCCTGTGCTGTCACTGAGACACAGTTTTCCCATCTGTATACGGAAATCATATGTGTCCTTCTATCATATCTGAGCAATAAGTGGGTCAATGACTAGATCTGGTTAATGAGATGAAAATACACTTCTCATATTTATTATTTTAAGATGGCAAATTTCAAATGCACTCCACAACAAAAATGGGAAGGCCAAGGAGGGGGCAGCAATGGGAATTTAGACCACCAGTCCTCACCCTGAAAACCATCCTGAAAACAACAACTTAGGTGAATTTACACATTTTGGATGCTTAGTGCTTACTTAGGTGCCCCACTGGGCTTCCATCACTCAGGACTTAGAAAGTTCTCCTATGGGGAGTCTGAGAAACCTAAGAAAAAAGACCTAAAGTCACGGACATCATAGTTTTCTGATAAATGGTCCACCCAGATCACATGATAACGAAGCTCAAAGTCAACAAATCTCACACATTTGTTCAGAGCTTCCAACTAGAGAAGACCTCCAAGATGGAAGATAAAAACCAGAACAGATAGGGAAAACACAATAAGGAAGGGAAAGAAACCAGTGAGGAAGAAGAAATCTTCCAAAGCTTGTTTTGCATTGTCCAGAGAATTAAAAGAAGTTAGTGCATCCATGAATTGAAAACAAGATGCTAGGAAAAAACATTCAGTAAACCAAAAAGATTTTTTTGGAAATTAAAAAAGATGATGGCAAAAATTAAAATCTCAGTGGAAGAGTTGGAAATAAAGCTAGAGACATAGATCAGAAAGTAGAACAAAAAGACAGCAAATAGGGGGGGCTTACCTGGTGGCACAGTGGTTAAGAATCTGCCTGCCAGTGCAGGGGCCACGGGTTCAAGCCCTGGTCTGGGAAGATCCCACATGCTACGGAGCAACTAAGCTTCGCCACAACTACTGAGCCTGTGCTCTAGAGCCCTTGAACCAAACCTACTGCAGCCTGCACGCCTAGAGCCCATGCTCTGCAACAAGAGAAGCCACCGCAATGAGAAGCCCGCGCACGGCAACCAAGAGTAGCCTCCGCTCGCCGCAACTAGAGAAGGTCTGTGCACAGCAATGAAGACCCAACACAGCCAAAAATGAAATAAATAAAATAAATTTATTTTTAAAAATACAGAAAATAGGTGAAGGGAGATAAGAAGTTTAGAAAACAGTCCAGAAAATCTAACATACAATAATAGATATTCATAAAGAGCAAGGACAGAGGAAATTGAAGATAGGAAATCATCAAGAAAATAATTGAAGACATTTCCCCGGGACTGAAGGTCATGAATTTTCAGATTAAATGGGTTCATAGGAGGCTTAAACAATAAATGAAAACAGGCCCACGTAAGGTACATCATTGTGAAATTTCAGAACTGGGCACACAGTAGATTCTAAAAGCTTCCAGATGGAAAACCAAGTCATATACAAAGTGTTAAAGCTCATATCAACTCTGTAAGCTAGAAAAATTCTTCAAAATTCACGAAGAGTATTATTTCCTATGTAAAATTTAATACACAGCGAAAATATCCATCAAATAAGAGGAAAGAATGCAGATACTGTCAAACATAAGAGCCATTTTTCCCCCCCAGGAAACCAGATCCATGATGACTGAGAATGAATGATGAGATAATTAAAAATTATGGCTTACACTAAAAGTTGCTCTCTGTCTTTCAATTGAAATCTGGGTAAGAGCCCGTGGTTCCCACAGACAAGAATGAAGAAGGAAACACAATTCTCCCTGAATACGACTGAATCTCCTTTATATCTCATCATTTAGACTCTATTCTATTTTTCTATCAATAAGGGTTGAGTATCCTTCTGGTAATACGTTGGTTGTCACTCTTTAAGAGGTCACATTAGTTTTGCATCATGGAAGCAGGACTGTATCAGAGGCACCCTCTGCAGGAAATCTGGAAGGCTGGGAAACTCTACCCCCATGGAGCAGTGGGTGAGAACAGGGTTCTTATAGGACAAGGTCTGTAACTCAGTTTTCCTTTAAGGAATCCCCTGTTCTTTATATGGAGAACTAAATTGAAGTGCATAGAACCTTTGTTTTTACACTGCGGCAGCTGAGGCTTTCTACATAAATCTGTGCTTCTCAGTTCAATCCTGGAGATTGTCTGATTGAATCATTCCTCACATGGTTTACTCCAAAAATATGTCCCTATATTTATTAATCTTAAGATCTAGAATTTCAGTGATTTTGTAAAAAAAAAATGCAGTTACTGAATTGTTTTGGTATATTTTGCATAAATTAATGCTACTCAATTTAACTATAGTCAGTTGTTTACAATATGTAAGCATTTAGAACGATAATAGAATTGGAAAATGTCTTTCAAAATTTCGTAGATGAGATGTTGCTTTTTCTTTCCGCCTCAGCACATCAGGAAGACATGCCATAGTCCCATTAGAAGCAACGACTCCCAGTATGTAGAACCTGCCTCCATACCTATATTGGTGAGTATATTCTCTTCTCAGTTGACTTTGATCCATGCTGTTTTTCAGACAATTTGAACACTGCTGTCAAAGTTAATCTGTTCAATTTATTAAAGTCTTCCCTCCTTAAATTTGTATTGGGAGTTGACAGATGAAATAATGATAACTAATGGGAATTATTGAAATGAAAATGTTTCTTTACTTTCATTTATAGAAGTTGCTAATGAAGTTCAAAGTCCATTTTTGTTTTATTAGAGGAAAAATCATCTTAAGTTTATTTTCACAGATTGGGAAAGATCAGAAATATTTCAGTTGCATTTTACCTGAATTAATTGCTTATTCAGAGAACTTGCATTTCCCCCTATGACAAAGTAATTCTTGTGTTTATGTTTTATATCCCAAATCCCAACATCGGATTTAAAAGATGGATTTCTTAGCTGATATCTTTTGCGGTTTATCCTCAAGAAAACATTATTTGTCATGAGTGATTCTGCATAGTCTCTTTCATTTGTCTTGAAAACATATCCTCTAATCCTTTTTATTTGCTTGAAAATAGACAATGAGGACAAGACCACTATGATGCTATCAGACAGTAACTTTTACAAGCATACAGATTAAAATAGATATTGAACTTTGGTTTTAAAGACATAAGAGTTTTTAATACAGTCAGCTTTGCATTCACCCAGCAAAACTCCTACCTTATGTACAACTCAGTATTTTGAGTGCCATTTTGTATTTCCAGAGCTTCTGAATATTACCTTTGAATCTTATGTTGTAAATCAAATTGAAAATCACACAATTGGCTGTATAACTTATAATCATAACCCTGAAGTATGTGAAATAAATGCAACTTTATTTTTTAATTCTGAACTCAGAATAGAATGGTTTCTGTTTCTTATTCTGCCTAATAGAAAAATTTTATCTAGTTACTTCTTTTTTTTAAATTTTTTAAAAGATTTTTTTGATGTGGACCATTTTTAAAGTCTTTATTGAATTTGTTACAATACTGCTTCTGTTTTATGTTTCACCTTTTTGGCCGCGAGACATGTGGGATCTTAGCTCCCTGACCAGGGATGGAACCCGCACCCGCTGCATTGGAAGGTGAAGTCTTAACCACCGGACGGCCAGGGAAGTCCCTATCTAGTTACTGCTAAGTAATCTGGGTTACTTGCAGATTCTTTCTCAGTCTCTTGGGTAAATATTCAGTCAGGTCCAGGGTTTCTAACCCCTCTTTCTTCTCCCTCTTCCCCCAGGGTCGAGCAGTGCTCAGTGGTGGGGTTGAGAGGGGCAAGTATTTTCACTCCCAATGGGAAAGGCACTTGAGCGTCTCACTAATATGAGTGTGTGTCCCTGTGTCTGTGTCTGTGTGTCCTTGTGTGTACCCTCAAGGAGCAAGGTATCCCTGCTTAGTGTATGACTTTGTTGTTAGCAGTACCACTTTGGATTGGGTTGTAAAGGATGATTTCATGAAATGTGATATTTTGGAATACAAATTGTGAATCTAATTTAAAAATCCCAGAGTATGGAAGGTGGTTGAGGAGATTTCAAGTTCCTGGTTGCCCTTTAATCGGGAAGTTCTAGGTTCGTTGTGGAGGAAAAGGGAGGCTGGATGGCCCCGCCAATTTTAAAATAAGATGATTTGACTAATCAAGATATATATTGATGCATATCTATACATAAATATACATATATATGATTACATATTGTATTCACACTATACTTCTACTATTTGAACTGATGGTATTTTTATTCATACCCCTGTATATGGTTGTGGGTTTTCTTTTTGGCTTGGCCTCTTTTTTTTTAATTTTTAAAAATTGTTTATTGGAGTATAGTTGATTTACAACGTCCCTGTATATGTTTGAAATTCTTAAGACTTTGTGTGTGTTTATCATACACTCACGTGAAGCAAGTAATGCTCTCCATTCTAACATTTGCACCACTATTCAAGATATTTAGGTGAAATACATTCTTGGAATACAACTAGTCTAAAGAAAACTTCTGTGAGACTCCTGTGAATAAACTTTTCACTTTCCCATTGCAGTGCTGTGAAATCCATAAATGAAGTGTTATATGATTCCCACTTCTCATCACACCTGAACAAATGCACACACTCACCCAGAAGTGTTTCAGATGGGAGCTGTGATGGATGTGACACTCCCTCGCCGGCCTCCGCTGCCCCCTTCAGCACCACCTCTCCTTAGGCCCTCTGAGTCCTCTGAGGATCTACGACCTGGCTCAAACACGAGTGCATCTTGTGGGTTTCTGTACTTTCATGTGTGTGCCAGTGGACATGTAGAAAAGAGAATGAGACCCTGAATGACACAACCACATGGCAAGTGTGCAGCCAATCAGCTGCAGTAGAAGGTTCTCTGAGGAGGTGTAGCCTCATCTTCTAAAGTAAACTCAGAATGCCAGTGTCAAGAAGTGACGTGCTCTGTCCAACACCGCAGCACCTCAGGCCTTGAGGGTTCCTCAGCAGATTTTCCCCAAGGGAGGAGAAACGGAACATTATTAACACTACCCTGCCTTGATGGACCTTTTAAAGATGAAAATCACGGAGAGAGCTGGGACTTCATGGCCTTGGGGTGACAGAGAATTTCCCTTTGCCATCCTGGTGGAATATAAGTCCTTCAGATATAACATAATCTTTTTCAAAATGTCAATTTTGCCTTCTGGCCTGAAAATATAAATCATTAGCATGCTATATAAAAGGGACCTGTTCTATTCCCTATAATCGGAAGTCTAAAGGTTTATTTGGTAATTACTGAATGCGTGTGGATTAGAGTTTAATGGTATAGTGAGTCATGTCAACCTGGTTAGTACACTTAGAGTGGTAGCACCAACTAGCTGGCAGGGCTTGTGTAAGAATTACTTGATATAATATCTGTGAAGGAGTCTGTGTCCCTTGACTGCAGGAAGATGTGAGCTAAGCCTGAATGAAGGATGCTCCTGTCCTGCTGTTACCCACATCCCAGGGACCTTGAAGGGGTCTGGGAGCCACAGCCAATTGTCAGCTCTGGTCTCTGGCCCTATCACCAGGCCTACAGCCCTCCCACATTCTGGTAAGAGATCTAGAAACGACAGCCACACTGTTAGGGTATGTGCTCTTTTTTCTTTTAGGTTTCCATGAGCCTGTTTGTTGATGTCCCATGCACCCACGGACAGTAAACAAGCCTGAATGGATCCAAGTATCTTAAGAATTAGGCAGAAAACAGTGTTTCCTAGCAGATTTCACCATTACATTTCCATTCAGAAGGGTCAAATTGTCTTCTTTGCTCTGCAAGTCATTTTGCCTCCTTACGTGGAGAGAGAGAGAGACTTATATGCTCTCCCAATTTTAGTTCCTTCAACTATAAAGTGATTATTAAAATAATTGCCTTTTAAATGAATCTGTGAGAATAAGTGAGACATTGTAAGCAATAAATGGTGAATTCCAACAGAAACAGTTTCTCTAATCACAAAAGTCAGTGGATATAATTAAAAATGTGAGCAGCCAACCCCTTTAAATAATTGGATACATACTTAGGAAAAGCAGTTATAACAATGATGTTTCTTTTTCTATAGACATTTCTAAATTCTTCCTGAAAACTTAGATGTTTATGTCATGAACAAAAAAACCCAAAGAAAACAAACAGGAATTCTTATTACTTGCATCTGGGGAAAAACTACATACATTTATAACTTAGAATTCAGTTACAGATCTTTCCTCATTGCTAACCATAGGTTTATCTAACGCAAAAATATTCTGTCTTCGTTAAAATTTTGGGTGCTCATAGTAGTTTAATAGCAGTGACTCAAGTTCAATTAATATTCTCAAATATTTATATCTGTAGTAAAGGCAAATGGTTTTGTTTAACCTGAAAATTGTTTGCCCTTTTATTCACAGAAATATATATTGAACCCTGACTCACGAATTTTCTAACTCCTTTCTTCTACATGGTAATTGTCCACTGTTTTGTCTTTAGCTGCAGCACATATTTAAGCAATATTTGCTTATGCCTTTATTAGAGACCACATGCAGAAACATATTATCCAAGCCTGGCTGAAACATGAGCTACTTGAAAGGAAAATATATTTTCCTTTCTCATTGCAATTAATGACCTAATTAAGGTGGAACCACTTACGCAAGAAAAAATTTGTTTACTTTAAGTTTTGGTATTAGAAGTATAAGTGGTAAATCAAATATACTTCAATTAAAAAAAAAGTATAAGTGAAATTGAAATTCATGAATTGACTAATTATGCTCATAAGCTCATGTATAGCTCAAGCATATGGCCAATATGATGAAGTTTGGATAGTTACAGTATTATTTAAGTAAATTCCATATATATTAAAGCATAGGTCCCCAAACTTTTTGGCGCTAGGGACTGGTTTCATGGAAGACAATTTTTCTGTGGACCGGTGGTGGGCTGGGGCCGGGGCGGGGTGCTGGGCAGATATGGTTCAGACCGAAAGGCGAGCGATGGGGAGGGGCAGAGGAAGCTTTGCTCGCTTGCGGCTCACCTCCTGCTGGGAGGCCCGCGTTCCTAACAGTCCGCGGACCGCTGCTGGTCCGCGGCCCGGGGATTGGGGACCCCTGCATGCAAGATTTCCTATTATTTATAATTATTATAAGAGGCTCTTTACAATCATAAAATTTTTGCCACGTGTACTATTTGCCATGAATAATTTTATTTACATTGTGTATATAGTCATTCCTATCAAGATTGTGTATTAAGGTATTTCCCTGGGCTGGGCTATTTAGATTAGCTTTGGTGACAAGTGAGGTGCCTATCTCTTTATATATGAGAGCCCTGAGAAAGCTCTCAGGCTAAAAAGTCTCTCACTCTTTGGCCTGCAATTCCAGCTCTGATATAGATTCATTCCTGCCATTCTACTTCTCTTCAACATAATCTTGATTACAGTACAGTATTCCAGAAAAAGTGCTATGTGAAGACATTAATATCTATTAACATCATTTTACTTATCACAGCTCCTTCCAAAATGACAGCTGGTTGAGAGCAGAGTCCTGACAAAGAGGCTACAAGCTGGTCAGTTTTGAGGTGGAGAAATATATAAGGGTCTTCTGGAAGTCAGCGTGTGAACTGACTGACAATACAAAGGGTCAGCCCTGAAGACAGTGTCTAGGGACAACTCTGGGACACAAAAGAAACTAAACTCAGTGCCTGCACTACCCTAAATTTAATCCAAGACATAATATTTGTATAAAGATAGACATAATAAGCATTTAACAGCTCCATTGATTGAATAACTATTCATATTCTATCATTAAAGGGGTGACATAATCTACTTACTCTAGCAGACATTTACTTACTCTAGTGGAAAAATTAGAATCATGGGAATACATATTTAGAGCAGGCTGATTTAGGAAGAGAGCCTCACATTTTTTCAGAGGACGCAGGCAAGGCTTCAGTGTATGTTTGCTGTTGGAGGAGCTGTTTGTTGGAAGAGAGGAGGCAGAAGTGCTTGGCTTAGGGAAGGTGAAAGAACTCTCGTTACGTGATGGTCGAAATGAGCTTATATAGTGCCAGACAAAAAGCTGCAGATACAAAACTGATTACTCCTGAATGACATCAAACATACCAAATTTATTTTTCACTTCAATTCAATTTCTAGGCTAGAGGAGTGTTCCAGGACCAAGCTTTTTGATTGGCTTTTTATGAGTCATATCTTGCCTTTCCTATAGCACACTTCTGCATGCTTTAGTTAATCACCAATGCATAGGGAGGAAAAAACCTTATGCAATTTTTACAAACTTAACAAAAGTTTCAAAGTTCTTTCCTCAGTTTTTGGTATTGTGGACTGGCATAATCATCCATGAGTTTCTGGCAAAATGGGTCTAGCAGATGAACTGCCTCTTAGGATGTAAATTAGGCACAAGGATAATATACGGCGTGGGAGGACCATAAATACTGGGACAGAAGATCTAATGTACATGGAGGGTGCTTGGGGTTTTCTTTCACCTGAAATGACCTAAGCCTTGTTCTGATAAATGTTGAGGAGAGCTACATGATATCCAAAATTTATTCCAACTTGGTAATTCTAAGATTTTTCCTACTGGAATGAAAGTAGTCTAGAACTTCCCTGGTGGCACAGTGGTTAAGAATCTGCCTGCCAATGCAGGAGACATGGCTTTGAGCCCTGGTCCGGGAAGATCCCACATGCCACGGAGCAACTAAGCCCGTGCATCACAACTACTGAGCCAGCACTCTAGAGCCTGAGAGCCACAACTACTGAGCCCGAGAGCCACAACTACTGAAGCCCATGCGCCCAGAGCCCATGCTCTGCAATAAGAGAAGCCACCGCAATGAGAAGTCCATGCACCACAATGAAAAGTAGCCCCTGCTCGCCGCAACTAGAGAAAAGCCCGTGCACAGCAATGAACACACAACACAGCCAAAAATAAAATAAATTTAAAAAAAAGAAAGTAGTCTAGAGTGCTTTCACGTGGCCCAAGTTTTAGAGGCTCTGAGACTTGTAGATAGGCACTCATTTGTATTAATAATTTCTAGTTGCAGTAGTGTGATTTTTAAAAAAAGTTTATAGTTCTGAAAGTAAAATGATTTGGTCTTATGCTTTGCATTAGCTCTCCTAGAGATCTTATTATTCATTTGGAAAGAATGTGTTTGTGGTGATCAGGACAGTAACAAGTAGAAACTTTCTGAATGGGCACTGAGCCCATTTCTCCCCTGGGCACCAGATAAACTCACACCACAAGTTATCAGCAGAGTTCTATGTGGTTAAAAATATCCAATTGAAACCCAGAAACCCCATGAAACTCTGAAGCAATCTCTTCATCTCAAGGTTTTTTCCTAGGCTCAGAAGGAAATAGCCTTATTTGAATTACTCTGAAAATTCTCTTCAATCCTAAGGCTAGCATCAGAATACATAAACAAGCTTGAAATTTCTTTTTTTCTATTTATATTTGTTTTCTCTCCATCTGCCCTGCAGAATGATAATGGGATAAAGCCATTGCTTCCATTAACCATCATGGCTCATATCTCATCTTTTCAGTTCTGATGCTAATCACGGCAAAGCCGCAGCAGCCCCTTGAAGCACTGCTGAGTAATCCAGGTTCAACTGTGACCTGAATTCTAAAAGTGAAAAATAAAGCCAATGTTTCCTAATAGCTTATCAAGAAATGTTTTCACAGATAGCACAGTCCAATTGCAGGCACTCTTAAGATATGACATTTCAGTTATTTATTTCCATGTTCTTCTTTCTGTTCTCTTTTCTCATACTGGTTTGAACGTTCCTGTGATCCTTAGCATTTATATTCATTGCTGATGATCTGATTATCATTCACTCAGATGAGAAAAATATGGTTGTTGCTCTCAAAGGCTTTATATAGATGAATTAAAACAGGGGTAGCGGACCTATGGCCTGTGAGTCATACTTGGCCCAACACCTGTTTTTGCATGGCCTAAGAGTTGTGAATGGTTTTATATTTTTAAATAGTTGGGGAAAAATCAAACAAAAAAGTATTTGGGGACACATGAAAATTATATGAAATTCAAATTGCGGTGTCCATAAATAAAGTTTTATTGGAACACAGACGTGCTCATTTGTTTATGCATTATCTATGGCTACTTTCATGCTACAACAGAGTTGAGTAGCAAATACCAAGACTGCCTGGCCTGCAAAACTGAAAATATTTTCAATCCAGCCTTTTACAGAAAGTTTGCTGACCCCAGAATTAGAATATAAAGTAGGAAATTCTAAAATGCAGACATGAAGAAAGTGCTGCCTGAGGGGGAAATGAGTAACTGCCTGGGACAGTTACATTTTCCACAATCAATTTTTCCTGTTTAATATTGAAGATATCTCATACTTGCAGAGGTTTTTTTTCCATCAATAGTATTTAATCATCACAGCTAATACAAGCTAAGGTGACTCCACAATTACAGTGAGTCAGAAGGAAATGGCTCTTCCCACCGTGAATGAGGCTTAATGAGAAAACTGAATCCATAGGAAAGGAAAAAATTGCTTTATATGTAACATTCTCCTAAATATTAATGAATAAATATGCATTGCTAAGGGAATTGGAGAAGAATTTTCTACTCTCCCTAATATTGCCTTGGCTATTCTATGGCTGAAGAAGAGTCTAGGCCTAGGGTTTCACGTATGAAAGAATGATGAGCAGAGAGGCAATGCTTTCCCAAGATTCTTCCACATAGCTGATTTCTAAATTCTCAGTCTCTTCTCCTCTGCCTATTTAGCCATTTTGGGGTCAATCAGCCCTTATCTTTGAGATTAAGGAGACTTACAATGCTTAATCCCATTGCATGCTGCTTTCATTTGTCAGGTCCTGATCATTATTTAGCTGGGTACATGCTTTTTGATGAGCATTTTTAGTACTCCACTCCTCTGTAAAGTTTCTGAGCATCCTGTCTACTGATTAATGTCTTAAAGAGAGGAACAGTGGGAGAAAGAGGGAAGAAAGAACTAGCTTCCAAGAATATGATCCTTACAAAGCTACAGTAATCAAAACAGGATGGTATTGGCACAAAAAAACACATAGATCAATGAAATAGTATAGAGAGTGCAGAAATAAACTCACCCACCTGTGGCCAATTAATTTGCAACAAAGGAGGCAAGAACATACAATGGAGATAAGACAGTCTCTTCAATAAGTGGTGCTGGGAAAACTGGACAGCTACCTGTAAAAGAAAGAAATTAGAACATTCTCTAACATCATACACACACACACACACAAACACAACTCAAAAATGGATTAAAGGCCTAAATGTAAGACCTGAAACCACAAAACTCCTAGAAGAGAACACAGGCAGAGCACTCTTGGACATAAATTGTAGCAATATGTTTTTTGGATCTGTCCCCTAAGGCAAAAGAAATAAAAGCAAAAATAAACAAAATGGGACATAATTAAACATAAAAGCTTTTGCTCAGCAAAGGAAACCATCAACAAAACAAAAAGAAACCTACAGAATAGGAGAAAATATTTGCAAATGATATGAACTTATAAGGGGTTGTTATTCAAATTATATAAATAGCTCATACAACTTAATATCATAAAAACCCCAAACAACCCAATGAAAAAATTGAGCAGAAAACCTAAATAGACATTTTTCCAAAGAAGACATACAGATGGCCAATAGACACATGAACATCATTAATTATTAGAGAAATGCAAATCAAAACCACAGTGAGATATCAACTCATACCTGTCAGAATGGCCATCATCAAAAAGTCCACAAATAACAAGTGTTGGAGAGGGTGTGGAGAAAAGGGTGTGCACTCTTGTGCACTGTTGGTGGGAATGCAAATTGGTACAGCCACTATGGGTAACAGTATGGAAGTTCTTAAAAAAACTAAAAATAGAACTATCACATGATCCAGCAATTCCTCTCCTGGGTAAATATTCGGAAAAAATGAAAATACTAATTCTAAAAGATACATGAACCCCAATGTTCAAGGCAGCACTATTTACAACAGCCAAGATAAGAAAGCAACCCAAATGTCCTTCAACAGATGAATGGATAAAGAAAGAGTGATATATATATATATATATATATATATATATATATATATATATATATAATGGAATAAAAAGAATGAAATTCCATGAAAAGAATGAAATTCTGCCATTTGCAGCAACACGGATGTTAGGCCTAGAGAATATTATGCTTAGTTAAATAAATCAGACAGAGAAAAACAAATACTGTTTGATATCACTTATATGTGGAATCTGAAAAAGAAAATGAATGTATACAGTAAAAGAAAAAGTTTACAGACTCACAGATATAGAAAATAAGCTAGTGGTTACCAGTAGGGAGAGGGAAGTAGGGAGGGGCAGAAAAGGGGTTATGGGATGAAGAGATACAAACTACTATGTTTAAAATAGATAAGCAGCAAGGATATCTTGAATGGCACAAGAAATTATAGCCATTATTTTGTAATAACTTTTAATGAAGCATAATCTATAAAAATACTGAATCACTATGCTATACACCTGAAACTAATATAATACTGTAAATCAACCATACTTCAATAAAAACCAAAAACCAAACAAACCAAACAAAAAAGAATGATGATCCTGATTCTTTATTATCTCCTTACACAGTATGCCTTTTAAAAGGCACACTTAGCTGTGAAAGTGCTCCCTGGAATTAAAGAGCAAAAACCTACTCATGAATAGCAAATGGGGAGGGTTAGCACACCTATCCTAATTTGACATCTGAGAAAACTGAGGCTTGAAAAGGTTAACGAATTACCCAGGTTTATAGAGTTTGGGAAGTGGCAGAATTGGAATGTATACCATTGGGTAGAAATCTTGAGCTCCTTCTACTTTATCACAGCTACCTCCCTGTTATAGAATATAATGAAAGCTACATGTCTAGACGTAGCTGTCTCTGTTGGACATAGTTTAAATATGTTAACTTAGCATATTGTATCTCTGCAAGAAAATCACCCTGAAACCCATCATATGATCTGTATCACCCAACACAGGGCCCCTTGGAAGGTCTTGAAGCCCTATACCTGACAATATCAGCTCTTAAGCTAACATTGTCTCGAGACCTCCATATTTATATCAAGGCCTGAATGATAACTTTCTTTTAAAAGCAAGATAGATGCAGATGGCTCACAGAAGAATGAAGACAAAGTCTTGCCAGGTGGGGCCCCCCAGATAACTCAGTGCAGACTCGACCAGATGTGTGGCACAGGGAAGGAGTACTGGCAGGGTAAACCAGTCCTAAGTCAGAAGTGGAAAAAATCCCCTCATTCATGTGGAATTCTGTAATGCTTACCTTCAGGTGGGAAGGTATCACAGAAGTCCTATTTATGCAGGGCTGTCTTAATCTATACTGGAATTTCTGGAGGATATAAAGCTCCTCAGAGAGGTTAAAGTATAAGGGAGATAGGACATATATTATGTGACAGTGTTCTCATTAAATAAAATTGTGCCCCTTGTAAAGAATCTGAACTTGGGCAGCTCTTCTGAGTTATAGATGGTAATAGCTATATACTGACTTGCCTGTTATTGCACAATAGTAGCTATTAGCTCAGGAAGTACAATGAGGAATTTTCCATCCACATAAAGAAACAGTGTACAGGTTAAAAAGTGGTCTCTTGAGGCCAGCTGCTTCCATTTGGATTTCTCATTTACCACTTTCTACCTCTGTGATATTGGGCAAGACATACAAACGGTTTGTGTCTCAGCTGCAAAACTAGGACAACAATACCTAATCTGTGAGGATTAAATAAACTATCACATGTAAAGCACATTTAAGTTGTTTGACACATAGTGAAAATTCAATAAAAATAACTATAACATATACATTAATGATCCAGTATACAGTTCAATATTTCTTTAGGGTTCCAATTCCAATTGGAGCATAAGCAGTAGCTTTTAAAATTATACTTGCATTTGAATTTGCTGGATATATGCTGAAATGAAAAATTATAATGCACCTTATCATGGGAAGATGTGCCATTATCATTGGTACAATCAGAGAGAAAAGATGAAAGTAAAATTTATGATTATATAATAGCTTGTACTTATATAATAGCATATACTTCTATGTCCCAGAAACTATTCTAAGCTCTTTTATATAAATTTAATTCACTTAATCCTTACAACCATGCTAGGAGATAGGTAAGTACTATTATTATCCCCATTTTACATACACGGGAATATAGGCACAGAGAAACTGAGAGAGAAGAACAATGCCATTATTTGAATTGTTTTTTGTCTTATGTTGATGGTAACTATGAACTCTTGGTCTTTCATTAGATCTCATTTGTTTACATGTTTAAAATTAATTTAATTTTTAAAGTGAAGTTTCATCTATGAATTATTTATATTAGGATTTTGTTGATTGTTTATTCCGTGGAGGGTCATTTGAGGACAGGGCCAAGCTGACTGAGGAATGGATTGCAGGGGCTGGGTGGTTTCTGGGGATGATTAACAGATGGGTCAGAGAACTAGAGAAGCCAACACAAATGACAACTGCTAACAATAGAGTAATTTTGAAATTACTTTCTGGTTTAATATAACCAGATTCTAAAATGTTAAACATGTTTCATAGGTACTTAGTCAATCATTTTATGAGTAGCTCATAATGGCAAAAGCTCATCTAGCAAAGCATCCCAAGAAGCTTTCCATCAGAAGTACCAATAAAAGGGTCATGATTTCTAGCTATTCTCTGAAACGACTCTTTATTTAGGTCTTCTTAGAATATGTTTCTGCTTGAAATCCATGAATTTACTTTCTTATTATAAACAGTGACCTTTGAAAGGAACATAGTCAGTGCTATTACCACCCACTCAGTTTGAATTGAACCAATTACTCAAATCATGATGGATTTGAATTAGTTTTCTTTGTGTTTATGAAAATGTGCTTGTGGAACTGAATTTTTCTTTTCCATCATTTATCAGTAAGAGGAAAGTGCAAGTATTTCAGAATAAGAGTATAATTCCCTATGATTGGTTTACAAGCGATGTTGAACTATTTTGATACTCAAATGGATTGTGGAAAATACTTTTAGATAGCTGATATTTTCAATTTTAAAGGTAGGCTTGTATATTGAAGTTGCTACTGTGCTTCAACTATAACAGACCTACTTCTCTCTTCTGCCCCCAGAGAATGGCCAGCGTACATGTTAGAACTGGATGGAAGTTCCTGCAAAAGAAATAGATACTTCCTGCCTCTCACCACACTTCAGAGCTTTCACTCCTCAACTTCCAACGTCTGACTTTTGACTCCGCAGGTGAAGACTCAAGGCAAATAGTAACGTAGAGTTACCCTATTCCGTCTGTCTTTGAGTGAAGCAGTCTATAAGGCAACACTGCAAAATATTTTTCTGAAAAACATGCGAGAAAACTCAAGAAATCTCTCTCATCCTCCAGATGGAAATTTCCTTCTAATTTTCCTCCTGAAGTGTTGGTGGAACCATTCTACCTTGCAGAGGTGGAGTTCCCAAAGGGCTTGTACTCCCTCCAGTTATCCTGATGGAGGTGGTAAGTGTTCTGGTAAGCTCTTGCAAGTGTGGGAAGACAGTGGTGTTTTTTCTTGTGAGCACATGATAGATGGAGAATCATAGAATTTTAGGTCTAGTTATACCCTTCTTGATTTAACAGCTGGGGAGCATGGGACACCAGAGCTTAGGATGACTTGGTTTCACAGCCAGTGTAAGAATGCAGATCTCCTTGTGCTACTTTGCCTCCTCCAGGTCACAACTCAAAGGGCCCAGGAGTCTTAGGTAACTCTTAATTCCTCTTTTCTCAGTAGTAGATTATACTGTTCTGAGTGTAATGAGTAGTAGATTATACTGTTCGTGAGTTATCATATCCAAAACTGTATAAGAGTCCCTCCAAACTACAGCTAGTTTGCATTCTGGTTAGAATATATAGCCTGAGACTCAAAACCATTCTCCTTGAAATAAAGGAACTCAATATTCTTCGAGTAGCAAAACACTGATTGCCTTATTTATTGATACTTCCTACAGTAAAACATCATAGACATGGAGCATGGAGCTCTCGTTTGGTTCCAAGCTAATTAGAGTACAGTTTTGAGAAATGATTTTATAATATAAAACATTAACATAAAAAATATTGATGAAAATGTCTTCTTTAAATCAAGTTATAATAATTTACATGGAATTGTAAGTTAGACAATCTATTCCCCCAACCAACCCCAGACCCAGTTCTATGCTCAGTTTGGAGCCACCTATAATGTAATATTTTAACTCAAGAGCAAATTTAACTGTCTAAATGTAAGAGGTGGAGGTAGGTAGCAAAGGACCAAGAGAACTCAGCTGCCCACTAGTTGGGTTAGTCATCTGCTACATACATGGTGGTCACTTCAAGACCCGTATTAACCTAAAAACTCAAAATCCATGCAAGAAGGTGAACGGGTCAGTCCCCATTAAGAACATGGACTTCAGGTATGAGAGTGGGTTTTCTTTTCCCTTCCTTCCTCCCTCCCTCGTTCCCTCTCTTCCCCTTCTTTCTTTTCTTTTCTTTTTTTTGTTGTTCTGAAGAGATTTTTTGCCTCTGCACTCAGGAAGGCCTCAGGCTTATGTTCTCTTCAGAGGACAGCAAAGTAGCAAAATCCATTACACGATGTTTATGCCTTGAGGAGTCTAGTCTAAAGGATCGCTTCTACCTTATTAGAAATGGTGCTGATTTAAAATTCTGATTCTATATGGATCTAGGAGAGGGGTTGGCCAAGGTCATGGTGGTTACAAGAAGGATTTCAGAGGTTCTGTCCAACTGGAAAAAAAGCAGTAGAACAATAAAAGATGGTACAGGAGAACAAGGAAGACAAATACGAATAATCTCTGATTAACAAAAAATTATTTTTGAAACATTGCAAGTAGGTCAGAATGATGAAAAAGAGGCACCTAAATAACTTTCTCCTTAGGATCTCAAACCCAAGAAATCGTTGGCTGCCTTATTGCAGAGATCCAGCTCGCTGTCTCCCTCCCAACCATCCACCCCTCAGACTCACCAAGGCCACGCTCTGTCTTTCCATTTGCAGGAACTAGACGTTCCTGCAGACCAGGGGAGCAATGCTCAAAATTCAGGTTGGATGCAGTCTCTTGCAGTGTCCACATCCACCTTTCCTGCCCACTAAGAAATGAATGTCACTGTTTCTCCAAAAGCCTCTATCAAACTCTGAGTTATTTTAAGACACTGCCATGTCTATTTATCTTAGGCCCTGCATAAAAGTGAGAGGTGGGCAAAAATATTTTAAATGTGATCTTCGTGTTCCTGAGCAAATCACTTCACCTCCCCAAACTCTGTCTATGTAGATATAAAATTGGAGTAATAATGATATTTTGTATCCTGGGTTGGTATGGTCCCTGTGAGGTACCAGGTATGATACCTCACCCATTAGGCTGGAGCCACAGTGTGGGAGTGGGTCTGGAAACGTCAGACTGTGACAGCCCATTATGAAAGAGCCGAAGGTTCTGGGATTGCATCAGAAAGGCAACATGCTCAATAGACTGCCTTATTGTGCCGAGCTAGAAAGGAAATGATACATTTGACTCCAACTTATTTGATGATAACATTGATATCTTTGCTGACCTAACTGTAAAACCGAAAGAAAAGTCCAAAAAGAAAGTGGAAGTTAAGTCTGTATTTGATGATGATATGGATGATATCTTCTCCTCTGGTATCCAGGCTAACAACCAAACCAAAAAGTCAATCTTCACAGAAGGTGTCTGAATCAAGATTTGAACAGAAGGTGTCCAACATATCTGATGATCCCTTGAACGCCTTTGGAGGCCAGTAGAGTGTACAGGGTATCCTTCAGCTACATCCTTGAGTTAATGATGCTGTCTTCTGCATCCAGAAGAGGACCCAACAGATCAGAGGCTAAAGAAGCCAAATGAACCCAGGCATCAAAATCCAAACGGAGACTAGAAGCAAAGGGGAGGCAAGGAGGTTTAAGCAGGAGATTTGACCTAGATGAGGTGGAGCTGGAGCTGGATGGGAGACAATTCGGTGCAGGTTGAAGCTCAAGGATGCTGAGATGCCAAAGAAAGGTTATTGTGGGGGCATAATCTATGAGGGGTAACTTTGTAAAGGGCAGAATTCTAGTTAACGAGTTAACAGTCTACATAGTCTAGTAATGGTGGACTATGCCACTGTTTGACAGTGTTCTGTGCTCCTACCTAGGGAAGGATTATACTATTCAGCCTATTAAATTCAGATGTGGCCATGAGATTTGCTTTGTCCAATGCAATTTAAGCCACTTGGCAGAACAGGGTCCCCAGATGACCCTTAATGAACATGTAGCAAGAAATAAAATTTTTGCTATTTGTTGCCACTGAAAAAAATTTTTTTTTAAATCACAGCATTATCTAACTGCTCTTGACTGATACAAATGAAGATTACCGGTTGGAAGCCAGTAATTAATGGTCATGCCTGGTTAGACTTATTTTAATATGACAGGCAAAGTAGGACAATGATGTTGCAAGAGAAAACAACTAGGAACAAATACGATTACAATGTTTACTTAGGACGATTTGTAACAAATAGTGAAGTCTGTGGATAAATTATTACTTCTGCTAATAGTATAGCCAGTCAAGTGAAAAATACATTAATAGGAGATCCAGCCTTCTTTATTCTCAAGTATCTAAGTATTCAGCCTAATCAGAAAGCCTGAACAATTTCACACACACACACTACTTTCACTGGATAAAAACATGTAAAAGGGTTCAAGTTCTGCCACTGTAAGAGTCCAAAGTCAAAGAAGACCAAAGGTACAAGTTTGCCGAGTTATATTATTGTGATTGTACTGTTATTCTAATTATCATCATCATCATCATCATTATTTTACTGTTACTGTTGTGATGTTAGATATTAAGAAGATATAAAAAGAGTAGTTGTTGACAGGAGTTGAAAAAATAAGTTCCATTATTCTTCTTTGCCATATTTAGTTCTCTGAGCCAGGTAGCCTTTGAATGGACAATACTTGAAGGAAGAAATGTAATTTATTATTTTAGATAAATAGAGGGCCTAGGAATAGGGAAGTGGTTTTGTAGTGATGGGAACTACAGAATGAGAGAGGTTTAAAAAAAAGATGCAAGGAACTGTAATCAGGGAGCCAGACAAGGCATGGACTCCAACCTAGCGGGAAATCAAGACAGAGCCCCAGGAGCCAGGGAGAGCTCGTCTCAGATCATAGAAGCTAATCCTTAAGGTACGACTAGGGAAGGGGTCTCTGTTAATGATGAATGTCCCATCCTGCCATCCTGACTAGGCCTATGAACGTGGGCATGTGCAGGGAATGGTGGAGAGATTTTTCTTCATCCTTTTCGCATTTACAAGCACAGCTTTTCTTGGCTTACACATTAGTAATCCATAGTCCACTGAATACTGCATTGGTATTTGACCCAAGCCCCTAACCATATTCGTGATATGCAACACCAATTATGGGGTTACTGGGAACACTAAATGTTCATTTTTCTCAATTGACGCCACATCTACTTTTGAAGTAAGAAAAATGTTGAGAACAAAAACAAGGGCCCTTTCTGAAACTAACAATGAAGGGCATTCTCATGAGGACAAAAGCAGATGGAAGTGAGACTTGGCCGGTAATCTGCTCTGTCTCAGCTTATTTTAAGGTGCTATCCTTGAGCATTTCAAATGAAGAGTTGACTTTTTCACAGCTCTTTGAAAATTGTTACTGAACTCTATTCAGTCCCTAGTAATTCGCCATGTAGCATTTTCACCTCTGCGGTAGTCATCTACACTGAACATATTGAAGTATCAATATACGCTATGCATTTGTTTATGTACAATTGCTACAAAATAAAGTTTATAAAAACCTAGTTTTTTTCTTTTAGATTAAACATGCTATCTAGTGCTTCAGCCACACAACCCTTCTAAAATGACTTTATCCTTCAAAACTTGAAAACAAGTATATCTAGCCTTTCCTAGCAATGAGAAAATTCATTGAATACATAAAAAAAATTTTAAAAAAAGTCTGCTACCACTAATGACATATAATCTACTTCATAGCTTTCTTCAAACAGTTCTGAAATTTAATGGGATATAAATACATATACATAAATAAATGAACAAATAAATAATTAAATAGAAGTTAGCCATATAAATGAATAAACAGATAACGCATAAAATAGACACTGCATGTTATGGGAAAACCAGGGCGATAGCTTAGATCCTATGGCACTGCGTGTGATTACAAGAACTCAGATTTTGGGCTTCCCTGGTGGCGCAGTGGTTGGGAGTCCGCCTGCCACTGCAGGGGACACGGATTCGTGCCCCGGTCCGGGAGGATCCCACATGCCGCTGAGCGGCTGCGCCCGTGAGCCGTGGCCGCTGAGTCTGCGCTCCGCGACGGGAGGGGCCACAGCGGTGAGAGGCCCGCGTACCGCAAAAAAAAAAAATAAAACAAAAAACTCAGATTTTGAGTGCACACAAGATGCTTGAGGAGGGTGGAGAAGGATCAGCTTTACTTATATGCAGAATGGACCACAGCCCTTGAGGGGAGATTCTGGGTGTGTGAGGAAGCCTTTGTTCTCAAAGAATTATCCATCCATTTGCTGCTGGTACTTAGGATAACACTGTAAAGAGACTCATTGGGTTTCAGGCAAGATTTTTATTTATTTTTTTAATGTTTTGCTCATACTACACTGACCATCTTTGCAAAGAGAAATTGCACATAGTTAAACAACATGCACATGGTTAGACAGTCAAATTGCTTAGAAAGGCTTATGCTGAAAAGTAGCTACTCTGTGCACTGCTCATCTCTTAGATCTAACCCCAGGGAGAACGAAATTTTAACAGTTGCCCTTTTTAGTTCTCTTGATTTTTTAAATTAAATAATCGACCTCACTCTTGCCTATTTGGTCAATGTTGACAACCTCTATTCTGTTCCTGCCGTCGTAAGTGATGATTTCGCTCAGTCCCCACCACCACCCATCTTGATAGCTACATCAGGATTCCTGGCCCACTAGTTAGTTACAACCCGGGAGGGCAGAGCGGTCACTCATTTTTCCCCAGGCCTTCCACTTCTTCTTATTTTTAGCCCCACTTCTCTTCCTGACCTTAGTCTTCCCTGCTGCACGGTCACCTCCTACGCAGCTGCAGCCTCCTGTGCATGTTTTCTAAGCTTGGCGTCACCAGCCAGCACTCCTCCATCCACTCTCCTCTCCCAGAAATAGACCAGGCTTTTCTCTGCCTCTTGTTCTACCCTGTTGTCTTTACCACTATGGGCTTTTATTATGGTCGTGTTTACTACCACTTTAACAGGAGGTAAGAAGGGGAGGAAGGAGGGAAGGAAGAAAGAGGAGATGCATGTATTTTGAATGGGCATTTCAGCCAGGGGTTCTCATAGCAGGATATATGCATTTTTCTAACGATGGGTCCATGCATTCAATCCATTTTTTTCAAAGAGGTCTGTGATACCCCAAATTTTAAGCTTAAGGTTCTTTCCTCACAGAGTTAAAATGCCTAACATGACCAAATATTCAAGGAGAGGAAAAAAAACATTTAACTATGTTACTTTCAAAGCGTAGACTTCATACTCACTACATCATTAATCATATTGGTTTCTTATTCAACATAAAGATTCTTGGCCTTACTGAATTGAATAATCTGGACGCGGGCCCCTCAAATCTGCATGCTTAACAAGCTTGTGATGTAATTTAATATTAATTTATTTTATTTATAAATGAGTTGATGTAATTTAATATTAATAACAGAAACACATGATTTATAACATTTATATACTTGCTATACATAAACATTTAATATGTATTATTTTAAGGCAAAATTATAGATGGTAGGTCTCTTATCAAGGTTTGGAATGTAGAACTGAAAGAGAAACGTGTACCTTCATTATGTGCCTTTTAACATAATATGCTATATGACTGGAACTTTTGATTGATCTCATTGAAATATTTGTAAACTTAAATATTTTTTCAAGCAGCAACTGATTACATACATAATCTATCAAATGTTGAGGCAGCTGAAATTTGCATTCAGTAATCACACACCATAACTTCTGCTAATTACCACGTTCTCAGCCTCCTTTCATAATTTCTACAAGTTTATAAATATCAGAAATTGAGCTTGGTTTTTCATAATTTTTCAACAAGAATTTTTAAACTACTTCATATGATTTTTTTCTCCTCTGTTTTCAAATTAACTTTACAGTGGCAAGATTTTTAGTTCCAGAATTTTGTCAGGTATAAAAGTCAGGCTAAAAGGTCAGTAATTCTCAGGTACATTCTATTTCATTTTCTAAATCATCTTGATGTTCTAAGCTGCTTAATCCTCAAACTGTCCATGCAGCTTCCCTTCTAAAATGCAGCTGTTGAACAGAAGGAAAGAACAATGCCAAAATGACAGCATAAAGATTCAGAGGGATGGTTTGCATAAAACTCTAATTGGCACTTTATATGACATTTTAAAGGCATTAAGTATTTCAAAGTCATTAAGAAAATTGTTATTATTGCACAAGTCATTTTAAAAGAATAAATTTACCCACCAGGCTATTAACTCCTCAGTATGAATTTCCTTTGAACAGTGAATAATCCATAGTGATGTTCTTACACTTTCATACTGTAATTAGAATTAATAACTTAAATTTTATAAATATTGTCTCTAAATAAAATTAATACAATGTATCTTGTGAAGTTGTTCCTTTTTAGGGTTGGACATCAGCATTTTCATGAGCATGATGTATTTCCTTCCCATATGCTTTATTATTTTTGAGTTAGAAAGGAATAAATAAACAAATGATAATTTTTAGGGCAATCTGTAATCCTGACAAGTATAAATTTCTCAGTGTTTTCCTTCTTTCAAAGGTAATTCCACAGAGTTGCTCATTGTTTGTCTCCCATTTTCATTTAGAATACTTCTCTGTTCCAGCTTCATCGGCTAATTGAGTATTCACCATACCACAGATGCGATGTGTACAGAAATGCATTCAAGAAAAGATTAAACCAGGAGGTTGCCAATTTGCAGTTGGACTTTAACCTGCTTGCTTTTAATAATGCTTGAATATAGATCCTAATTTATAGGCTTGGTGCGAATAGTATTAAACCTTCCTGACTATTCCCTTGCACTTTGAATGTTCACTGACCTGTGAAGATAGCCAAGTGGATAAACTTATACTTAGACCCAGCAAATCAGAGGGCTATTAGAAATTGAGCTAATCTCAATTTTTTCTTTTAACTTCATGTTACATATGTATTGATTTTTTTTTAAACTAAGAAGACCTGAAAATAAAAATGACACACTTAAACTGACTTTCAATTCTTTCTTAATGAATTGACAGTGATGGAGTCATTAATGTATATCCTAGTCTGCCTGTTTTTACATCCTCAATTTCACATTTTCTGGTAGTCACATGAGTTATACTTGGCTTGAGCCTCAGAAGGCAAAAGAGAGCCTCTGAAGGCAGAAGGCACCAAAGAAGAGGGGCTCTAAGGGCTGAGATGTCAGTTCCTGCCACTCCATCCATCTTGCTCTGTGTATTCTTTCATCTGGACCTTCCTTGAAGAGTGTGGTCAGCCATGTCCAATGTTGCCACAAAGAACAAGGAAGATTAATGCTAAGGGTTTTTTTGGTTTGGGTTTTGGTTTTTTTGCTTGAGGCAATTAGAAGCCACAGATAACCTTGTGAAATCAAGTCCTGTAGAGAGGTAAGGACATAATTCAGATGCCTGCTGGGTGAATAGTGAAGGGGAGGTGAGGAAGTGGGAAATAGTGGTGGAGGTGGGCTCATCTGTCAGGAAGCTTAGCAACCATTGCTAGAAAGTGAGCTCCTGGGGCCCCTTACCAGGGAGCCTCCTAGAGTTGTGCAGTGCACAATCTGAACCAAGTCAAGCAGGGACCTAGTACCCATAGCTTTTATTCTTTGCAACACTGAACACAGAACATAACTGACCCTTAATGAATGAACTTAATGAATGTTCCTTGAATGACATCAAAGAAAAATGTACCCAAAAGAAGGAAGAAAAGATTCTTTACCAAGTATCTAGTGATGAAAATGAAAAGAAAATCATGTTTCTGTTTTGAAGATTATACCAAGAATCAATTCAATTTTATTTTGAGAATTAGGCAGAGTCAGAAGGAAACATAATGATAGTAATAACAGCACAGCCTTGTGTTGGCATAAAGCTTGACTGCTCATGAACTTTTTTTTTCATATTCGCTGTTTATTTCTTTATGGAAAAGTGCAGCATAGGAAATTTAGGAAAGAACTGTAACCTAAAGAACATTAAAAGTGAAACAAAAGGTAGGAAAAGAGAAGGTAGGGAAAGTTCTTAAAACAGATTTCCAACAATATTAACTCATGGTGTTGTGTAGTTAAAAAGAAAGATTGAATTGACACCCAGGAATAACCCTGGGGTCAGAATGGATCAGAGAAGCATAGCATATATAACCTATGAAATCGTCCTACGTCATCACAATTTCATGTTAGTCTAAAACATGAAACAGCTCTGTGTACCCTCCTATGCTCCCCGTTTAAAGCTGGACAAGAAAGCAGAAATTTGGGGAGGAATTCAGAGAAGAGCTATAAAGATTACTAATGACTAAACGACTAGGACCTACTGTGAAATTTTCAAAGAAATAAACTTTTTGTAAATCCTTATTCATTGTTTCAGAATTCATGATGATTGAAGTAATGTAACTGCATGGGAGAGGGGCTGGTACCAATCATTCCAATGATGATTATTCTAGAAAAGAAATATCCAAACTTGGCTGGAAGATCTTTGTAGCAGCAGATCTTCATCAAATGTTCTTTGGTTTACCTAGTTCAGCTTCCTTGGGGAAGCGCATTCCAACAGAATCTTGTGGTGGTTAATGACTGCAGCGGGGATAGAATAAAAAGAAATGGGCCGACTCATTTAGACTAAGTAAGCAACGGAGGAGTTAGTTTAAACAGAGGTTGTCAGAGGGGGATTTGGAATCTACTTCTCTGGAGAGTTTTAAAAATAGGCCAGGCACTCATCTCCCTGGGATGGCCTCCGCCTGCAGAGTAGCTAGAGGACAGCTACAGCCCTCTTGTGTTCCCTGCCACCTCTACCCATAGCAAGGTGACAATATCTGAGGGGGCCTCCGGGCAGGGGAGCCTGCAGTAATCCAGGCTCGTTTCTAACTAGAGTCCTTTCTTACCACATGGCCACATGGAATGACAAGTATAGAAGTGAGGGTGAGGTCGGAATGTTCCCTGAACCACACTCTGTTAGCATTACTGAGACAGGGAGTTCTGTCCGCCAGCACCGTCGGCTGAAAAGCATGGACACCAGTTTGTATTGAATGGCAGTGCTCTGTTGGATTTCATTTGTTCCACTGTTGTGTGTGTGTGTGTGTGTGTGTGTGTGTGTGTGTGTGAAGATACAGTAAGTTACACTAATTGGAAAGGAATTTCTGTTACAAATCTGGAAAACATCTGGGGAAAGAACCTTCATGTTTCTCGTGAGGTTAGGTTCTAATGTCAAGCATTTGATTCTGACATTAGATCGTAACATTTAGCATTTGAATTTCCTTGGGTCTGAGACTTATCCGGGATTGTTGTCTCTTGCTAGCAGATGGGGGTTTTCCTCTTAGAAAATGAGCTCCCTTCCAGTCCCCTAGAGCTACTGGGTCACGGCCAGCTTCTCACAAGAGCTGAAGAGACAGCAGAGCTGACAGGCACAGGCAGAGTTAGCTTTAAACACCATGCACCCCATCATTTGGTGGGTGGGTATTGTTGCTGTGTTTCCCCTTAAACAAAGAAAGTGGTGAGTTGCCAAAAAAACAAGGATGTTGCATCTTAAGGATTAGACTGAATTCTTTCCAGAGAAGCACCTTTTTTTTTTTTTTAAGATGAATTTTATCCTAAAATATTTTCCAAATTTATTCAGGCATTCTATCCAAGGAAAATAAGTATTGTGCCGTGTAACTATAATCTTTAGAATTAGTACAACTTTCTCTTAACAAAGGTCTATCTTTATTCATCAAGTGGTCTCTGATGGCCTGTGTGGGGTGAGGTGACTGCCAAGGTCACAGTTATGCAGGCTGCCCAAAGGAGACACTGGATCTGGCGACCTACCACCTAGTCAATTTACAAACAGGTGGTAAAAATAGGATTTTGTTCTCTTTTAATTGTTCTTTCCTCAATGCCCCTCATAACTGCTGCTTTTCTGAAAGGGCAATTTTGTCTTCTTTAGGAAAAGGAGTCTTCCCTTTACCTCCCAAATGCTAAGTTGATGCCCTTCCCCAGAAGTCTTCCCATTAATTAAGTTGGCCTGAAGGTCATAAACCATGATCAATTCGGAGGCTGGTCACTGCAAGGTGCTAATTAACACCCCCAAAGAGGAACAATGTCAACAATCAATAGAGAAGAACAGAGCACTGGTAGATTTATGGCTTTGATTTTGAAAAGGTATGGGAATGCCCTGTGATGTTTTCCCCCATACTCCTTTTGAATGTTAATGCTTTCTTGAAGATGATTTCAGACACACTGCTAGGATACTGCCTCTACTCGCTGAAGCAGAATCCTCTGAAGAGTTGCTGAGGCAGAACCGAAATCATGGCTCGCCTCAGTGAAGCAGCTGTATTGGCCGCTAATGATGCCTCACACAGAAAGAGGATGCTCCTTTAACTCGGGGTGTTAATGGGAAGTTTCTAAGCCTGAAACAACAGCTTTAGCTCTGGGGTATGTCATCAGCTGCTTGCAGCTTACCACTGTCTACTGCTTTAACACAGCTTGGTTGGGAAGAATGGAAACTAAAGATGCTTGTAGCTACCTGTAACTGTTCCACCAGGAAATGGATCAAGTGTTTGTTCAGCCAGATCCAGGTATTTGACCAAAATCTGTATCTCTGATGGGCTAATTAAACGCTTTTCTCTAACTTTAAATATATGCATGAGCCATGATCGCATGGATGCCTTCTGGATCCAAGTTCTGAATTTAGATCTAGCTGTCAGATAAAGTCTAATTAAATAGTTGCTAGGTAAAGTTAATGCAAGCGGGTGAAATGTAATGATGCCTTTATTTTTAAAGCATGCTTACGTTTATAATGCTACAGATACTAGATAAAGAGTAGTAAAACGCTTTTTTCTTTGCTAAGCTGCAGTAAATTATTCTTGAAAGCTCTTTGCCCATTACAATATATTTTTTTCTGTTCACCTAAAACATCCAGCCTTCCAAAATGTAATAGGGATGTTCTAATTTGTTTACAAAGGATCACAACCCAACAACTCATAATGATGGTGCTGACCGTCCCTGCTGTCCCTGGGTGATGAGCAGTGTGCAGCCCTAGCCTTTTGAGGTATCAGCAAGCACTCTCTTTCACTAGGAAACACACAAGGGAAAGAAAACTGAGTAGAACAGTAAGGTTTATCGTTTGAAGTTAAAAGTTCAGGTTTGCTAGTGGTGCCTTTTGATATCCCCATTTACTGACTGGGCTCTTGCACGGTATTTTTCTGTTGTTCTCAGCAAGGCTGCAACCTTGCCCTGCAGTGCCTTTAAAACTCTTTAAGCAGATGTTAGGAGGAAGATGAAGATAGGGAAGAAGTAAAACTGAGGTTAGGGCTCAGGCTGAAGACAAAGGTCTCCTGCTGACCAGCATGGTGAACCAGGTACAACAGGGTTTACTCGCAAACCCAAGCAAACGTGTCTGCAGGCTGACTTTGCAGGGATGGGCAGAGGAAACAGACTTTCTGGTGCAGTAGTGGGGGCTGGCAGCAGGTCTGAAACTGCCTGTTGACATTTGTAGCTGACCACATTTGCTTGTCTTTAAAATCATTATTTATGGACTTTCTACTAGCCTTGGTCCATTTTTTGAGTGTTCAAAATAATTTTACTCTTAACCATCCTGTGAATTCAGAAGCATCAGGGCTGTTGTATTGGAACAGGAGTTCTGTATTTGGAAAAGAGGAATATGGAAGTAGCCATGTATTTATGTGAGTTGAGAAAATGGTGTGGGGGGAGTCATGGTTAAAACGCAGGAAGTACTTAGAAAGAGCCAGGAAGTCTTTACCTGAAGGTCTTGGCTGGCCACCAAGAGGGCCATGAATTCTTTGAATTTATAGGAAATATTTTGCATCTTTGCATATATATCCCGGAATGCAAGTTGCTGTTCACTGGATTCAGCCACAGAATTTCCAAAAGAGATGAGGTGGCTTTGAGGGAGGGCTCCCAATTGTGGGAGGAGATGTATAATAGGGTTGATGGGATGCTTAGATGTCTGGGGTGACTGGGTGGGATGGAGGGTGGGGAGTGCCTCCAGACACTCCAGCTATACAAACAGCCATGCAGCTGAGGCTTCCTTTAGCTCAGAAAGTCGACAGTGATTCTCTTCTGCGTCAGTCTCAGGATATGTATTACTTCAATCATTAAAAGCCAGGTTAACATTTCAACAGCCAGTTTCAGAACGGTTGCAGGATAGTGCAGCACTTTGAGGAAGTTCGTCCCTGCCAGTCGTTGCAAATTCAGTCCCGCTTACATAGCCAATTCCCTTCCTGTTACAGTCTACTGACTGGTCTCACCACGCTGCCAGATAAATATAAACAAGGTACACAGGATATCTTTGCGGGACAAAGTATCCTGTCCGTCATGTGTGAGTGTATAGTGGACAAGCCTGTGAGTGTTCTTGTTCAATGGACGAACTACTTTTTACATCTCCTTTTGAAATTATGTCAAGTCATATAACTAGGTTTGTGGCCTAGAAGTTTCAAAAATTAGGTACAGCAATTATGTGGTTTCGGAGTACTTAAAATACAGACTGCATTGTTTCACTGTACCCTGCATGCCATTAACAGCTGAGGGATGACGACTTCCTACTGATTCCGACATTCTTTTGGGGGATGCTACTCTTTTGAATTTTATGATTTGGGGTGGTTTACTTACAATCTCCATTCCTGCCTGGAAAATTAGAAATAAATCTCATTTTGCACAAAAATCAGTTAAAGAGAAAACAGTCGCTCATCATCACCTATTTCTTGAACACACACTGTGTGCCCAGCAGGACTACACACGTACTGCATATACTGCAGCTGTTATTGCAATTCACTGCGGGAGGGAGGGTGCCTGAGTTGAGGACCACAGAAGTGAGATGGTGAAATCAAATGCCTGTGTGTGGTTTCCCAGGACAAGGGGGCAAATGCACTGAACTGATTCTGTTGCTGCCACTTGAAAACTAAGAAAAGAAACACGTCATTGTTTTAAGATAGATTTTCTCCAGGTAAAATATTTTTTCTTACCGTGAAATTGTAAAATAAGATGCTAATGAGATGAAAAGTCTGAAGGACCCAAGCTTGAGATGGGTACGTGTTGGCATTGATAGTTTCCATGTAAGACAATGGGATTTAGGATATTTTAAATGACTACCCTTCCCCACCAAAAAAGCAAGATAGGTAAGAAAGGATTGACCCCTTAAACATAGGGAGAGTGCTTAATTCTAGCTGATTTCTCTATTTTGGACCCATCAGCACTGAGGCCAAAGAAAATTTAAAAAACCAAACAACTGCTTCTTAAATCATGAGCTTTATGACTATTAAAGTGTCATTGTGACCCAGACTATTTGTGATTCTTTGAAACAGGATCTATTTCAAACACAATGGTCTGACATCCCAGTTAGGCTGGATGACATGTGCTTTTTTTCCCCCTTCTCTGTATCAGCCGGCACCTCCAAGTTTGAATTCAGTTCCCTGGACTCTAAGGGGCCAGAGATTTGCTTCAACCTCTATTTAGAGAGACAGTGACCCCAGAGCAGCAAGGAATTCCTCAAGGACCTTGTTGTTTAGTAAGGGGAAGTTGACGAACACCGTGGAGACATGTCCTGTAATAGATGCTGCCACAGGATGCAGGTGAAATGCTGCTGGGGACAGAGCAGGAAGCCCTGGTGCCTTGGGTGAAGGGAGAGACTGAGGCTCCACCAAGCAGGTGGGATTTGGTGGGGACCCCGAGGGAGGGAGAGAAAGCCGAAGGTGGGAATAGGGCGAGGAGGAGAGGATCAGGCAGAGAGCATCACGACTCAAAGCTCAGAGGTGGGAAACCTGGAGGTGTTCAAACAATAGCAGGTGTCAGGTAGAGCTGCAGAGCACACAGAGTCAGGATGCTCTCCTTGGGTGTCTGCAGATCAATTACGTGTAAGTTTGTTTTTGTCCACTGGTCATTTTACTCAAAACCAAATGTGATTTGATCTTTTCTAGGGATTTCGATCAGTCCCAGGCAAAATTGTGAAACAGTTGCCATTTCTTTCTGGATCTCTGGATCTCCATCTCCCTTTATAACCATCTCCTGCTCTTCTCATCTCTACCCAGTCTCCTTCATCCTTCCCCAGGACTCTCCTGCTGGACGATCTGCTCACAGTACCCATGTCTGCTTCCCACAAGTCCTTTCTAGCAGCCCCTCGTTCCCGGCAAGATATTCCTTCAATTTCCTTTCTATCTACCACATTTCTCCCTCCTTCAAAAAGGAAAAGTATTCAAAGACAAATCCCTACTAATGTGTTAATGTGTCACTTTCCTTGATAAAATACTGCAATTTAATAGAGACCTTTGATGATTTGACCAAATGAAGTTATTTTAATAGGAACTTGGGCACCACACAATATGCTGGGAAGGGAGAGGCTTACAGTTTATAAAGATTTGTAGAGTTCTCAAAATGCTTTCATCTCTAATGTCTCCTCAATTTGGTATATCTAAAAGGGGTTGGTGGTGAAAGGGTCAGAGAATAAGAGTATATATTTATATTTTAGCAGGCCTCTCAAAACACGTGATTAGGCTGCAAAGAGGGTTAACCATATCCTTGCACCTGCCTTTTAATCAGCATAGGGTGGTAAAATTGCAAATTAAAACTGAGTTTTAAATCATTCTAGTCGTGGCTTCCCTGTGAAGAAGTGAGACCCCAGACTTATTTATAGGGAGATGTGGCTCATAATTTGAATTAAGATGACTAGGTTATTTACTGGATCTTCTTGGAATGGTTGCCCATCAGTGCAGCCCCCAAATGAATTGTGTACCCCTTCTAAAACCTGAGTTATGGGATAAGCCTAGAAATTATAAGATGTTGAGCTAGGAGAAGAAGACTTGATACTTTGCCTCGTACAAAGGCCGAGGCTGGAGAAGACTGGTCCAGGGAGTCACGGCGGCGCTCACTGAGTGGAGACCAGTGGTGGGAAGGGAGGGACTGAACGGGTATTGCTATACTAGTCAGCCAGCTTACGGCTAGGGAGTCATTAACACAGGCTCACAAGGTTCTGTACCCAGTTCTCCACTGTTTCCATTGAACTTCACAGACCTAGCAATCTTTATGTTGTAAATGTACACAGTTAATGGTCCTCATTTTTCTTCTATTTCCCATTTGGATTAGGTAGTGTTTTCATAAAGAACTTCCTGAAAATGCATACCTGCCCCAGCTGTGTTGAGAACAGACAAAGACAAGGGCTCTGGCTTCATTTGGGCTGGAGGGAAAATGGACATAGAATGGGATTTTAGTAAGCCAGTGGGGATGGCAGGGGCCAAAGGGAGGGGTCCTGAATAGGATATGAAAAGACAAGAGGGAACATGGTAGGCGCTGCCTAGGCATCTATTCTTCTATCACTACATGGCTTTCTTTTGGCCCAGCCCTTGGAGAAAGTGTAGAGATTCCTTCTTTTCTCTGAAAAATATGATGGTGAGCCCAGAAATAAAGTTGCCCGTTGGCGTTGACTCTTTCTCCTTCCCTTTCTTTATTCTGCAGCTTCTTCAAGGTGCAGCCACCATGATCTCAGCAGGCTGATGATGGAAGAGAAGGAACCTGGGAGACCCTGTGCTCCAGCTTCCCTGGATGATGGATGGAGGACAGCCTGTCCCTTCACCCCTAGTGCCCCTTGGGAACGTGTCATCAGATTCTAGCATGTCTCTGGAGCAGAAAACCACATTTGTTTTTGTGATTTTGTTGTTTATTTTCTTGGGCATCCTCATAGTCAGGTGCTTCCGGATTCTTCTGGACCCGTATCGGAGCATGCCAACCTCGACCTGGGCTGACGGACTTGAAGGCCTGGAGAAAGGGCAGTTTGACCATGCCCTTGCTTAACAGGACAGGAGCAGGAACCCATCCTGAGGAGGAGAAATGCTTCATGTCTTGGCGCAGGATTCTCTTTAGTCAACGTTCTCAGCAACTCAAATTTTATCCGTATCTGGTTCTAGAACCACAATTCATTTATTCGGTGAACTTTTGAGGATATTGGAAATGGAAGTTTATATTCCTAACCCAAAATAGGAAGGTTTAAATTTCAATATTTACGCAATGAATGATGTTGAATGTATGTGATGGTGCAACTGAGAACATCTATAGTGACTTTGCCTAAAATGAAGCCCTACCGGACCTGACCAGAGAAAAAGACTAGAAATGATCTGATCTGAATCTGATGGCAGGGCCAAAAGAGACTTCCTTGTTCTAATCATGTCGCCCAGTTTGTTTTATTTTCATGGGAAGCTGGGTCCTGGGCAAAGAATGAAGAAGAAGTTGCTGAGTGGACCCAAAGCAGGTACTTGTTTTCTCCTAAAGCAAAGAGCACTGAAAGGCAATAGGAATGCTTAGAAGAGGTGGTTGATTCCTGGAAAATATGGGTGAGGATGATATCATTTTACTTTTCAAATAAAACTGAATTCAAAGGCTTATGGAGGTTTAAAAACTATTTACCAGGCCAAGTACATTCTGGGTATTCATATTAATAACATGCGTAGAGGTAACTATACATAACCTGAATTTACTTTCTTTGCACAACTGGTTGAAATAATAGGGTGCAAGTACTGCTTCAACGTTTTTTTTAAATAAAAAGTTAATTGTTTAGAGGAGAAGACTTTTACAGTCTTAAGAGGAATGTGTGTTTATGACTGAATAGAAACCAAATAAAACTTTTCAAGAAACAGAAGCGTCTCCTCTCTTATTTCAGCGCTCGGGAGGCAGAGAGTGGCATCGAATACTGAGGGCTAACTGTTCTGAGAAAGAGAGCAAAGACCACAAAATGTCATGTAATTCATCCCTCTCCCATTTCAGGAAGGGCTCCCACAAATTTTTCTGACATGTAAGACCTATTCTAAGCACTGTTTAAGTCCCCCCAAAAGAGAGATATGAAAACCTCTTATTCCAACTTCTGTACTGATAGGAAAAGCTTGCATCTAAACTCCTTAGGTTGTATTTATAGTCTATGTCTTCTAATTTTCTCCTCAGCTAGCCATCATTTTTTACATTAAAAAAAGTTAAAAAAAACCAACTGTGCCTAAAAAGACAGCCCTTAGTAAACCAGCTCCCTTGTATCTCTCTCTCTCTCTCTCTTTTTTTTTTTTTAACATTTTGATGGTCTTTCTGCCCAGATTTCCCCCCTCCCCATGCTCCCTCTTGATTTTTTTCATTAAAAAAAATAACAGCTTTATTAAAATATAATTCACATACCATAAGATTTAGCCTTTTAAAGTATACAATTCACTGGCTTTTAGTATATTCACAGAATTTTGTGTGACCATCATCACAATATAATTCCAGAATTCTATACTCACCAGCAGTCACTTCCCATCCCTCTTTCTCTCAGACACAATAATTTCTAATCCAGTAATTTCTAATCTATGGATTTGCCAATTCTGGACGTTTCATACTATTGGAATCAAAGAGTACATGGCCTTTCACTTAGCATGTTTTTAAAGCAGGTTCATCCATGTTGTAAAATGATCAGTACTTCATTTCTCTGTATGGCCAAATAATGTCCCGTTGTTTGGTTATACTACATTTTGTTTATTCATCATCGATCATGGTAATCCGTTGGCCAGTCTGAAGAATGCTGCTATGAACATATCTGTACACAATTTTGTGTGGATATGTGTTTCCAATTCTCTTGAGTAAATTCCTATGAGTGGATTTGCTAGGCCATATGTTAATTCTATGTTTAACTTTTTGGAGAACTGTGAGATTGTTTCCCAAAGCAGCTGCATTATTTTACATTCCCACTGGCAATGTATATACGTTTGGCTTCTTTTCTTGACTCTTCCCAACTACTCAGATTTCTTCTTTAGCTATAGAATTTATAACTGAACACATCACTTCAAGAATGAGCCAGGTTAAAAAGAGAACCACCTCATAGTTTCTTCATGCTACAAGTTAATTGATGCCTTCAAAGATCCTTTGCTTCTAGATCTAAAACAAAACACTGATGCTGATCTCTGATCATCCTGTGCTCTATTAAGTCACCTGAGTATTTTTTCTGTCTTACTATTACATCTTTCTTTAACCCACTAATTATAAAGTTTTCTTTTTTCTTCAAATGTACCATGTCGTGTAATAATTTTTTTCCTATTTTTATGGGGAGTCTATTCAAACCCATTCAGGTATTTATCGAGCACCTGCTTTGAGCCTGGCATTTCTAGCACTGGAGAGATAGGAAAAGTGCAGGGCTAGTTCTTGCTCTTGAGTAACTTTCTACCTCATTGAAGAGCTGAGAAATGCGAGAAGACATGTGTCTGAATCATTGTTCAAATGACTGTGGCAACCTATGGCTCCTACACCATCAGCATCATCTGGGAGCTTAACAAAGATATATGCCTCCACACACACTAATTTTAGTATAAAAGGTGTATATGATCACAGTAAAAATGTAGAAACAATATGGAAAAATAGAAAGGAAATAGCAAGAGTCAACATTCTGCCTCCTTAGTTCATTAGAATAGATCGCCTCAGTTTCTCTTCCTGTAAACTCTTCCTGTAATCAATCTAGAGATTGATTCTGTAGAGGTGGATCAGTGAACAAGTACTTCAGGAGATAGAATATGGGAGAGACGGATGTGGGCCAAGATAGTCAAGGAAATGTCCCAGGAAATAATGGCTCAGGTGAGGATGGTACATGTTTAAGTGCTTGGTATAAAGCTTTATGCAATGTAAGTTATTATTCTGAAATAAATTCTATCTTGACCTAAGAGGATGGACGTGTTTTAGATACGTGCAACGGAAGAGAGGAGGGAAAGCCACAGAAGAGGAGAAGGAGGTGTGGCTGTGGGGCTTTTAGACAGGAGGGCAGCCTGGCTGAGAAGACAGCGGAGGGGTAGCTGGAACTCACATAGGCAGGATGATGGTGGAGCTGAACATCCAAAGGTCCTGAGTCAAAATGAAAGTGATTTCTTTCTCAAGAATCCCTGTAGATTCTTGAGAAAGAAAATGACACGAGGAGTGGTGGTCAAGGCCGGTTTCAGTACCCTCCCTCGGGGCCACGCTAGGATCTGCTTCTATAACGGGAACAGACTGAAATAGCCCTCCACGAGGCTTTTGAGAATACGACTGCCAGTAAGTGCCACAGGGCCTCCCAAAGCCTGCTCTTCTTTCTTTCCTCCCTTTATCCTCCTCTCTATTTTTGTTTTCCCTTCTCAGATTACTGCTCCTTCTTCAGCCACCCCCTCACTGGGTCCCCCGTTCTCCACCCTCCATCGTCCAGAGCAAGAGACCAGAACAGGTGATAAAATGCTTTGGGCTGTTCAGGGTAAATTGATCCCTCCTGTGAGAAGTGCTAACTCCCTGTTTTAATTACTCAGGGCTCCCTGGGGTGAACAGCATATTCTCAAAAGGTCACAGAAGCCCTCTCTTTCCTGGCTACAGGAGTTACAGTGCAGCATTTTGCCTACCTTACAGGATATTTATAATGAGTGCAGCTGCCCTCTATCATGTATATCTGCATCCCAGGATGACAAAAATTACTTTCCCAAGGTCACTGTAGAATAAAGCTGACTTCTGATTCAGAAAAATGTGGCAAACTCATTCTCAGTCTGGGCTCTGACTGGTTTGTTCTCCCAAGAGACCCCAAGTTCTAGATCAACATTTCTCCTTCCAAGAGACATCTTTATTAAAGCATCTTAAATACTGGAAAGTAAGTCGAATATGGGGTTTGAAGGAGATTAACTTGACTCCTGCTGTTAAATTAATGAACATTCCAAGTGAGATCATTCTTTTACTATATTTAAGGGTTAAAGCTGAAACAAAATAAGCAACAGCTTTTAGAGGCAGAAATTAGAGCAGATACTTATGTATGCAGGAAAAAAATATGTATTCAAGTTTGTTTTTTATTGAATTCATTTCATAGTGTTTTTAAAAAATTGTTTAATTTTACTTATTTTTTATATGGCAAATTCTTAATAGTTATCAATTTTATACATATTAATGTATATATGTCAATCCCAATCTCCCAATTTATCACACCACCACCACCCTCCATCACTTTCCCCCCTTGGTGTCCATACGTTTGTTCTCTATATCTGTGTCTCTATTTCTACCCTGCAAACCAGTTTGTCTGTACCATTTTTCTAGGTTCCACATATATGTGTTAATATACAATATTTGTTTTTCTCTTTCTGACTTACTTCACTCTGTATGACAGTCTCTAGATCCATCCATGTCTCTACAAATGACCCAATTTCATTCATTTTTATGTCTGAGTAATATTCCATTGTATATATGTACCACATCTTCTTTATCCATTCATCTGTCAATGGGTATTTGGGTTGCTTCCGTGACCTGGCTATTTAAATAGTGATGCAATGAACAGTAGGGTGCATGTGTCTTTTTGAATTATGGTTTTCTCAGGGTATATGCCCAGTAGTGGGATTGCTGGGTCATATGGTAGTTCTATTTTTAGTTTTTAAAGGAACCTCCATACTGTTCTCCATAGTGACTGTATTGATTTACATTCCCACCAACAGTACAAGAGGGTTCCCTTTTCTCCACACCCTCTCCAGCATTGTTGTTTGTAGATTTTCTGATGATGATTATTCTAAGTGGTGTGGGTGACACCTCATTGTAGTTTTGATTTGCATTTCTCTAATAATTAGTGATGTTGAGCAGCTTTTCACGTGCTTCTTGGCCATCTGTATGTCTTCTTAGGAGAAATGTCTATTTAGATCTTCTGCCCATTTTTTGATTGGGCTGTTTGATTTTTAATATTGAGCTGCATGAGCTGTTTTGCATAATCTCCATAATCTGCATAATCTCCAATATTTTGGAGATTAATCTTTTGCCCGTTGATTCATTTGCAAATATTTTCTCCTGTTCTGAGGGTCGTCTTTTTGTCTAGTTTGTTGTTTCCTTTGCTTTGCAAAAGCTTTTAAGTTTCATTAGGTCCCATTTGTTTATTTTTGTTTTTATTTCCATTACACTAGGAGGTGGATCAAAAAAGATCTTGCTGTGATTTATGTCAGAGTATTCTTCCTATGTTTTCCTCTCAGAGTTTTATAGTGTCCGGTCTTACATTTAGGTCTCTAATCCATTTTGAGTTTATTTTTATGTATGGTGTTAATTTCATTCTTTTACATGTAGCTGTCCAGTTTTCCCAGCACCACTTATTGAAGAGACTGTATTTTCTCCATTGTTTATCCTTGTCTCCTTTGTCATAGATTAGTTGACCATAGGTATGTGGGTTTATCTCTGAGCTTTCTATCCTGTTCCATTGATCTATATTTCTGTTTTTGTGCCAGTACCATATTGTCTTGATTACTGTAGCTTTGTAGTATAGTCTGAAGTAAGGGAGTCTGATTCCTCCAGCTCTGTTCTTTTCCCTCAAGACTGCTTTGGCTATTCAGGGTCTTTTGTGTCTCTATACAACTTTTAATAATTTTTGTTCTGGTTCTGTAAAAAATGCCATTGGTAATTTGATAGGGATTGCATTGAATCTGTAGATTGCTTTGGGTAGTAGAGTCATTTTCACAATGTTGATTCTTCCAATCCGAGAACATGGTATATCTCTCCATCTGTTGGTATCATCTTTAATTTCTTTCATCACTGTCTTATAGTTTTCTGCATACAGGTCTTTTGTCTCCCTAGGTAGGTTTATTCCTAGGTATTTTATTCTTTTTGCTGCAGTGGTAAATGGGAGTGCTTCCTTAATTTCTCTTTCAGATTTTTCATCATTAGTGTATAGGAATGTAAGAGATTTCTGTGCATTAATTTTGTATATTGCAACTTTACCAAATGCATTGTTAGCACCAGTAGCTTTCTGGTGGCATCTTTAGGATTCTCTATGTACAGTATCATGTCATCTGCAAACAGTGACAGTTTTACTTCTTCTTTTCCAATTTGCATTACTTTTATTTCTTTTTCTTCTCTGATTGCTGTGGCTAGGACTTCCAAAGCTATGTTGAATAATAATGGTGAGAGTGGACATCCTTGTCTTGTTCCTGATCTTAGAGGAAATGCTTTCAGTTTTTCACCATTGAGAATGATGTTTGCTGGGGGTTTGCTGTATATGGCCCTTATTATGTTGAGGTAGGTTCCCTTTATGCCCACTTTCTGGAGGGTTTTTATCATAAATGGGTGTTGAATTCTGTCAAAAGCCTTTTCTGCATCTATTGAGATGATCATATGGTTTTTCTTCTTCAATTTTTTAATATGGTGTATCACATTGATTTGCGTATATTGAAGAATTTTTGCATCCCTGGGAAAAATCCCACTTGCTCATTGTGTGTGATCCTTTCAATGTGTTGTTGGATTCTGTTTGCTAGTATTTTGTTGAGGATTTTTGCATCTATATTCATCAATGATATTGATCTGTAATTTTCTTTTTTTGTAGTATCTTTGTCTGGTTTGGGGATCAGGGTGATGGTGGCCTCATAGGATGAGCTTGGGAGTGTTTCTTCCTCTGCAATTTTTTGAAGGGTTTGAGAAGGATGGGTGTTAGCTCTTCTCTAAATGTTTGATAGAATTCACCTGTGAAGCCATCTGGCCCTGGACTTTTGTTTGTTGAAAGATTTTTAATCACAGTTTCAATTTCATTAGTTGTGATTGGTCTGTTAATATTTTCTATTTCTTCCTGGTTCAGTCTTGGAAGATTATATCTTTCTAAGAATTTGTCCATTTCTTCCAAGTTGTCCATTTTATTGGCATAGAGTTGCTTGTAGTAGTCTCTTAGGATGCTTTGTATTTCTGCAGTGTCAGTTGTTACTTCTCCTTTCTCAATTCTAATTCTGTTGATTTGAGTCTTCTCCCTTTTTTTCTTGATGAGTCTGGCTAATGGTTTATCAATTTTGTTTATCTTCTCAAAGAACCAGCTTTTAGTTTTATTGATCTTTGCTATTGTTTTCTTTGTTTCTATTTCATTTATTTCTGCTCTGACATTTATGATTTTTTTCCTTCTACTAACTTTGGGTTTTGTTTGTTCTTCTTTCTGTAGTTCCTTTAGGTGCCAGGTTAGATTGTTTATTTGTGATTTTTCTTGTTTCTTGAGGTAGGCTTGTACTGCTATAAACTTCCCTCTTAGAACTGCTTTTGCTGCATCCCATAGGTTTTGGATCATTGTAAGTCGTCTCTAGGTACTTTTTGATTTCCTCTTTGATTTCTTCAGTGATATCTGGGATATTTAGTAATGTATTGTTTAGCCTCCATGTGTTCGTGTTTTAACGTTTTTTCTCATAGCATTGTGGTCAGAAAAGATGCATGATATGATCTCAATTTTCTTAAGTTTACTGAGGCTTGATTTGTGACCCTAGATGTGATCTATTCTGGAGAATGTTCTGTGTGCACTTGAGAAGAAAGTGTAATCTGCTGTTTTTGGATAGAATGTGCTATAAATATCAATCATATCTATCTGGTCTGTTGTGTCATTTAAAGCTTGTGTTTCCTAATTAATTTTCTGTTTGGATGATTTCTCCATTGGTGTAAGTGAGGTGTTAAAGTCCCCACTATGATTGTGTTACTGTTGATTTCCTCTTTTATAGCTGTTAGCACTTGCCTTATGTATTGAGGTGCTCCTAAGTTGGGTGCATATATATTTATAATTGTTATATCTTCTTATTGGATTGATCGCTTGATCACTATGTAGGGTCCTTCCTTGTCTCTTGTAACATTCTTTATTTTAAAGTCTATTTTATCTGATATGAGTATTGCTACTCCAGGTTTCTTTTGATTTCCATTTGCATGTAATATCTTTTTCCATCCCCTCACCTTCAGTCTGTATATGTCCCTAGGTCTGAAGTAGGTCTCTTGTAGACAGCATATAGATGGGTCTTGTTTTTGTATCCATTCAGCAAGCCTGTTTCTTTTAGTTGGAGCATTTAAGCCATTCATGTTTAAGGTAATTATCGATATGTATGCTCCTATGACCATTTTCTTAATTGTTTTGGGTTTGTTTTTGTAGGTCCTTTTCTTCTCTTGTGTTTCCCACTTAGAGAAGTTACTTTAGCATTTGTTGTAGAGCTGGTTTGGTGGTGCTGAATTCTCTTAGCTTTTGCTTGTCAGTGAAGCTTTTGATTTCTCTGTTGAATCTGAATGAGATCCTTGCTGGATAGAGTAATCTTGGTGGTAGGTTCTTCCCTTTCATGACTTTAAATATACCATGGTACTCCCTTCTGACTTGTAGAGTTTCTGCTGAGAAATCAGCTGTTAATCTTATGGGAGTTCCCTTGTATGTTATTTGTCATTTTTCCCTTGTTGCTTTCAATAATTTTTCTTTGTCTTTAATTTTTGTCAGTTTGATTACTATGTGTCTCAGTGTGTTTCTTCTTGGATTCATCCTGTATGGGACTCTCTGTGCTTCCTGGACTTGGGTGGTTATTTCCTTTCCCATGTTAGCGAAGTTTTCGACTATAATCTCTTCAAATATTTTCTCGGGTCGTTTCTCTCTCTCTTCTCCTTCTGGGACTCCTATAATGTGAATGTTGTTGCATTTAATCTTGTCCCAGAGGTTTCTTAGGCTGTCTTCATTTCTTTTCATTCTTTTTTCTTTATTCTGTTCCGTGGCAGTGAATTCCACCATTCTGTCTTCCAGGTCACTTATCTGTTCTTCTGCCTCAGTTATTCTGCTATTGATTCCTTCTAGTGTATTTTTTATTTCAGTTATTGTATTGTTCATCTCTGTTTATTTGTTCTTTAATTCTTCTAGGTCTTTGTTCTTTAATTCTTCTAGGTCTTTGTTAAACTTTTTTTTTTTTTTTTGCGGTACATGGGCCTCTCACTGTTGTGGCCTCTCCTGCTGTGGAGCACAGGCTCCGGATGCGCAGGCTAAGCGGCCACGGCTCACAGACCCAGCCACTCTGTGGCATGTGGGATCTTCCCGGACCAGGGCACGAACCCGTGTCTCCTGCATTTGCAGGTGGACTCTCAACCACTGTGCCACCAGGGAAGCCCTGTTAAACATGTCTTTCATCTTCTCAATCTTTGCCTCCATTTTTTTTCTGAGGTCCTAAATCATCTTCACTGTCATTATTCTGAATTCTTTTTCTGGAAGCTTGCCTATCTCCACTTCATTTGGTTGCTTTTCTGGGGTTTTATCTTGTTCCTTCATCTGGTACATAGCCCTATGCCTCTTCATCTTGTCTATCATTCTGTGAATGTGGTTTTCGTTCCACAGGCTGTACAATTATAGTTTTTCTTGCTTCTGCTTTCTGCCCTCTGGTGGATAACGCTATCTAAGAGGCTTGTCTCATCTCACAGTGTTTTACTGAAACAGTGAAACTTTTATATTATATTGATAAATTTGGTTTGATGAGAAATTTTACTTGTCCACCATAAATCACCTAAAAAAAACTTGTAGTTTGAAGAGGTCAGCTTTCAGAATTGACATGTAAACATATTGAAACACAATTCTTTTCAAAAAATATTTTAAGCTCCAAAGCATTGAATAAATTCTACCTGATTTTTGAGATCAGAGATGTATGTCTTCTGAGACAAATTATGCAAAGGGGGATGTCTCAATTATTGATTCATCACAAAGTGCAGAGCTGTGATCTCCAGAAAATATACTCAAATCCCTATATGTGCATATGTAATGTGGATCAAACTGGCCCACGCCAGAAGAGGTTAGTTATTTGCTTGTTTTGAGATGCAAAAGAAGGACCATCTAAACTTTGTGTCTCCTGTTACTTAAAAGAATAAATTAATTCTTTCCAGATAGGTGTCTACCTCTTCAGGAGCAAGTCCTCCCCATCCTTACAGCTTGCTCTGGCCTGATGAGTCAGCATCCAACCCTTCAGCCAGTCTGGGGCCCTTACCAAAGTCACTTTTTAGAATAGGATTCCCTGATGAATTTATAATAGAATGGAACTTTTGCTTCCAGTTTCCTGCCATAAACTACACTTATGTCTTGTCACAACAAACACCACAAGATATTCTTATATAATTCCATCCCATAGACTTTTCCAGTATCCTGATTGATGTGTCTATGCTTTAGCCTCAGAGAGATTCCCTTAAACCATCTTTCAAAGGGAATTTCCACTTCTTTTCTTCTAAGATTCCCATTATTTTCTTCTACGCCCTATTACATTCTTAGAGCTCTGAATTTTAGCCAGCTTTTAAGAAAGCAGTTCTTCCTGGATTCTTTGGAGTTTTCAAAGCTGGAAAGAAATGCTGCTGTCATCTATTTCACCCCCTGTTACTTTTCATATAAAGAAATAGAGAGGCAAAGAGGTCAAATGGCATACCCACAGTCACATCTCCACCCATAGTTGTGTCATCTTACATATGTGGTGTGTGTGCACATGAATTCAAACAGGATGAGCAGTTAATAAATCTATGAAGTGAAAAATGTCCTTTTGCTAATTGACATGAGGGTTATTCTTAAAAAATCTCTTTTTTCTTGGAGGGGGGAAGACACTTGTGTGTTTCTTAAAAACAACCCTATGGACAACATATTTTCCTTTGGGATATTCCCAAGCTCCAGTTTAGGCATCTGGACAACCAGAAGTATTTCCAGGTAGATTATAAAGGATTCCTTAGCAAAGATTCTCTTTCTCTAGACAAAGGATAATCAATCTAGGATAAGCCTTCAAAGTTTCTTTATTTCCAAATAGATCTTTGAGCTGTTTTTCTTAGCTGAAGAGACCCACCAAGGGAGATTACAACATAAAGTTCATAAACGCTTTGGATTTAGCCCTGTCTCTGGTTTATCAAAGAGATGTCTGGGTCCTCTTAGGACATAGATAGAACTTCAGAAGTTATACAATGAAGTATTTCAAGTTTGAAATATCCTTTTCTGTCATGCATTTTTTCCTAGTTTCCTCACTTCTTTCCTTCCCTCTGTTTTCTGATAAGTGGAGTTCTGGAAGGAGCTTAATACAACATTAAATTCAGTACTTCTCTGGTATGTGAATATTTCTTCAATAGTCACAACAAACGGCTGCCTGACTTCTGCCTCAACATGCCTAACTTCTTAAGGAGTCCATTTTGAGCTTGTTCTGTTTTATATAAAATATTTTTTAACCTACTATAAACTTGTATTTTGGCAATTTTCACTAATTGGACACTGTTTTTTTCTTCTGAAGTGACAGATTTCTAATATTCTTTAACAGGACAACCCTCGAGATATAGCTATTGTTGAATGAAAATTCTCCATGGATCCCTCTTCTTTTTGCATGTCTTTCCAGCCAAGTCACTGACAGCATTTTGTTCTTTTCCAAGATGTTTGTTTAGAGATCATATCTCCTTTTCCCTAATAAGATGGTTAGGCAGATTTGCTTGTAGCCTATTATAAAATATTGGGATTTCCTAACTCGGGGTTCCTCTCCTATAAGGCAGCCCACTGTGTGTGCAAGCATTAACTGGTCTGATTTGCATTGCCCTGTGGGAACTGGGCTAAGAAACTGACACCGGGAAGTGTTGATACACTGGGTACTATGATTGCTGTGAGTAATGAACTTCTACCAGCATCCATGAAACTATGTCAGGCTAACATGTCAGCTTGAAAGTATGGTCAAATTTCATCTCCTTCAGCGTTTTTGACAGTTACCATTATTCCCCAAGGATAAAAAACTCCACTTCCTTCAACCACCCTTCATCTTGTCATACGTTTTGAATCATCTCTTGTTCTTATCAAACATTCTGGATGCTCTTCAGTTTAACTATGTCCCTGCTGCATAGAAAGGAAAATAATAGCCCATATGTGGCTGACTAAAATGAGTAAAACCAAATTATGATTTATTTCATTCTGAGAAGCACATGTTATAAGGCAGCCCAAGATGAAACGATCCTTTTTGCCACCACATAACTGTTGACTCATACCAAATTCACAGTCAGCTGAAACTCTCAGGCATTTTTATCTATACCAAGGTAGAAATTTACCTATGCCATGTTATGTCAAATGTTATGTCAAATGTAAATTCCCATTCTGCTCTTGTACAGTTTTAAAATTTTGCACCCCAGTCTAAGAATTTAGCATTTCTCTTTCTTGATTTCATTGTATTCCATTTGGTCCATCATTCTAGGCTTTTTATAATCTGATTCCCTCATTATCATATTCATTGTGCTCACCATCTTTGTGTCATCCATATGTTGGTTCAGCAAGCCTTCTATATTTTTATCCACATTAATGCTAAAACTTTGAATATATCAGAGCCAAGTAGAGAGCCCTGGGCCATGCCACAGAGATCTCAATGCATTTTAGGAGTTCAGTTGGCAGGAGTAATCATAAGCAATTGCCCCCTATGGTAATCTCCACGGAGATGTTTAACTGAGGGGAAATCTGTGAAGCATGATGACTCATTCAAGTCTGCAGCAAAGCTTCAGAAGACAGTGAAGCCATCAAAATGATAGTTGCATAACTTTCAGAGTGCAGCTGACGTGCTGTGGATCCAAATTGGCAAATGGGAGTCACACAAATGGCAACAAGAGACTCTACATTTACTAGAGCTTAAAACTCATAGGCAGTGAAAAGACTTTTAGCTACACCCACCTCTCTGCCCAGCACTGTAACTCTGGTTACGCATAAAAATAATCATGCAATATCCACCGGAGAAAATTCCTCCTGGTGGCAGAGATCATCAATCATATATTAATCCACTTGAGATAGCACAGAATAGTGAAAGAGCACACATCTGGCAGCTTGGGTTCTTTACTGTCCTGCAAGGAGCTGGCTGAGAGGCTTTTTAAAGTCCATTCATTCCTCTAGGCCTCACTTTCTTTACTTGTAAATTGAGAAGTTTAGACTAGTTAATCTCCAAATACCCTTTTAGTGCTAAAAAAAAGCATTTATAGCTAGAAATTTGGGAACCATTTACTGAACACAAATATGAAAGAGACTTGAAGAACTTAGATAATATATCTCAGGTCCCATGGCCAGTGTGAGGCAAAGTGAGAATGTGAATTCAGTTTGCCATGGAACGCTTGCCTATCTACAGAATAGCCCCAGGAATCAAACCAATAGCAAAAACTATAAGTAAGACAAACTCTAGAAATAGAAATAGGGTTTTCTAGAAATACTAAATTGAATCAACATTCTCCTGACACTTCTGTTGTTGTTATTATTATTTTTAAGAAACCACGTGGAAAAAAGATTTTATGGAGCCTTTCACAGGACTGTGAGGTTGACTTAACATACTAAGTTTTGCTTTGTTTTGGATACTCAGCCTGTTTACATTTGGCCTCCAACCCTCATTCATTTTGTGGCCTTGGGAAAGTGACTTAACTTTTTTTGTGTGTGGTATGAGGGCCTCTCACTGTTGTGGCCTCTCCCATTGCGAAGGTTCCGGACATGCAGGCTCACTGGCCATGGCTCATGGGCCCAGCCGCTCTGCGGCATGTGGGATCTTCCAGGACTGGGGCACGAACTCGTGTCCCCAGAATCGGCAGGCAGACTCTCAACCATTGCGCCACCAGGGAAGCCCAGGAAAGTGACTTAACTTTTGTATACCTCATTTCTCATCTGTAAAATGGGCGTGCTATTAATAACATCTTCCCCACAGGGGTTTTTACAAGAACTAAATGAGAAGATGAGACTAGTACCTAACTAACAAGCTTTTGACAAATATTGACTTAATAACGATTTCAATGCAGGAGGGATATTTTACATGTGTACCTCACTGAGACACTAAGTTGTGTAAATAGGCACACCAAACACAAAACTCTGCCATTAAAAATTAGGCTATTAAGGGCAAATTTTATAAAACTGTGCTTTTGTGATTCCAAGTTCTGGATAAAATGAAGAGATATCCAGTTAAAGTAATGATTAATTTGAGCTCAGTACCTAAAATAAAAGCTTTACCTTTGGAACTAGTTTAGACCTCTAGGCATTGAGAGACAAGGTTTCTCTTTTTCATTCCCAGAAGTGCTCTTTGATCATACAAATTTTTTGCTTTACATGAGCCAACTTTGAAAATATTTGGAAGCAGAAAGGATTCACTCTCAGGTTTCTTATCATTGCTTAGCTGGTGATCTTGGTAAAGTCAATTGAGTTCCTTCATGTTCCCCATAAAATGGAAGTAATAAATGGGACTATTTGGCAAATAAATCAATGATCTTTTAAGTGTGCAAAATCTTGCCAAAACATTAAATATCAAAATGTGTATATTTGAAAATAATTTCTTTTATGGCCCCAAAAGAAATAGATTAAGCACACATTTTATTGATAAAACAACACACATGGCACGTGAAATGCTACTTCATAGTCCCCGAGTAATGTATTTAATCCTGAAATATTGGAGAATTTTTTGTGGATGTTCTCTAGCAGTATAATCCCTGCCCCTTGCCAGCCTGCCACCCCCTTCTAAGATAAGTAGAGCCTTTTGCAGCTATTTTTAGTTTTAAATTAGTTTTAAATAGGGAAAACACTAATCTTGTGATTACCCTCCTCACAGAATTCCAAGACTGAGTTTTCATGGAGGCGACTCTGTTCCTCTGAGTGGTCTGTAAGTGAAGTTTCAAAGAATACCCAGCTAGTGAGTCCAGGAATGAAACTATGTGTTTATTTAAATATCTCACCAAGGAGGGCAAAATATGAGAAGGATATGTCCTCTAAGTTTTGCAAAGGAATTCTTGGCAATAAATATCGTTGACTCTTCAGAATTGGATAGGTCTGCTTAGTACGTTGGACAGTTTTCCAGGATATCAGGTTATTGGCCACAGCTTTTGGTGGTGAGGTTTCTATGGGGTAAACATCTCTGGGGAGAAATCTATGACTGGTGCATCCTATAGGATGTCATTGTGAGACTGCATAGACTAGCCCCTGTGGCCAGCTACTATCCTCCCCTAGAAACTTTTCTCAGAATGTAACTTCTCCCTTATGCCCTGGGAAACAGCTGCCTGTGTTCTTGGATTGTTCTATATTACTGAGTCATTCTCTACCTTTGCTTACCTTTCTGGGTAATTTAAATTTAAGAAGTGAAAGTGTCCAAATGCTGCAAGATCACATTTTGCATTAATCAATTAATTCATTCATCAACATACATTACTGAGTGCCTAATGGCTATCGGGCATTGTACTAGGGCCTCATTGAGTTTACAGAGATATATAAAAGTACCTACTCTTGAGGAGGAGACATTCTAGTTGGGAAGCAGAAAATGGTTCAACTTCTATTTATTACTTTTTGAAGAAGCTAACATTCTGATAAAATTTTGCCCAAGATGCTCCTTAAGTTTGATTTGTTTCAATTTACTTTCTAGAAACAATATTACTCTCCATTAGTTTTTAAATGAGTATAATTTAAAAACATTTCATAAAATTCAGTAAAATGTAACATATGAGTAAATGTTATTGAAATATATAAATGTCTTAAATGATGTCTTCAGATCTCAGAACTACCCAATGTTGTATTTCTGGAAGTGTCTTTAAGATAGATTTAGAGAAAACACTTGGATTTAGGCCAAATGATGAACCATAAGTTCTAGGAAGCCAAATTAAATCAGTTAAATGATGAATAGAAAAAGTTATCCAGGTAATTCAGACCTCTTCTCCCCCTAAGGAAACAGTGCTAAAGTCTATAAATGGAGAGAGGGTTGACACTCAGATCAGCTGATAGATAAATAGTATCCACAGTACCTGAAATCTCTGCTTAATCTGATGATAGGAATTATTTGTAATCATCTTTATTGACCACATATTTCCTAGTCAGCACACTGATTTAGATATAACAAATACTTAGTAATTATTTGTTGCACAGAAGTGAATTTAATTGAGGTAAGTGCCCGAATATCTACTTATCCCTGTGGCCACTAAATACTGCCCGTGATAAACTTCCAGACTTTTGACTCTTAAGGTCAAAAACATGAAAGACCTGTTAATGTCTTTTTCTTTTTTTGCTTTCTTTCTATCCAACCCCTCCCATTTAAAAAATTATTAGTAAGTCCTCTATGAGGGAATTTTGTGTGTGTGTATGCAGCAATTTTCCTCAGGGCTAACTCTCATTTGGGGAATAAGTTTTACTTTCTAACCATCCTTTGAGCCCCATGTAAAGAACATATTTAAAAATAGAAATATATTGGTGATTTTGTCTCTTTTAAGCTTAACTCATCTTATACGAAATTTCTGCTTTTGAAAAGTTACCCTACAACCCTAGTTTGAAATGGAGTTTAGTATAATAAACATTTACTTAATAAACTATACCAGGACAGAAGAATTGGATGATGGATTATCAAACATTTAAACATCCACTGGCAAAAACTAACCAACTCTTTTTCAATTTAACTTGACTGGATCTTTTTGGCTGGCTGCCCTTCTGCACTCAGCTGAACTGGCACTCCTCATATTTTAAAGAGACACACGGATTTCCAAACTTAATCTTTAAATCCCTAATAGCTTGGTCTCTGCTAAAATTCACTAATTCCCTTCTGCTTGTTCTAATGAAAAGAAAGGCTTAGCAAGGAGGGATGAAATTATTGTTTTTGTTAAAAAAAATCACTAACAAACCTTGAAAGGAATGTGGAGTCTTTTATTCAAGGAGACCAAAATGCATTGGATTATGGCTCATATTTTTTGCCCATTCATGCATCCATTTTTCTCATATTATAGATTCAAAAGCCAAGGTTTCAATTTTCTATGTCATATTCCTTTGTTCAATCATTTTTTTGACAGAAATGCTTGGAGAGTTTCCTGCGTGGATGGCATTTTACTGGATGTACATTGAGTCAGATAGCATCATTGGCTTCAAAATGTTTAAAATCCAATAAGGGAGCTAAGGATCACAAACATACAGCAGGTTACAGACTGAGTGTGGGCAAAGAAGGATGGACTTCTGCTGGTTGGTCATAATGAAAGAGGTGACATTTATCTTAGGTCTTGAAGAATAGATGGAATTTCAATAAGCAAAATCAGAAGAAAGAGGAAGGGTGAATGATGTGGTATAAAAGGAACAAGACTGGAAAGTGACAGATCTGAGTTCTGGAAACTGCCAGAAATTCACTTCATGGGCTGTAGGACATCAGGGTCTTCATTCATAAAGTGAAGAATTGGGTTAGGTGATCTCTGCCTTCCCTTACAGTCCTATCATCCTATGGCCATGGAAAGACATAGAATCTGTATGGATGGTCTGGAATGAGCAGTAATCAAGATGAGCTGGTGTGTAGGGGTTCATGTTGGAAGAAACGGTAGTAGGATTTGGTCTTGAATATCAAACTGAGGAGACTACCTTCAACAATATTAACAATAATGACAAGGTCTACTATTAAACAGTATTAGATTTTCGTGTGGAAAAAAAAAAACTTCTGAGTCTTCTCCACCCATCGGTTTTCATTCAGGAAAACATCCTGAATGACCTGATATTTACATTAGGTTTTGTTACTCATCCGTTTGTTCTTCCAGTTATGTATAATTGCTTCAGAAAGGTTTGGTTGCTTTTTGCTCTTTTCAGAGAGGAACCGGTCGCACTGGTGGGTAAAATTTAGGTATTTGGGATCTTTAAGACACAATGTTGGCATCTCAAAGGAGGAGCAAACCCTCTTCAGTGGCATCAGGAACCCCTCCTTCTATCCTGTATTTACACAAATTACTGGGTTTTGTCAACAGATTGGTGGCTTTGGGGATTCATAAAGGATGTATTATTTCAGCTTATAAAATATTTGCAAAGGATAAATTTTTCTGAGTCAGGCTTATTCAAGTTAAAGTAATTGAACAGCCCCTATGGAGATGCCACATGACCCCTCCCCCAGCTCCTCCTCAAAAAACGAATAAGATTTTTCCAGCTAAGCAGAGCTTCATCTTGCTATGCAATACCCTGTTATCCCAAGGCATCACAGCTAATATGTGAAGGAGGAAAAAGCTGGGGGGCATAAGGTTAACAGCTGATCTTTCAGCAGAAACTCTGCAAGTCAGAAGGGAGTGTCAGGACATATTTAAAGTGATGAAGGAGAAAAACCTACAACCAAGATTACTCTACCCAGCAAGGATCTCATTCAGATTTGACAGAGAAATGAAAACCTTTACAAACAAGCAAAAGCTAAGAGAATTCAGCACCACCAAACCAGCTTTACAACAAATGCTAAAGGAACTTCTCTAGGCAGGAAACACAAGAGAAGGAAAAGACCTACAATAACAAACCCAAAAGAATTAAGAAAATGGTAATAGGAACATAAATATCAATAATTACTTTAAATGTAAATGGATTAAATGCTCCAACCAAAAGACATAGACTGGCTGAATGGATATAAAAACAAGACCCATATATATGCTGTCTACAGGAGACCCACCTCAGACCTAGGACACATACAGACTGAAAGTGAGGGGATGGAAAAAGATATTCCACACAAATGGAAATCAAAAGAAAGCTGGAGTAGCAATTCTCACATCAGACAAAATAGACTTTAAAATAAAGACTATTACAAGAGACAAAGAGGACACTACATAATGATCAAGGGATCAATCCAAGAAGAAGATATAACAGTTGTAAATATTTATGCACTGAACATAGGTGCACCTCAATACATAGGGCAAATACTAACAGCCATAAAAGGAGAAATCGACAGTAACACAATCATAGTAGGGAACTTTAACACCCCACTTTCACCAATGGACAGATCAACCAAAATGAGAATAAATAAGGAAACACAGCTTTAAATGATACCTTAAACAAGATGGACTTAATTTATATTTGTAGGACATTCCATCCAAAAACAACAGAATACACATTCTTCTCAAGTGCTCATGGAACATTCTCCAGGATAGATCATATCTTGGGTTAAAAATCAAGCCTTAGTAAATTTAAGAAAATTGAAATTGTATCAAGTATCTATTCTGACCACAACGCTATGAGACTAGATAACAATTACAGGAAAAAAACCTGTAAAAAATACAAACACATGGAGGTTAAACAATATGCTACTAAATAACCAAGAGATCACTGAAGAAGTCAAAGAGGAAATCAAAAAATACCTAGACAAAATGATAATGAAAACATGATGACCCAAAACCTATGGGATGCAGCAAAACCAGTTCTAAGAGGGAAGTTTATAGCAATACAATCCTACCTTAAGAAACAAGAAACATCTCAAATAAACAACCTAAACTTACGCCTAAAGCAATTAAAGAAAGAAGAAAAAAAACACCCAAAGTTAGCAGAAGGAAAGAAATCATAAAGGTCAGATCAGAAATAAATGAAAAAGAAATGAAGGAAACGATAGCAAAGATCAATAAAACTAAAAGCTGGTTCTTTGAGAACATAAACAAAATTGATAAACCTTTAGCCAGACTCATCAAGAAAAGGAGGGAGAGGACTCAAATCAATAAAATTAGAAATGAAAAAGGAGATGTTGCAACAGACACTGCAGAAATACAAAGCATCATAAGAGACTACTACAAACAACTCTATGCCAATAAAATGGACAACCTGGAAGAAATGGACAAATACTTTGAAAGGTATAAACTACCAAGACTGAACCAGGGAAAATGCAAAATATGAACAGACCAATCACAAGCAATGAAATTGAAACTGTGATTAAAAATCTTTCAACAAACAAAAGTCCAGGACCAGATGGCTTCACCGGTGAATTCTATCAAACATTCAGAGAAGAGCTAAGACCCATCCTTCTCAAACTCTTCCAAAAAATTGCAGAGGAAGGAACACTCCCAAACTCATTCTATGAGGCCACCATCACACTGATACCAACACCAAACAAAGATACTACAAAAAAAGAAAACTACAGACCAATATCACTGATAAGTATAGATGCAAAAATCCTCAACAAATACTAACAGACAGAATCCAACAAGACAAATAAAGGATCATACACCATGATCAAGTGGGGTTTATCCCAGGAATGCAAGGATTCTTCAATATGTGCAAGTCAATCAATGTGATACACCATATTAACAAATTGAAGGAGAAAAACCATACGATCATCTCAATAGATGCAGAGAAAGCTTTCAACAAAATTCAACACCCATTTATGATAAAAAACCCTGCAGAAAGTAGGCATAGAGGGAACTTTCCTCAACATAATAAAGGCCATATATGACAAACCCACAGCCAACATCATCCTCAATGGTGAAAAACTGAAACCATTTCCACTAACATCAGGTAGAAGACAAGTTTGCCCACTCTCACCAATATTATTCAACATAGTTTTGGAAGTTTTAGCCACAGCAATCAGAGAAGAAAAAGAAGCCAAATCGGAAAAGAAGAAGTAAAGCTGTCACCATTTGCAGATGACATGATACTGTACTTAGAGAATCCTAAAGATGCTACCAGAAAACTACTCTAGCTAATCAATGAATCTGGTAAAGTAGCAGGATACAAAATTAATGTATAGAAGTCTCTTGCATTCCTATACATTAATGATGAAAAATCTGAGAGTGAAATTAAGAAAACACTCCCATTTACCATTGCAACAAAAAGAATAAAATATCTAGGAATAAACCTACCTAGGGAGACAAAAGACCTGTATGCCGAAAACTATAAGACACTGATGAAAGAAATTAAAGATGATACAAATAGATGGAGATATATACCATGTTCTTGGATTGGAAGAATCAACATTGTGAAAATGACTCTACTACCCAAAGCAATCTACAGATTCAATGCAATCCCTATCAAACTACCACTGGCATTTTTCACAGAACTAGAAGAAAAAATTTCACAATTTGTATGGAAACACAAAAGACCCCGAATAGCCAAAGTAATCTTGAGAAAGAAAAACAGAGTTGGAGGAATCAGGCTCCCTGACTTCAGACTATACTACAAAGCTACAGTAAAGAAGACAGTACGGTACTGGCACAAAAACAGAAATATAGATCAATGGAACAGGATAGAAAGCCCAGTGATAAACCTATGCACATATGGTCACCTTATCTTCAATAAAGGAGGCAAGAATATACAGTGGAGAAAAGGGAGCCTCTTCAATAAGTGGTACTGGGAAAACTGGACAGCTACATGTAAAAGAATGAAATTAGGACACTGCCTAACACCATACACAAAAATAAACTCAAAATGGATTAAAGATCTAAATGTAAGGCCAGACACTATGAAATTCTTAGAGGAAAACATAGGCAGAACACTCTATGACATAAATCACAGCAAGATCCTTTTTGACCCACCTCCTAGAGAAATGGAAATAAAAACAAAAATAAAGAAATGGGACCTTATGAAACTTAAAAGCTTTTGCATAGCAAAGGAAACCATTAACAAGACAAGAAGACAACCCTCAGAATGGGAGAAAGTATTTGCAAATGAAGCAACTGACAAAGGATTAATCTCCAAAATTTATAAGCGGCTCATGCAGCTCAATATCAAAAAAACAAAAACTCTATCCAAAAATGGGTAGAAGACCTAAATAGACATTTCTCCAAAGAAGATATACAGATTTCCAACAAACACATGAAAGAATGTTCAACATCATTAATCATTACAGAAATGCAAACTAAAACTACAATGTGATATCATCTCACACCAGTCAGAATGGCCATCATCAAAAAATCTACAAACAATATATGTTGGAAAGGGTGTGGAGAAAAGGGAACCCTCTTGCACTGTTAGTGGGAATGTAAATTGATACAGCCACTATGGAGAACGGTATGGAGGTTCCTTAAAAAACTAAATAGAACTACCATACGACCCAGCAATCCCACTACTGGGCATATACCCTGAGAAAACCATAATTCAGAAAGATTCACATACCACAATGTTCATTGAAGCTCTATTTACCATAGCCAGGACATGGAAGCAACCTAAGTGTCCATCAACCAATAAACAGATATAGAAGATGTGGCACATATATACAATGGAATATTACTCAGCCATAAAAAGAAACAAAATTGAGTTATTGTGTTGAGGTGGATGGACCTAGAGTCTGTCATACAGAGTGAAGTAAGTCAGAAAGAGAAAAACAAATACCGTATGCTAACACATATATATGGAATCTAAAAAAAAAAAAAAAGGTCATAAGAACCTAGGGGCAAGATGGGAATAAAGACACAGACCTACTAGAGAATGGACTTCAGGATACGGGGAGGGGGAAGGGTAAGCTGGGACAAAGTGAGAGAGTGGCATGGACATATATACACTACCAAACATAAAATAGATAGCTAGTGGGAAGCAGCTGCATAGCACCGGGAGCTCAGTGCTTTATGACCACCTAGAGGGGTGGGATAGGGAGGGTGGGAGGGAGGGAGACGTAAGAGGGAAGAGATATGGGGAGGTATGTTTATGTATAACTGATTCACTTTGTTATAAAGCAGAAACTAACACACCACTGTAAAACAATTATACTCCAATAAAGATGTTTAAGAAAAAAAAATGCTGGGGGCTATAACAGTTTAGACTTTATCTGATGAACAGAGAGAAGTAATTTTTTAAAATTTTTGAGTAGGGAATAGTTTGATTTGAACCATTTTCTAGGAACAATGATTTGGAGAAAGAACGCAACATGGATGAGGGACACTGGAGGAGGGAGATTGTAGACAGGGAAACCTGCTAGGATACATTGTAAGAAGCTTGAACTAGAGGATAATAATAAGACTGAAATAGAAGATATTCAAGAAATATTGAGGAGGAAGACTAGAATAATCTAGAACAACACAGTTCAATAGAAATATAAAGTAATCCACAGATGTAATTTAAATTTTCATGTAGCCACATTAAAATAAAACAAAAAGAAATAGGAGACATTAATTTTAATAATATATTTTACTTTGCACAATATATCCAAAATATTGTCATTTCAACATGAAATCAATGTAAAAAAGTATTAAAGAAATATTTTATGCTCTTGTATACTGTACTAAGTGTTCAAAATGTAGTGTACACTTTGCACTTACATCTCATCTCAATTCAACCTAGTCACATTTCAAGTGTTCAATAGCTCCCTGTGGTTAATGGCTACCATATTGTTCAGTGCAGCTCTAGAATGACAACAAATCATACATGAACTGGAACATGGAAGAAGAGAGGAGAGAGAATCTGAGGACATGAGTCTAAAGGAAGAAGGAGAGAGGCTCCTTTATTAAGACTGGAAATGTTAGAAGATGTTTGTGGTTGGGGAAAAAGAGTGGATCTAGAGGACGAACAAGTAATGAGTCCATCATTTTGACTTGAGGGTTCCAGTAAACAACTATAGGGAAATATGGAGCAGGCAGTTGGAAAGTCAGGGTTAAAATTCAGCATTGGAAGACAGAACTCAGAATGGAGATACAGACTTGGGAACTGGTTCTAAGGGAGTGACAAATGGAATGGTGATATTCAATGGGTTACCTAGCACAGGGAGAGGAAAGAGCCTTGAGAAATGCTGCAATTGCAGGGTACAAGAAGGAATGCAATTTGGTAAATGAAAAAGGGTCACAGCAGAAGCCTGGAAGGAGATCCAGGTCTGGCAGAGCCAGAGTGAGGGGCCAGTGCACTGGAGCCTACCCAGGATTCAGAAGGCACACTGGACTGGAGGGAAATGGAAGCACAATAAGAAAGTTTTAGTAAGAAAGGCATGTCTTAAGTTTGAGTTTCATTCTGCTATTCACTGACTTTAGAGAAACGACTGTCTGAATTTCCACTTTCTAATTGTAATAATAAAATAATAGAAGGTAAGACATATTATTTGCTTCCTCTCCTGCACCAAATACTGTGCTAAAAGCTTTACAAACATTATCTTATTTAGTTTTCACAAAAGCCCTTTGAAATAAATTTTAGGGATTATGCTGTGATAGAGTATTATTAGACGATGATATGGCCAAGGGATCCATTTACAAATTATTCTAGACATCTTTCTTCTTAATGAAGCTCTCAAGAGGTAGACAGATGTGTATGGGGCATGGAAAATAGCAGATTGATAAATTTATTTCATGTACTTACATGTATTTTTTTATCCCCCCCCAAAAACACTGCTTATATCAGCTTAACAACATACTTTCTTAGGATACTGGGCACATTGATGCCAAAACACCAAGTTATTATATGAGGGTTGATTCTGAAAACAACTTTGCTGTACTAATTTGGTCTAAACTCTCTTTGGTCAGAGATCTAAAAAATGTCCAAGACAGGGGAAAGACATTACATTTTAGACTTTAGTTAAACTCCGTTAAACTTGATAATTCTTACCTTGTGTTTGGCATAAACCCCCTGTGATTTAATTCAAGATCCCACCTCCCTATATCTTCTTAAATAGATTATTGATCTTCAAAAAACTGAGCCTAAAATAACATTGGTTTTTTCAAACCAATAATAGCCAACTTTTTGTGCAAGTTGCCAATTTGGAAATATGAGCTATGATTTTCATTCAACCATAGCAAAGTAGTCAGCATGTGTACTATGTACCAGGTATTCTATAAGATGATCGTGAATTAATTACTGTAATTATCCCAAGATTCTGTGAATTAGATGCTATTATTATCCTTATTTTATAGAGTAAGTCTAGGCAGAGGACATTTATGCTATCTGCTCAAAATCACACAATAAGTAAATTGGAGAGTGGGATTCAAAAAGAGTGTGGCTTTAACCCATAAGTTATATTACATTTCAAATAGAGGAAATGGATGTCTGAAATGCACAGAAACATTCTAAAAAGTTTAGGCTGCAATTTAAGAACCAGTTATAATTTCTTAATCAAAATCACAAGCTAATTGGAAATTCTGTCCTTTCATTATATCAATGCTCATTTACTTAGCATCCATGATACAGCATAGCAATGGAAGACGTGGTCATGCATAATGATAACACAGAGTTCTTGCCCTTGAGTTGTCTATAATCTAGTTGTGAAGACAAAACTGATGCACAGATCATTCAGAGAGCAATAAAAGCATGTAGTTAAATGCTAAGTCAAGTGGTGCGTAAAATCGTATACTAGACAGGCAAGAAGAGGGAGAAGGCAGAGGGCCAGTAGGCTGGGAAAGACTCTCAAAGGATTTTAAATGATAGGAAGAAGCTGTATGAGGAGACAGGATAGAAGTATATACTTGTCAAGAAGATCAAGATGAAGATAAACGGAAGCTCTTTAGCACTGAATAATATTCCATTGTTGGGATGTACCACAGTTTATTTATCTGTTTACCAACCGAAGGACATCTTAGTTGTTTCCAAGTTTTGACATCTGCTCAGCTTTTCTGCATACCTAAAACAGCTCTAAAAAATAAAATCTATGAAACATACCAAAAAAAAAAAAAAAAAAGATAAATGGGAGCTCAGGGAGGGGAATGAGCATGGTGTGACAGTTTTTATTCTTCATTCCTCTCTCATCTTCTTCATCTTCTCCCTCTTTCTCCCTCTCTCTGTACACACACACATTCATACATAGATACATGCTTATGGCTCTATGAGTGTGTATGTAGGTAAATATACATAGGTTTACTTCCAAATAATACTTGTCTCCCACCAGTATTAAAATGTTTCTGATAAACTCAGAAACGTGATATGCTGCTGGATGATGACAATCTATAATTTTTAAATCTGCATTTTATGGCTAACCCATAAAATGAGAGAGCATGAGGAAGAAATGAGGTATTGGCTGCCCCTGACTAAATCCAACAAAACCATCCTCCTTTCAGAAATCAGGGACAGGTCAACACCTACAACAGGAAGATGTTTATATTAAAAAAGGACTATTTATATGGCAAAATTGATTGTTTTTTGATTGACACCATACTTTAGTCTTACTTATACACATTTTTGGTTTATCATTGCTATGGGCAATAGAGAGAAAATTGCTCTGTAATATTATCCCTCTGTGTTTGACAATAAAATCTAAGAAAAATAAAATATTCTTCCAGTACAATGAGTTAGGTGACTGAGATGAAAATTCAGTTTTATAGGTTGAAGTAAAGTTGTGAATCATGGGTGCTATTACCAAAAAGCTAGGTTTCTAAGACCAGGGTAAGGAATTCTTATATAAAATTCACAATGTCTTCTGCTACCTTGATTGTGTAAAACAAAGGGACCAACATTTCTGTTTTGTTTGTTTTTAATTTTGAGACATAGTAAATTGGATTGGATTTGCCACAGGATTTTTACAACTGGTAAAAATATATTACTTCATCTTTACCTCAAAACTGCTGTAGTTCACAGATTTGGACTTAAAAACTATCTTTTCCAACATCAGTTGAGTATGATATTCTTGTTTTATTGTATCTTTAACAACCTCCATAAGCAGTTTGTGGACGAGTAGCCATAGCTGTATTCTGCAGTTGTACTCAACTGGGCCAATGAAATCTGTGAGTTCACTGACATGGTATAACCAGGGGACAAAATTGATTCTCTCCTCCTTTCTTTTACAAAACCCATCATGAATTTATAGATGTGATAAAAGGCATCAGCAGTAGCATTATTTCTGGTTCCATCCATAGGAAGTCTATCTGTATGTGAGACTTTGTGTCCAGGTGTGTAACCAAGACAGTAGCTTCTTGGAGTAAGTACACATATTCTAGAATTCGAGTCACCTTTCCTTTAATGTTTAAGTAAAAAATTCATTGACTCCTCTTTTCACATATTGTTGCAAATGTGAACAATATGTGAAATCTCTTCTCAGTCTTTCACTTGCTGTCGGGCCCCTTTCTTCACTATTTCACTCTGCTTTACACCGTCTGAATCTCTCTACTAGCAAAATACCTTTGAGTCTAGGCTATGTGCCTAGCAGATTTTCTGGAAGGACTTCAGGTGTTAAAGGAGAGTTATATAAAATATGCAGCATATTTGACCGACTTTAACCTTCAATGTTAGACAGGTTTGTTCTTAAGCTTGATCATTCCTACTGAGTTAATTTTTACTGGTTAAATACTTGCTTTGTCTGCAGTCTACTGTCATGTTGCTGGGTTCCCCTCTCTTCATTCAACTCTTTGTCTCTCTTCATCTTGCTAATCCTTAACACCCAAATTCCTGTTCACTTCTTCTCTAGAATAGTTTATGTATATCTTCAAGTAGAAGAATATTACCAAGGATGGTTACACTAGGCTCTGCTCTGAAGACCTAATCTTCATCATCAAAACACTCCTTGATACTATTTATGTGGTTAACTCATACGTTTAAAATGTTTTTATAAAGAGTAATATATGCTGAAAATATTACAGAAGAAATGATATGTCTGGAGCTTGTTTCAAAATAATCTGAGAGAGAGTAAGTAGAGGTAGACATGAAACAACAGTGACTATAGGTTATTGTGTCAGTATTGTTGTGTTGTGTCAATATTGATCATGACTGTTGAAGTTGGGTGATGGATACAAGGGGTCCATTATATTTTTCACTCTACTTTTGTATATGTTTAAAATACTCTATAATAACAAGCTAAATTTTTTCTACCTGATATATATAAATATATATAATATATAATTTATATATCATCAGTTAAGATATACTATAATATATAAAATATAATATATACTATATAATTAATAATTCTACTATATATAATTATAATACATATAATTAGTATAAACCAGTCTAAGAGATTAATAGACAAAAATTGGAGGATGTAAGCAAATACTGGTTGAAAGACAAACTTAAAGGCACACTACAAGTGTTTTAAGAAGAGTTGCAATGATAACAAACATATTAGTTTGTGCTACTAAACAACCAATGGATCACTGAAGAAATCAAAGAGGAAATCAAAAAATACTTAGAGACAAACGAAAATGAAAACACAATGATCCAAAATCTATGGGAGACAGCAAAAGCAGTTCTAATAGGGAAGTTTATAGCAATACAACCTTACCTTAGGGAACAAGAAAAATCTCAAATAAACAACCTAACCTTACACCTAAAGCAACTAGAGAAAGAAGAACAAACAAAACCCAAAGTTAGTAGAAGGAAAGAAATCAAAAAGATCAGAACAGAAATAAATGAAATAGAGATGAAGAAAACAATAGAAAAGATCAATGAAACTAAGAGCTGGCTCTTTGAAAAGATGAAGAAAATTGATAAACCTTTAGCCAGACTCATCAAGAAAAAAGGGAGAGGGCTCAAATCAATAAAATTAGAAATGAAAAAGACATTACAACTGACACCACAGAAATACAAAGGATCATAGAGACTACTACAAGCAACTCTATGCCAATAAAATGGAAAACCTGGAGGAAATGGACAAATTCTTAGAAAGGTACAATCTTCTGAGGCTGAACCAGGAAGAAATAGAAAATATGAACAGACCAATCACAAGGACTGAAATTGAAACTTCCAATGAACAAAAGGCCAGGACTAGATGGCTTCCCAGGAAAATTCTATTAAACATTTAGAGAAGAGCTAACACCTATCATTCTGAAACTATTTCAAAAAATTACAGAGGAAGGAACATTCCCAAATTCATTCTATGAGGCCACCATCACTCTGATACCAAAATTAGACAAAGATACCACAAAAAAGAAAATTATAGGCCAATATCACTGATGAACATAGATGTAAAACTCCTCAATAAAATACTAGCAAACAGAATCCAACAACACATTAAAAGGATCATACACCATGATCAAGTGGGATTTATCCCAGGGATGCAAGGATTCTTTAATATTCACAAATTAATCAGGGTGATACACCACATTAACAAATTAAAGAATAAAAACCAAATGATCATCTCAATAGATGCAGGAAAAGCTTTCAACAGAGTTCAACACCAATTTATGATAAAAACTCTCCAGAAAGTGGGCATAGAGAGAAAAATACCTCAACATAATAAAGGCCATATATGGCAAACCAACAGCTAACATCATTCTCAATGGTGAAAAGCTGAAAGTATTTCCTCTAAGATCAGGAATGAGACAAGGATGTTCACTCTCGCCACTTTTATTCAATATAGCTTTGGAAGTCTTAGTGACAGCAATCAGAAGAAAAAGAAATAAAAGGAATCCAAATTGGAAAAGAAGAAGTAAAATTGTCACTGTTTGCAGATGACATGATATTATACAAAGAAAATCATAAAGGTGCTACCAGAAAACTACTAGAGCTCGTCAATGAATTCAGTAAAGTTGCAGGATATAAAATTAATACATAGAAATCTGTTGTATTTCTGCACACTAACAACAAAAGATCAGAAAGAGAAATTAAGGAAACAATCCCATTTACCATCATATCAAAAAGAGTAAAATACCTAGGAATAAACCTTCCTAAGGAGGCAAAAGACCTGTACTCAAAAAACTATAAGATACTGATGAAAGAAATCAAAGATGGCACAAACAGATGGAGAGATATACCATATTCTTGGATTGGAAGAGTCAATATTGTCAAAATGACTATACTACCCAAGGCAATCTACAGATTCAATGCAGTCCCTATCAAATTACCAATGGCATGTTTCACAGAACGAGAACAAAAAAAAACCTTAAAATTTATATGGAAACACAAAAGACCTGGAATAGCCAAAGCAACCTTGAGAAAGAACAACAGAGCTGGAATAATCAGGCTCCCTGACTTCAGAATATACTATAAAGCTACAGTAATCAAAACTGTATGGCACTGGCACAAAAACAGAAATATTGATCAATGGAATGGGATAGAAAGCCCAGAAATAAACCCACACACCAATGGTCAATTAATCTATGACAAAGGAGGCAAGAATATACAATGGAGAAGAGACAGTCTCTTCAATAAGTGGTGCTGGGAAAATTGGACAATTACATGTAAAAGAATGAAATTAGAACATTCTCTAACACCATACACAAAAATAAACTCAGAATGGATTAAAGACCTAAATGTAAGACCAGATACTATGAAAACATGGGCAGAACACTCTTTGACATATAGTGCAGCATATCTTTCTGCCTCTACCTCCTAGAGTAAGGAAAATAAAAACAAAGAAATGGGACCTAATTAAACTTAGAAGCTTTTCCACAGCAAAGGAAATCAGAAGCAAAATGAAAAGACAAGCCACAGAATGGAAGAAAATATTTGCAAATGATGTGACCTACAAGGGATTAATCTCCAAAATATACAAGCAGCTCATACTGTTGAATACCAAAAAAACAAAAAACCCATAAACCCAATCAGAAAATGGGCAGAAGATCTAAATAGACCTTTCTCCAAAGAAGACATATAGATGGGCAAAAAGCAAATGAAAAGATGCTCAACGTTGCTAATTATTAGAGAAATGCAAATCAAAACTACAATGAGGCATTGCCTCACACTGGTCAGAATGACCATCATCAAAAAGTCTACAAACAATAAATGCTGGAGAAGGTGTGGAGAAAAGGGAACCCTCCTACACTGTTGGTGGGAATGTAAATTGGTACACCACTATGGAGAACAGTATGGATGGTTCTTATAAAATGAAAAATGGAACTACCATATGATCCAGCAATCCCACTCCTGGGCATATACCTGGAGAAAGCCATAATTTGAAAAGATACATGCACCCCAATGTTCATAGCAGCATTATTTACAATAGTCAAGACATGGAATCAACATAAGTGTCCATCGACAGAGGACTGGATACAGAAGATGAGATACATATGTACTATAAAATATTACTAAGCCATAAAGATGAAATAATGCTATTTGCAGCAACATGGATGGACCTAGAGATTATCATATTAAGTAAAGTAAGTCAGACAGAGAAAGACAAATATCATATGATAACACTTATATGTGGAATCTGAAAAAATGATACAAATGAAATTATTTACAAAGCAGAAAGAGACACACAGACGTAGAAAACAAATGTATGGTTACCTAAGGGAAAGGTGGGGGGAGGGATAAATTAGGAGTTTGGGATTAACATACACACACTTCTATATATAAAATAGAAAATCAACAAGGACTTACTGTATAACACAGGGAACTCTACTCAATACTCTGTGATAACCTATATGGGAAAAGAATCTGAAAAAGAATAGATATATGTATATGTATGACTGAAACACTTTGCTGTACACCTGAAACTAACACAACCTTGTAAATCAACTGTACTCCAATATAAAAAAAAAATTTTGGAAAAGGCACACTAGAAATATTTTAAGAAGAGATGCAGTGATAAAAAATGTATTATCTTCCAGTGCACAAGAAATTATAACAAAATTTAGTGGCTAAAAACAACAAATACTTATTATCCCAAAGTCCTGTGGGTCAGGAATCTGACCATGGATGGATCACGGTCTCTCACAGGGCTGCAAACAAGTTGTTGATTAGCACTTAAGTCATTTCAAGGTTTGACTAGGTAAGTATGTGCTTCCAAACTCATTTATGTAGCTCTTGGCAGGTCTCAGATCCTGACTGATTGTTTGGCCAGAGACATTAGTTCCTTGCCCATGTGTGTCTCTCCACTGGGTAGCTCCACAACATGGCAGTGGTTTTCTTTAGAGAGTGATTAAGAGAGCAAATTTAAGGTAGAAGCCACAGTCTTTTTGTCACGTAATTTCAGATGACATGCCATTGCTTCTGTTATATTGTGTTTGTTAGAAGCATGTCAATAATCCAGCCCAGAAGGGAGAGGATTACATAAAGTTAGAATACAAGGAGGTGGAGATCATTGCGGGCCGTAAAGGAGGCTGTCTACTACATTCTGCACTTTAGGCCCCAATAATTCACATTCTTCTCACATTCAACATGCATACACCCCCTCCAAGGTCCCCAGAGTCCCATTCCTTAACATCATCAGCTCAAAGTCCAGAATCTCATCATCTAAATCAGGTCCATTGCGGAGCACAGGCTCCGGACGCACAGGGTCAGCGGCCATGGCTCACGGGCCCAGCCGCTCCGTGGCATGTGGGATCTTCCCGGACTGGGGCACAAACCCGTGTCCCCTGCATCGGCAGGCAGATTCTCAACCACTGCACCACCAGGGAAGCCCTCAGGTGTAGTTTCTTAAATATAGTTTTTTGTGTGAAATTTTTCTCAACATACGGACCTGGGAAACTAAAGATCTAGGTTACCTGCTCCTCACACACTCAACATACAATGGTGAAACAGACCTATAGGATAACCATTATAAACATTCCTAGTCAGAAAAAGTGAAAAATGGGAGGCCACAAAGGAGAATTTGATGCAGTGTAATTCTGAAATCTCACTGGGAAAATGTTGGAAATTCCTTGATTAGGCCCAGCATCGTCTGTGGCTTTTGACGATGCCCTCTGGACTTGTATTGGCTGGCTTGGTCTACCATAACAATACCACAGGCTTGGTTGCTTAAACAACAGAAATTTATTTTCTCACAATTCTGGAGTCCAGAAATCCAACATCAAGGGGCCAGCAGTGTTGATGTCTGGTGAGGCCTCTCTTCCTGGTCTGCAGACAGTTACCTTCTTGCCATGTCCTCACATGGTCTTTCCTCTCTGCATGTGCAGTGAGAGAGAGAGATCTGGGGTCTCTTCTTCTCAGAAAGATGCTGTTCCTGCCCAACTAGGACTCTACTTTCATGACCTCATTTAACCCTCATGGCCTCCTTAAAGGCCATATATCCAAATATAGTCATACTGAGGGTTATGGCTTCAACATATGAATTTTGGGAGATATAATGCAGTTCAGAACAGGGCTCTCAATTCAGCCTGCTGAGTCATCGTTCCTTTTTCATGAAAGATGTCACATTTGCTGATGAGTAGTTTTCCCAGCCTACTTTCTGATATCTTGGGGGACCTGTTTGCCTCTTTGTACTTTTAGATTGTCTGTGTCCTTTTTAACCCAAGGTGGCATGGTACATCTTTAATCTCAAAGGGACTTTTGTGTGACTGAATAATTCTCTGAGGCCCTACCTTTCATCTTACTAAGGTCCTAATAAAAGATTTTGCTGTCATATCCTCAGCTTCATCTCTAGACCAAGGGCATAATATTATGTCTTTAGTATTTTTGTCAAAAATGCACAACTGAATTTAATCATGAGGAAACATTAGACAAACCCAAACTGAGAGACATTCTACAAAATAACCACCCGATATTCTTCAAAAGAGTGAAGGTAATGAAAGATGAAGAGAGCCTGAAGAGCCATCCCAGATTAAAGGAGACAAAAATGATGTGACAACTAAATACAGCATAGGGTCCTTTACTGGATTCTACTCCAAAAAATGGACATTAGGGGAAACCTGGCAAAATCTGAACAAAATATGTAGATTACTTAATAGTATAGTCATTTAAGGAAGCTGGATGAAAGTTATACAGGCATAGTACAATACTATTTTAGAAACTTTTTTATAAGTGTGATATTCAAGATAACAGGTTTTTTTAAAAAAAAACTTTAAATAATTTACCAAGGAGTAGTTATACAAAGAAGATGTAAATTTTAAGAGTGTAGACTAGGAAGTAGTTAGTAGTAGAGGAACTGTCAGAAGAACAAGCTAACAGGTAAAACATATTACTTAGCCATTCCCAACTATTCCAAATTTTGAGACCTCCAAATTGAACTAATTGTGGTCACGAAAATTTGGTCTATGTTGAGCATTGAATATCTCTGTTGATTTTGTTCATTTTATTTATGTTTTATAGATAGAAATGTAAAGATACAAAGATAGAAATCTCCCATCCCATCATTTAGATGTCAATTCAATATGTATAAAATTTGGGACAGATTACTCATTTGTAGACCATTTATCTTCATAGCTATTAAATAACAAGCCAATAAATATATAATACTACATATCCAAATAAGCAGTGATGGCATAGCAGAAAAATGTCTTATCTTTGTAGGTTTGAATGCTGGAATGCTGTTATGTTAGTGGAATGTTAATATGACAGTCTTATATGAAATGAGACAAAGTGAAACCAAGAATCGCCACATCTGGAACCAGGGCCACAAATCTAGCCTTAGGACTGGTTATTCCAGGGGCACTGAAGATGGAAACTTGTGTAGCATGTGGGTGGAGGCAGAGGAAGAAAATGAAGCTCTCCAAATTAAATTGTCAAAGGAATGTGTACACTGAGGCATAGTTTAAGTTTGTGCTGACATTCATCTCCAATCTGGTGAGTCTGCAAAACCAAAGGCATCTCTAGACAGTCCTGATTCAAAATTGAAGCCATATCATATGGGTTAGAGCAATACAGACTATCCAGTTTAGCCAAGTGGGAAAGCATGGTATATGAATATGTTAACTCCCAGAGAATAATAGTCAATAAAAAAAAAGGGTACACAGGGATAGTGGAGTATAGAATAGTCATTAGCACAGTTTTTATCATCATATAGTTTCTGGTGCTGCCCAGTGATGTGAGGTTTGGAATGATAATTAATTCTGATCCTTGGTTTCAGCATACTACACCCTACCTCATAGAGTTACTATGCACATTAAATGAGGAAATGTATATGTCAAGAACATGGCACAGAGAAAGCATTTGATAAATGGCAGCCTTTATTTATGTCATGATAATGATGATGATGATGATGATGATGATGATGATGATGATGATGATGATATTAAGCCACATCTAAGCAGACTGGTGTTTTGTGCAGAGGTGTCCCACAAAGACACTGGATAACAAAGCAGCTAAAAGTTGAAAGAACTTTCATGACAATTTGTTAATATTCCATGAGTAAGGGCAAAAGTTATAGCTAAATAAGCCTTGGAAGTTTCAGGGTTCCACTCAGACACTACAGATCCGTGGCTGAATCCAGAAAGACTATTTCTGGTCTCTCCACCCATAGGTAGAAGTGGAACTAATATGTTCATTTTATTGCTCAGTAAATGAAGATAATTCAGCTACAACTGTCTTTCTCAACAGCACCACTACAGTTATTTTGGGTCAGAGAATTCCGAACCCTGGTTCCCTGAAGAATGGGTAGGTGGGAAGAATGAAGTAACTGGCAACTAAGGGACCCCAAATATGAATTTATTAGGCTTGTGTTTCAAAGGCATGGAATGAAGTTCAAAAATATAATACTATTTTCTACAATTAAAATATATCTTCTGACTTTGAGTCTTCATGCACACAAACAGAATCATAATTTATTTTAGGTAAACTCAGTGAAAATATGGTAATTTCTCAGACAATCCTAGTTTATAATGCAGGCACACTCTGGATAGAACTTCCTTTTAGGCTTTTCTCCCTTCTCTTCTCCCTGGATTTGAGCCTAAGTTGGAGGAATGGGGTGGGTTAATAAAGAAATTTGCTCCAAAGCCATGCAGTATATTGTTGGGAAGGAAGCCATTTGCTTCTTAGTTCTGATGTGTTTTTATCCTATGCAGATGTCCTTTGAGCTGTTACTAATCTGCTTCAATTTTCAGGCATATCTCATGTTTTACCACCTGCCAAAATGCACAATTTTACAGTCAGAGTTTGATCATTAGACTCTGCCCAGGGTTTATTTATTTAGAAGTTTGTGGCGTTGCCATGGTCTCTGGTTGTCACACTACATTTTCCTTAGCCCAACCTCTAGGCTTCTTTTGGTCTTCCTTTCCATGTCCTAGTTTTTCTCCCCCCATCTTGAGATTCAGGGTTCAGGGATACTCAGAGACTGTCACTGCATCCCTAACACTGCCTCTGACCCATCTCTGCTCTATTATCTACAAACTCTGCTCTCATTAGGACACTGGCTTGGTGGCTACTCCTAGAGTTCAGACTGGACCTGTGAGGTATTCGCTTCTACCATGATGGTGTCAGAAACTTCTCTATGCAGTAAGCCTCACCCAGGATGCAAGAGATGTGTCCCTTTTGTTATCAGAAATCAAAATTTAAATGACAATTTCACTGTATTTTTCTCCATCTTCAGGTGTGGGGTGAGAGATGGGGAAGGGGAGGGGCAGGGCACAGAAACAGACAAAAGTCTGTAGGTTCTTGCTTCTCTTCCAGATTTTCTCTCTTTTCCTGCACAGCTCAGATGGTTTTCTGCTCTGAGGGCAAGGGTAGAAGCATGCATGAGCTTTACCAGATTGCTTTTCCTTTCAAGACTTTTTGGTCATACATTACACCTGTATCAATGCTTTTGAACCTAGGAGCCAAGAATTTGGAGTCTTTGCTCTCCGGCCCTATCAGAGAATAGATCCTATGTGAATGACAGCCCTATATCTCAAGACCCATCATGGAATGTGCACAGGACGAAAAGATGAATTGGTATCAAATGATTCCCCTGACAAGTGAATATTGTTCAGGTCTAATGTGTCTTCTAATAGAATTCCTTCCATTCATAACTCTGCTAACAATAGCTTGCAGGGCACCCTGAAAAGCATTCTAGCATCTCATACACTCCTCTGATAGAGCACCACCAACTCTCCTTGGAGGAGTATTCTGATTTCATTCATTCCACATGCATTCCTCTCTCCGTCATCTGGTTCCTGTTGTTTCACAGACTGGAGACGTCCAATCTTCCCTTCATTTTCCTGGTTCTTATCCACAAGACATAAGGTCAATTTCAGCTGTCTCATGACATTTTTCCTAAGCATCTCTCTTCTTTAACTAGCTAAAAGTTAATTCTTTCTGTTTTCAGTTGTTTAGGATTTGTTTCATGATTGTTACATATTTTCCCCTACAAGAATATGTCACTTGAATGTAGTGATCATGCCACATACTCTATTTATATGCTGTGAATTGTTTATTATGATGCTGGTACATAGTAGATGCTAAACACTGATTCATCGTTCTACACTGGTTTAAAAAGAAATATGGAAGTCTAAGCAGTGTTGTCAATTGTTTTCTAAGTTTCAATAACAGTTTGATTTCTGTTTCCTGGAGACATAAAAGGCTCTGAGAAACCAAAATTGAATAAAGCCAATTTCCTAAATTTTTACCTAATGATTTACAATGAAATAATGATCATAGATATGACAAGCATTTAAAATTTCCAAGGAAACAGTCTAGTTTGCTTCTGTGTATTTGCCATTACTGATTTTCATCATGTTATGCTGTTTTCTAAGTCAGTTATACTTGCCATTTTAAAGTTCTCTTTACAAGGCATGGGTACAAAAATATGTTTAATAAAGCAAAGAAAGGCCAGTATAGCATGAGTATAGAGATTGGAGGAACAATTAGATATGTTATTAATACCAACCATAATAATAATTTCTCAGAATGTCTTTCTTGTAGATAAAAATAACTAAACATTCCAATGAATAGATGAAAATTATGTTCAATTATAAAAAGAACTATATAATTGTATTATTATTCTATTATTTTTGTCTTACTAATAAGACGTGATTTTGTCAGTATTACATCCGTCTATTCATTCATTCATTCATTCAACAAATGATTATTAAATACTTACTACTTCCTAGGTATTGAGGTTACAATGGTCTCTGCCATCACAGAACTTAAAAACTGTAGTTTCTAATTCTGTTGACCAATTTTCTATGTCAGAAAGGACTATAATTGGATGGATTTAGAGACTGTCATACAGAGTGAAGTAAGTCAGAAAGAGAAAAACAAATATCGTATATTAACGCATGTATGTGGAACCTAGAAAAATGGTACAGATGAACTGGTTTGCAGGGCAGAAGTTGAGACACAGATGTAGAGAACAAATGTATGGACACCAAGGGGGGAAAACCACAGTGGGGTGGGGATGGTGGTGTGATGAATTGGGCAATTGGGATTGACATGTATACACTGATGTGTATAAAACTGATAACTAATAAGTATCTGCAGTATAAAAAAACAAACAAAAAAAAGAAAATACGTTTTTTCATGCTTTGTTCCTTTTTCTCTTGGTGCTTGACATATCAATATTGTATGTAGGTGTGTTTATATCTTGGTTAATTTTAATAAACAATATTGTATGGCACTGATAGGACTCTTCCAAATTATTGTTTGTCCTTTTTAGTTCAAGCAAGTGTTGTAAACTTTGACTACTACTTTTGTTCTTTTTTCCCCCAGATGTTATCTGTTAAAAGAAATGGCAATAAGTCTCTAAAAAGCTTTGCGAAAACAACAACAAAAAAGAAAGGACTATAATCAAAATAAGAATTTTTTCAGGTATCTTGTAAACCCCCTAAATAGCTCTATATTTGTAAACATTTTTAGAAACTTTAAAAATATTTCATGAATATGCTTAAAAGTTAAAAGAGCAATAGAATTTCCTAAATATATGACTATTTTAAATTTTGGCTTAAAATATGTATTTGCTTTTTAACTTCTGGCCAAGCAGACACTTGTGATTTGTGTTGAAAGAGGCAGCACAGTGACTTATACTTTTCAAAGATAATTGCCCCTATGGAAGACTCTAGAAGAGAAGAAATGATGCTCAGAAACTAAGGCTCACAGTCGCCTGAATCAAGAACTTTGTTTTAATATTAGCACTTAGAAGATAAACACTAGCAGCCTCCAAAGAGGTGATGTTCACTGGATATCATATGACTTCAAGTGGGAAGACAGAGAAACTACTCAACTGTTGAGAAGCAGAGGCAAGTAAACATTTATGCCAGAAATGTACACATTTACCATCATAACATTACTCCTACTCAACTGCCTTGGTAGATAAATAGACATTCTAGAGACATTCTAGAGTCTAGAATATGGCATTTGTAGGATATTATTTTACTTTAAATACTTTTCAGTAGGATGTGAAAGAAAGTCTCTATACAGACAAATACACCAGATATCTAATAGCTCTTTGGATAATTTAACAGAGCCCTACCCAACATTCTTCATGGCCAGAGACTGTCATTTGACAAGGCTAGAATATTACCAGCATCTCTGCTTTTGTTGGTATGCTGTACTCTGCTAATGTCTGTGATGCTTTGTTGACCTGGGAGAATATTAGTAAATATTAGGAATGCATCGATACCCCATATTCATTTTGACAAATGAAATACAGTCCTGGAGGGAAAAATGGGCCTTTGCAGTTCCATCTTCCAGGCCACTACTGAAGGCATGGTGAACAGAATCCCATTACCTCTCTTTTTTCCTTTGCTAGAAATGGCACATAAATTGCCAATCACCCTTCTAAAATTCAAAAGTAATCCAACAATTAAAATGTACCTCTGTTTAGAAAATATTAGAGTCCAGTTGCTCAGCTTTTTTTCTACTTCAAAGCTGAACAATGTATTTTCAAACAGCATTCTCATTAGAGGAGATTTTTGTCAGCTTGCTTTGATTCTTTGCCTTTGATTCTTTGAATACTCAGTTGGTTCCTGCTCAGGTTATTTTAGTTTGTTTAGTAAAGCTCACATTATGATTTTCTCAATGTAGGCAAAAACTTCTAGTTAATTAAGTCACATCAATCAATTGCATCCATCTCAATTACTTCTGAGACGTGATATACTAATAACTGTTCCTTTTAATAACTAAATTAAATGGGTCATGAGTGAAGGCTAAACCACTTGAAACATGACTGAGTGAGGAAAATTTACCACTGGAAGGGGGCTAAAAAGTAGAGGGATTTCTCTTGAATTTATAAGTACTGGTTAGGTTCTCTGGTGGGAAGTATTAAAATATCAAGTTACAGGGGCCTCAACATGGCCAAGAATATTTCCTTCACTGCAGCCCCAGAAAAACAAAGGAGAGATTCCTAATTCACATGGGGTGGGGGTTATTCTGCATTTCTCATCTGATTTGAATGGAAACACAGGTAGATTTTTTCACCCAGGTCTTCACTTTTGCCAAAAATCTTAGATTGGAAGAAAAGCACACTGTAAGTCAGGGAAAAGGAAAAATATTTGAATAATCATTTTCCATTGTGTAAGTTGTTATGAGATTCTCTGTTTTTATAATAGACACCACATAACATAAAGTGAATAGAAGAGAAATTGCCAAGGGTCTCAGAAGCCCACCTCAGAAAATGTAAAATGAGAAAAAACCCTTGAAAATTCTCCTAATGTATCTCTCAGGATGGAAAGAACTATAACTATTTTAGGTCTGCACTTCTGATCCCACTTTCCTTCTAGCCAGTCAACAGAATTCAATAATCAAATTCTCCGAAGGATGCCAAAGGGTCTGACATAATTCACAGGGACAGTTATTGGAGTTACTGCTGGGGAAAGGCAGAAACTATAGGTGCATCTTTGTTGAGTCTAGGTCTGATTCAAGACCAGAGGAAAGCCATAAATGCATCAGGCCAAGAAGACACTTGTATGTTTGCCCTCCTGTAGAGACAACTGTAGGTCTATTAGACTTCCACAATGTCTCAAAGCAAATTTCTGGATTTTATCTACCATAAATTCCCTTCCTGAGACTCGTAGAGCAGCCCACATTCAAGAACAAGGTGCTGTATAAAAACAAGATTTAATTAGGGAGCCAGGAGGTGGCAAAGATTTAGCATTATGCAATCAAATTAAATATTCTTCTGAAGCTTTTTGTTTTCTTAACAGCTTAGCAAAGTTACTCGGAATATAATAAATCCAATGGAGAATAAAACCAAGTGATTAATCAGTAGTGGCAAACTCTATGACCTTTTCAGAGGGTACTTGGTTGTCCATTTTTGTCTGAATCCATTCCAAGAAGAACTAACATCAGCAATAGTGTGGAAAATCATTTGATCCAGTGTGAAAAATTCTGGGTTTTGTTAGAAAGAATCAAATTGTGCCTTTATGTCTGAGAATCTAGGGAGTACTATTTCAGTGAGTTCTTTACCTTTAAAAGTTTTAAGTGTCCACTGTGGACTAACTGGGAAAGCACTGGGGTCTAGTTCTAGCTTCATTCATTAATTTCTTTATTCATTCATTCATTTACTCACTCACATTACTCATTCTTTCTACAAATACTTGTTGGGAATTACTATATGCTAGGCACTAGTGATACCATATTGATAAAAACCAGCCTTTGTCCTTCAGAGCAAGAAGGAAACATGACACAAAATGCTGACTATACTCTAAAATTCTTTAAAGGGACATGATGTTATGACAGGACACCTCAACTAGTCTGGGCACCAATGGAAAGTCTCCTTGAGGAAGCAAGGTTTAAGTTCTTACTTATCTGAAGGATAAGTAAGAAGAGTTCACTATGTGAAGAGGAGAGAAGAGCATTCCAGGTAGAGGGAATAACATATACAAAAGCCTTAGGCAGGAGAGAGCATGATGTTTTGGAAAAGGTAAAGAAAGCCTAATGTGAATTGAAAGAGCAACAACCCTCAGAGTTTGATTCTTGGTTTCTAAATATCATGTATCAGCAACCAAAACCAGGACTCCCTGGAAAAATGGCCAATTCCAGGGCTAGGGATGGGAAAGTACAAGATGAGGCAAAGAAATCTTGCTGTCAGAAAGTAAGGAAGTGCTCAGAGTATAGAGGGGGTCTTGTCAAAATAACACTGCAGCAAAGCCAGCTTTAAGAAGCCAGGATGCAAGAGGGAGGAGATATGGGGATATATGTATAGCTGATTCACTTTGTTATAAAGCAAAAACTAACATACCATTGTAAAGCAATTATACTCCAATAAAGATGTTAAAAAAAGAAAAAAGAAGCCAGGTCATGAAGCAACCTAAATGCCCACCAACAGACGAATGGATAAAGAAGATGTAGTACATATATACAACGGAATATTACTCAGCCATAAAAAGGCATGAAATTCGGTCATTTGTAGAGACATGGGTGGACCTAGAGACTGTCATACAGAGTGAAGTAAGTCAGAAAAAGAAAACAAATATCCTATATTAATGCATATATGTGGAATCTAGAAAAATGGTATACATGAACTAGTTTGCAAGGCAGAAATAGAGACACAGATGTAAAGAACAAATATATGGACACCAAGGGGGGAAAGCTGGGGGGGGGGTGCATGATGGTGGGATGAATTGAGAGACTGGGATTGACATATATACACTAATATGTATAAAACAGATAACTAATAAGAACCTGCTGTATAAAAATATAAAATTAAAAAAAGGAAGTTCCATTTGACCAATTTCTGGCAATTTGAGTATTAAAGTAAGGAATAATAGTAGCATATTATAAAACAATGAATAAAATAGAAAATCATGAGTCCATACTGATACAATTATTATACACAAATAAATTTAAAGTTTGGTAATGAATGAGATATTTACATAGTCTCAAATTACCTTCCTACAAAATATTTCTTAATTACAAAGGGAAGAAGAATACTTTACAATGGAGGATCTTGGCAGACACCACCTTGTTATCAAAATTAACAACACTAGTAATCATAAAAGTAGAAATTGTATGCTATTTTAAAGTAATCAATGAGAAGAAAACAGTTTCTTTTCTCCAATATGCACAATCGTCATGAAGAAAAACTGGACCAATCCAAACGAAGGGATATTCTCCGACATAACTGGCCTGTGATCTTCAAGTTTCAAGATGATAAAAGCCAAGGAAAGCATGAGAAAATGTCCCAAGTTGAATGAGTCTAAAGAGAGGTGACAGCTAAACAATATTTAACTCCAAATTGGATCTCTGACTCTAAAGGATATTATTTGGATACTATGTAAAAACTGAATGGGATGCAAGAGATGAATGTGATATGAAGATTTTGATGGTTGTGTAGTAAGTATGCAGGTGAATTCTCTGTTCTGAAAGAGTTCATGTGATTAGGTTAAGCCATTCAGATAATTTCTCTACCTTAAGGTCAATTGATTAGTAACCTTAACTATATCTGCAAAATCCCTTTCATTGTAAAACAACACAATCATAGGAGTAACAACAGGGGCCAAAGATTGTGGGGGTCGTTTTAGAATTTTGCCCATCACAAGATGGAAGAGAGAAATGTATTCGAGTCTTCTATCAAACAATATATGTAAAGAAGGGAAGGTGAAAATCTGCTTCTCAGATTCATGAAATGGGCATTGGGAAATTCTGGACTATGACCTTTGAGACATCTTCAGCAGTGAAATTCTTTGATTTGTCTTTATTAGGCTGTAAGAGCAGGTGCAATATGTTTCTGATTTACTGTTGCATTCCCAGCACTTATCTTAAGGACTGGCACATAGTAGATGATCAAAAATGTTGAGGGTATGAAGAATAAACTATGAGTGAAGAATTAGCTATGGCAACCAAAGATTTATTTCCTTATTTGACTAACCAAAATCTACAGTGCTGGAGGGAGGAACACTCCCAAACTCATGCTACGAGGCCACCATCACCCTGATACCAAAACCAGAAAAAGATGTCACAAAGAAAGAAAACTACAGGCCAATATCACTGATGAACATAGATGCAAAAATCCTCAACAAAATACTAGCAAACAGAATCCAACAGCACATTAAAAGGATCATACACCATGATCAAGTAGGGTTTATCCCAGGAATGCAAGGATTCTTCCATATACACAAATCAATCAATGTGATATACCATATTAACAAACTGAAGGAGAAAAACCATATGATCATCCCAATAGATGTAGAAAAAGCTTTCAACAAAATTGAACACCGATTTATGATAAAAGCCCTCTAGAAAGTAGGCATAGAGGGAATTTACCTCAACATAATAAAGGCCATATATGACAAACCCACAGCCAACATCGTCCTCAATGGTGAAAAACCAAAACCATTTCCACTAAGATCAGGAAGAAGACAAGGTTGTCCACGTTCACCACTATTATTCAACATAATTTTGGAAGTTTTAACCACAGCAATCAGAGAAGAAAAAGAAATAAAAGGAATCCAAATCAGAAAAGAAGTAAAGCTGTCACTGTTTGCAGATGACATGATACTATACATAGAGAATCCTAAATATGCTACCAGAAATCTACTAGAGCTAATCAATGAATTGGGTAAAGTAGCAGGATACAAAATTAATGCACAGAAATCTCTTGCATTCCTATACACTAATGATGAAAAATCTGAAAGAGAAATTAAGGAAACACTCCCATTCATCATTGCAACAAAAAGAATAAAATACCTAGGAATAAACCTACCTAAGGAGACAAAAGATCCATATGCAGAAAACTAAAAGACATTGATGAAAGAAATTAAAGATGATACCAACAGATGGAGAGATATACCAAGTTCTTGGATTGGAAGAATCAATATTGTGAAAATTACTGTACTACCCAAAGCAATTTACAGATTCAATGCAATCCCTATCAAACTACCAATGGCATTTTTCACAGAACTAGAACAAAAAATTTCAAAATTTGTATGGAAACACAAAAGATCCCAAATAGCCAAAGGAATCTTGAGAAAGAAAAACGGAGCTGGAGGAATCAGTCTCCTTGACTTCAGATTATACTACAAAACTACAGTAATCAAGACAGTATGGTACTGGCACAAAAACAGAAATATAGATCAATGGAACAGGATAGAAAGCCCAGAGATAAACCCATGTAACTATGGTCACCTTAGCTTTGAATAAGGAGGGAAGAATATTCAATGGAGAAAAGACAGCCTCTTCAATAAGTGGTGCTGGGAAAACTGGACAGCTACATGTAAAAGAATGAAATTAGAACATTCCCTAACACCATACACAAAAATAAACTCAAAATGGATTAAAGACCTAAATGTAAGGCCAGACACTATGAAACTCTTAGAGGAAAACATAGGCAGAACACTCTATGACATAAATCACAGCAAGATCCTTTTTGACCCACCTCCTAGGAAATGGAAATAAAACCAAAAATAAACAAACAGGACCTTATGAAACTTCAAAGCTTTGGCACAGCAAAGGAAACCATAAATAAGACAAAAAGACAACCCTCAGAATGGAAGAAAATGTTTGCAAATGAAGCAACTGACAAAGGATTAATCTCTAAAATACACAAGCAGCTCAGTATCAAAAAAACAAAAAACCCAATCCAAAAACGGGCAGAAGACCTAAATAGACATTTCTCCAAAGAAGATATACACATTGTCAACAAACACATGAAAGAATGCTCAACATCATTAATCATTAGAGAAATGCAAATCAAAACTACAATGAGATACCATCTCACACTGGTCTGAATGGCCATCATCAAAAAATCTAGAAACAATAAATGCTGGAGAGGGTGTGGAGAAAAGGGAACCCTCTTGCACTGTTGGTGGGAATGTAAATTGATACAGCCACTATGGAGAACAGTATGGAGGTTCCTAAAAAAACTAAAAATAGAACTACCATATGACCCAGCAATCCCACTACTGGGCATATACCCTAAGAAAACCATAATTCAAAAAGAGTCATGTATCACAATGTTCATTGCAGCTCTATTTACAATAGCCAGGACAAGGAAGCAAGCTAGGTGTCCAGATGAATGGATAAAGAAGATGTGGCACATATATACAATGGAATATTACTCTGTCACAAAAAGAAACGAAATTGAGTTATTTGTAGTGAGGTGGATGGACCTAGAGTCTGTCATACAGAGAGAAATAAGTCAGAAAGAGAAAAAAAAAATACCGTATGCTAGCACATATATATGGAATCTAAAAAAAAAAAAAAAAGGTCATGAAGAACCTAGGGGCAGGACAGGAATAAAGATGCAGATGTAGAGAATGGACTTGAGGACACGGGGAGGGGGAAGGGTAAGCTCGGACAAAGTGAGAGAGAGTCATGGACATATATACACTACCAAATGTAAAATAGATAGCTAGTGGGAAGCAGCTTCATAGCACAGGGAGATCAGCTCGGTGCTTTGTGACCACCTAGAGGGGTGGGATAGGGAGGGTGGGAGGGAGACGCAAGAGGGAAGAGATATGGGAACATATATATATGTACAGCTGATTCACTTTGTTATAAAGCAGAAACTAACACACCACTGTAAAGAAATTATACTCCAATAAAGATGTGAAAAAAAAAAAAGAAAGTGAATGCAAAAAAAAAAAAAGTGAAGCTTGAGGTTATACTAGCTAGTATTTGTTCTTGAAAAGATCTGAGGCACTGATATGTAGGGAAGGGGAATCGTACCTACTTCTCCAGTTTTCCAGAAGTAAATGTGATTGCCAGGACTCTAAATATTCAGTGGGTGAATTAGAGTACTCTACTTCACAACCTAAAAATATCCATGATAACATTTTGAGTGGTGGTGGGCTATAGGAAATATATTATAGCACAGTGGCAAAGAGTATAGATTTTAGTAACAAAAAGACATATATTTGAATTTCAGGCCCTCTAGTTACTAGCTGTGAGATCTTTGGTAAATTATTTAACTCCTCCAAGTCTTGGTTTCTTCATATGGGAAACAGCAATAATCATAATGGCTGTCACCACACTATTAAAATGAAATAATGTAAATAGAACTAAGTCTGGCACAGTCTAAGGTCTCAATAAATGATAGCTCTGTTTATATTGTTATCATTTATGCATTCTTAAGTTATGTATAAAAATGAAGATGTTGTGATATATTTTAAAGATATTCCTAAGGTTCTGAGTCCATTCATCCTCATAATCAATACACATATAAATTTGTCATTTTATAGCAGCAGTTTTCTCTTATGTGGGTACATTTTCTTTGGCAAAACAAACTAAATCAATATTTTGTAAATCAAATTACATTTGATAATGAGGGATGGGCATTACACTAAAGAAACATAATTTTTAAACTTTGTTGAAACATATAGTCTTTCAGAAATCTGAGGACAGCTCTGTGTCCTTTTTTTTGGCCAAACGCACATATCCTTACATACATAAAACTTTGTGTACAGTTAAGGGGGCAAAAGGACCTCCTCTAAAAAAAAACTGAGGTTTTTAATGAGGTGAATAAATAATTAGTATTTCAAATAAACCAATCCTTAATCTATCTGTTGTAGAAATTCAAATTTTCACATAGTGACATTTAATGAAGTACCTCACATAGACTATTGATGTTTAATGTGGTCTGAAACATAGTCATGTGCCATAACGTTTGCCCAAAAAAACCCATTTTTATCCCAGGCTTATTAACTATGTTGTACCTAGCAGTTTTGTATCCAGTGAACAGTCACTGGTGTACCATTAATATTAGTGTTGGGGGTAATACGAAATTATACAATCTGATTAATACTTTTCTTTTATGCTTTTTCTGTACCAAAGAGCCAGCAGCAAACACAATGGCCTTTTTTTTTTTCCAGAACAGTTTTTTTAAACTTTATATTTTCGATAAGTCTCTCTTAGAAATTTCTGTACTTATTTTTCTAGTATATCTTATCTAATAAATATTAAAAACATATCTAATGGGAGTAATTGAACATTTGAATCTTAAAATGAATCAGTAAGGTGACAAGTTTTCCACTAAATAACTTGACTTTGCTCCTATAGCCAATACGACATTAAAGTTAATGTAATAATGCAGTGTTTCAATGTTTGAAAATAACAAACATCAACAGACTTTAAAGACTCCCTTGCCAGCAAAATCTGTCATTTCTGCTAATAAAAACAAATCACAACAACTTCTGAATATACGTTTAAAGGTAAGTTTTGAAAGATACAAAAAATCTTGAGGAAATAGAGTTTAGTTACTAGTTAACTTTTACATTCTCATTTCTGAAGTTGCAAAATAACCACAGAAATATTTTACTTTAAGGAGAGGCTTTCAACCTAGGATAAGCTACAGTATCATCTCATTTGTGGGTTTGATCTCCTTTATATTTCCAGCTTCAACTAAGGGAGTCTGATGGTTTGCTTCATTTTTTTCTTCATAAGCAAATTCATGAAACCTCAGTGTGAGATTTACGGGTTTTAAAAACATTGTCATTAGGTAAATTAATAGACAAATGAAAGTAGTTCCCATAGTGATAACCGAGCAACCACCTCCACTGGCAGGAGTTTTGTTTGGTTGCTGATCTGTTGCATCTGCCATGTGTGAAATGATAGGAAGATCATTCAGGAAATTCAATATACCCACAGGAAGAAGCCAAATGTGTCAGCTTATTTTGGGAACCATTCTATCATGAGGATACATTTGTTCTCAGAGCAGCCTCAGAACGCCTCCCTTTTATCAGACTGTGTCTTGATTAAAAGGACAGCTGATGTCTACTACATAGAGAATGGTTTTCTCTTGACAAATTGGTCTTATTGTCAATAAATATTTCATTGTTAAATATTTGTTTTTTGTCTGTTTTCAGCAGCACAGATTGAAAGATGGCTCCTGGAAGGCTCGGCACAGTCATCTCATAAATTACCACTAGTAAATCCTTATAATAATGCATATGGCATTTTAATCTTATAAACAATATACTGCTGAAGAAGCAGACATGGGAATGTAACTGCTATTTCTTTATCTTTTTTATTTTTAAGTGTTAGACTTGCAGTATAGTTCACCAAAATTCATTTAGTAACTAAAATTTAGAAACCAATTTAGAAGCTATTGTGTTTTTATAAGAGCCTTTAGATGAAAGCAAATAATTGTATATTAATTGTAGTTAAAATTAAGAATGACAATTATTAAGGCACTTTGTTATGTTTTTTATTCTCTTGAATTATTTTCTTTCCTTTACCTATAATTTCTACCCAATTTTGGGATTTACAGTTCATGTAACTTCTTTCACTAATGAAAATCAGAATGGCCAAAATAATCCTTTGCAAATGGTGAGTAACAAGTGTGATATATTGAAAGTGGTAAGGTAGCTCCATCTTACCAGTTTCTGGGACTTCACACTCTTGCTGAATTGCTTTTAGATTCAGCAAGAATCTCACAAACTTTCTCATAGAATAATAAAATAATAATCAAAGTCTTACAAGGACAAGCAATAATTCACTTGTTGAAGTGGGTCTGGTAGATTGTGAGCATTTTTCTCCCTGTGTGGTATAGGCTGGGTGTTCCTAATTAACACTAAGAACACTGACAAAATTGCTTGCCTTTTTGAGTTGCTCTATTTAAACTTTTTCCCTTATTTTTTACCGGCCATACATTAACCTGACCAAGGTCAAATTTATTCCTTAAAATTAAAATAATAAATAAAACATTCTCAATACTTTTTAGTTGTTTAAGCTTAACTGATTTTTGAATAATTTTCTTCTGTTGTCTAGGAAACACACAAATACTGTCCTGCGCTGAAATGGGCAGATTCTAAGAGGAATCGTTTCTCCACTGTGCTGATACTTCATGATGACGAATACTTCTAGAATGGCGAAACGTTCCCTCCATTGAATAAGTACAGGTGGTGCTGATTGTCTTTCCTACTTGTCATTCACTTTCAACTCACATTCATGTCAAGTTCCAAAGTGTTGTCTTCTTGGTGAAGGATAATGAAGATGTGACTTACAGTCATATTTAGACTCTGGTAATTGGAGTTGAGAACTCTTTCCTGCTACTCAGTGGCCTGATATAAGCCCTTTTGTAAGGAAAATGCGTGTACTTTTCTCATATCTCCATTCTCTCCTGTCCTTATCCCAATTCTGAATCTTCTGACCTCTCTTTCAGTGTTCTATGTACTTTGGGAAGGGTATAGAAACCTCTCAAAATCCTTGTGCATTGTACAAGTAACACACACACACACACACACACACACACACACACACACACTTTCAGTGCTCAGTAGTGCCTGGCACAGACTAAGTGTTCAATCAATAAATGGTAGAAAGAATAAAGGAATAATAATGAACTACATTAAATAAAGGAATAATAATGAACTACGTTAAATAATAATGAACTGCATTAAAGGAATAATAATGAACTACATTAAATAAAGGAATAATAATGAACTACATTAAATAATAATGAACTACATTAAATAAAGGAATAATAATGAACTACATTAAAATAATAATGAACTATACTGAAGGAAGATTTCAGTGAATTTTTGAGCTGATCAAGATGTTTTGTTTTGTTGCTGGTTCTATGACAGTAAAGATAAAGTTTCATCATTCTCAGGATAGAGAGATTAAAATGGATGTCTTTTCCAAAGTAAATAAACACATCATTAGACATAAAAATTTTAAAATAATTTCTAGTTTATAGCTACAAGATGATTGGTAATTTCACGAATGTAATAGGATTAGTGAGTACAATGTATTTTAAGTAGAAATATTATATTCTGAAAATAAATGATATATAAACTACTACATGGTTACTGTTTATTTACTACATAGTATTATCTAAAATAGTGCTTCTCAGATTATATTTCAGATAAAAATATTAAGTGTTCTTACCCTTTAACTTTTTGTTTCTCCTGCTGGTATATACCTCAATGAGAAAGAATAAAAACACAAAAATAGAGATATAATGACCTTAAGGATTGTAATAGTAAATTAATCTTACTGAATATTTTTCTAGTCTAGATAACATGAAAAAATATGTAAAGCACTTATATGGCAACATCCTGTATTTGTAAGATATAATCATTCTTATTTCTAATAAAATAATCAAATAAGAAATGCATATGTGAATTATATACAAATTACGTGCAAACGTATGCCTGCATTGGCTAGTGTTAAAGCCTCCCAAATATATTTCATCCTTCCTCACTATGTAGTGGCCATGTGATCTGAATGACATTGATCCCATCCCCAGTCCTAAGGGTGGGTTCTCATGGATCCTTTTCTGTTGCCATAGTAGTTGGTTTGAGGGTGGGTATATATTTAAGATTTGAGTCAATCAACATTTCCCCAGCCAAAGTGATTCAATTATTTAGGATCACCCAATTAAAACAAAACTTATGACTTTTGTTTTAAAGTTTTGGAAGGCAACTCTCTTTCTCTATCTCTAGCCATGAACAAAATCACCTGTAGTCACATTTACTACTGGCAGCCATTCTATGCCCACGAGGAAAGCAAGCCTTCAGAAGAAGCCAACACTGTTGATAGAAGAATGGTGAGATAGAAATATACTATGTGCTGATACCATCACTTGTTAACCTTGAAGAACCTTTAATCTCTGGACCTCCTACTCACATGAGCCAGCAAATTCCCTTATGAGTTAACTACTGTGCGTTGCCTTTCCTATTACTTGTAACTGAAAGTGTCCTTCACAATTAAATGTTCATCAAAACATGTTCATTCATTTGGCTGTGAGCCATGAAAAAAATCCTAGTGGGGAAGATGATTTTTCTGAGAAATGGCTTCTTAGGATTCTCTACTGTCACCTTGTTTGGTTTTACTTGTTTGAGTCTAGATTCTTTATTGGAAGTATAAAAAATCACTAAAGAGCTAAAAATATAATATTTAAATAAATTATATTTAATCTTACAGCTAAGAAATTTTAACAGAGACACAATTAGAGTTATAAAGGACATAGTCTACAGAGCCTAGTGTAGCAAAGCATTAGGAGAAACATGAAGAATATTTAAAAATACTTTAAACTAAAAGAGAAATTTTTTGGTGAGTGTACCAATCTAACAAATATGTCTTGGAACCATTACTGTTTTTAACTATGTCTATCTCCAATATCTTTCACTGTGATAGGAACATACATAATAATAAATGTTTTTAAATGAATGAATGATTTACTCTCAAGAAGTGAATAACTATAAATGAACAGTAGGTCAATCATAGAAGGAACACGAGTATGTCCTCAACAAGAGCACTGAATGTAAGCAGAAGAATGAATGAGGACTGTGCTGTAGGTTGAACAGTTGGGTTTCCTGGATAAAAATCAACAGTAATATGAAAAATATAAGTGAATGAATTAGACTTTGGTTCAAAGCAACAGAAACCAATGCTGGCAAAGAAAAGAAAAATGGAATTAATTGGCAGTATATTAGGGCTCATGAAATCAGCAGAGGTTGCAGTTAGGGTTGGTTAGGAATGGGCAGAAACCAAGGCCATTCCAGAGACTAAGGAGCAGGACTCATAATAGGGAAAATTCAGGTCAGGATGCAGCTATTGAAGGGAGGTGACAAGGTGGAAGTTGGTGGTGGCCTGAATGAAAGCCATTCCAGAGGATACTATGAATGGCTGGAGAAGACTGAAGACAGGTGGAAAAATAAGCAAGTTTTTGGATGCATTTTTCTGTGAAGGGGAGCACACAAAGACATGAGGTCAGAGAGGTTTTCATGCTGCTACTCAGAATGTTTCTATGACAATGGGACTGAACCACTGGCTAGAGCACTCTTCCCTGCAAGGGTCCCTAGGCTGGTTTCTTCCCATCCTTCATGTTTCAGTTCTATGCTATCACCTGCTCCTAGTTGTACATCTTTGTTTTATTCTCTTTACAGCACTCGTTTCTGTCTGAAATTACCTTCTGAATTTTTTTATTGCCTCCACCAACTCAAGTATGAAGTTGCTAAGGGCAGCAACTTTGTCTTTCTTATTACCACTATATCACCAGCACCTAGAAAAATACCTGTCATGTAGCAGAACCTCAATAAATATTTGTGGAAAAATTAATGAGCAAATGGATAACTAGAACTTCAACTGCTTCTTTTATTCTTATATCACTTGTTTGAGATTCAAAGTCCCAGGATCCAGTTGGTGAATAGCCAAGTTCAGATGCTATGCAGTCCTTTGTCTGGTCAGGGTTTGTCCCTCCTTGGGTTCTATGGTGGGTGCTGAGTACATGAATTTACTGTCCCTCTAAAACCAAGTACAAGGGGACAGAGACAATTCCCACAGAGACATTAGGGCTATTTGGGATCTCCAAATGATAAATGCTCATGTAATACAGAATTGTAAGGAGGGAAAAGGAATATTTACTTCCTGCCATAAAAAAGCCGTAAATGAAAAGTTTATATTCCTGCTCATCAGCTAATTGCTTTCAATTTATTCCTGTTTCCTGACAAAAGACTTTAGGACCAAGGGGTGTAAGCAAGTCTCTCTGCTCACACAGATAAACATCCCTCTCCATTAAAACAGGCTGGAAGCCTGGAGATAATGAGACCCACTGTGCCAAGCAATCAGCAACACAGGGAAGAGGTCACAAAAATGACAAGAGAGCTGGCTAATTCTTGAGAGAAACAAGGAAAATCGTTGCAATCAGTTGAAAAATGTTTGGGTTGTTAAGGTTCATGGAATGAGCAATTCATGTACTTGTTTGTAAGATGTTACTGTGGTTTTTTTCTCACCTTCATGACCTCCTCTTGTCCTCCCATATAGCTCAGACACACCCTGACTCCCAGCCACAGGCACTGTCACCTTGTGTCCATTACAATGAAAACATAGCCAAGTTCCCTAGGTCAACTCTGTGAAACGTGGTCATTTGTCTCCACAGGACGGTACCTCCACAGGAGGAATACCTATGAGGTATTTCTGTTTGCTTTCATTAATTTATTCTTTTTGGTGCTAGGGATCTCTTAAGTTAGAATACCCTTTGGGAAATCCAAGACTTTCTTCATTTGCTCTTTTTGCAATAGAACATTCATGGCTACTAGAATGACAACCTTGATGGAATGATGAACAGATCAGCTGAATTGATACTGAGAACAGGGACCGTATCAATTTTATTTATGCTTAGCACCATGCTTGGTACACAACGGGTCTTCAATATTTATTGAAGAAGTGAATGTACAATTGAAAGTGAGTGGACGGATAAAAGCCAAAGGTCTATTTCCCAAGCACAAACTCTAAAAACCTCCACTGCAGCTTTGTCTTCTCTCCTCAGCCGTTCTACTTCATTGTAAATCTACTATCTGTTCTGTCTTGCTCTCTCCTCATTATATGTTTCTTTTTCTACCTTCCTTTCTGGTCTTAACTTATTTCAGCTCTGACCTAAGTTTGATAAGGCATCCTGATAAGTATTAGGATGAGAGCACATAAAGTATGTATAATCCTTGAGTCCTCCTTATATGCATATATATGATTTCTGGTTCTAAGAAAAGATGCACTTCTGACAGACCACAGGTAAGTTTTCAAATTGTCCATAGTAGTCTTTAAGAGCCCTGATGAGCTGATGAGCTCACAGTATTTTTTGTTTTTTTTGAGTTTAAAATACTTTTAATGGTGGAAATGCCAATGATTTATATATATTTCTAGAAGTTTTGTTTTAACACCCCCTCTTTTCCTCTAGACTAGGGGAATTGGTAGTTTTTCTAAAAATTCAGCCCAACTTTTTTTTTTTTTTTTAGCTGAGAGAACATTTGATATTATATCGACCATAATTATTAAATGCTAAACAAGTTCAGATTTAAGAAATATAGTCAACAAACTGATAATACTTGCGTAACTAAGCAATGGGCTATTCTTCAACTGGTTTCTTTATTCTACCAATAGTAGGATTTTTCCTTTCAGGAAGAACAGATCACTAAAATTCCTGATGACTTTCAAATATTTGAATGTTTGGAACAATTGACTTTCAAATATTCCAAGACTGCACCGTCCCAGGCTGGTATTTCCAAACTCGATGGCTTGGAATTATGAGCCTCGTTCCCAGCATTAACTGCAATCTTACCGTTCTCCTCCAATAAGATTACAATCTTACCACAGAAATAAATTTTTAATATCTTTTCACTTTTAGTCAATGACTCACATTTTTCTAAAATATTCAGCATTACTGTTTTTCCCACTATTTCTAAAAGTACATCTGATTCTGAACAAATAAAAGTATTTTGGATTAAAAAAAAGATGAATACTTTCACCAAAAAATAACTAAATTTTAGCATCCCTTTGGAAGCAAAATGACAGTCGACCTAATATCCAATATTTAACTTTATCTCAGGATTCTCAGTTCCTTAAAACACCTTGGAAAATGCTTTTAAAACAGAAGTCTTGCACTTATAACCAGATGCCAGCTACGGTCTCTTTGTCCCTTAATATTTAAGATGTCTCTTTGCATCCCTACAGAACAATGTCCTCTCAAAGACTGTGCTTCACATTCCCTGACTCTAGCATTTTCATGGTTTCTGCTGGCTCTGAGCTCCTGCTTTGCTAAATTAATTAAATTTAGGAATCATATTGTATTTCACTTGTGTTGTCCTGCTTATACGTTAGTGAAAGTCAAGAGTTTTATTTAACTTCTTCCCTAACAGACAACTCACATAGTATTAGTTTGCATTAAATATTTTAGGGGAAAAAAATGGAAATTAGAGTTAAATATTCTTTTTATTTTTTAATTTTTTTTCAACTTTTAAAAAACTTTATTAACCATATAAATGAGATTAACTGCAGGTTCCTTTAGACCCAATATCTAAAACCTTAGACAAAAACTCACTAATCCATATTATAACTGCTAACGTCCCTCTTCCAATCAAGTGTGGTCATGGGAGTTGAGAGACATAAAACAATACAACTCCAAAATGAACTTAATGATTAGACATAAAATAAGCCAGTAATTAGAATAAGAATGGCTACCATGCAGAAAATCCAGAATATGTCCACTCTAACCTAATATTAATTGTAGTTAACTATCTGATTCATCCTTTTTTTTTTTTTTTTTTTTGCGGTACGCGGGCCTCTCACTGCTGTGGCCTCTCCCGTTGCGGAGCACAGGCTCCGGACGCGCAGGCTCAGCGGCCATGGCTCACGGGCCCAGCAGCTCCGCGGCATGTGGGATCTTCCCGGACGGGGGCACGAACCCGCGTCCCCTACATCGGCAGGCGGACTCTCAACCACTGCACCACCAGGGAAGCCCTGATTCATCCATTTTTAAAGAAAAATTCTATTTGTATTCCCACCAGTATTACCCACATCCTATATTTACTTTCCACTGTGGACTGACATACTAACATTAAATTACATTTAGACTCAGAAATGTTTATCACCTATCAATTTTTTCTTTTTTTTTCACACACACACTGTATTTTATTTTTACAAGAGATAAATAGACTGACACCAAGCATTGTAAATGGATGACCACAATGAAAGCAACAATGATTGCAATTACCAAACACGAAACACACTCATACTATGTCATAATATTGACATTCAGTCCAGTAATCCTCCACTATAACAGCGCCTTTACTTTGCAGTGAAAATTGATTTGTGTATTTTTGGCCTCTGAGTCCTTGTGGGTTTTTTTTTTTTATTCAAACAGAAAGTCACAAAAATTATAATCACCCTCATCAGTTCACTCAGTCCCATGTAATTAATTTTTTTTATCTTGATCTTTTGTTAGCACTTTTATGAATTCATCAGTTTTCCATTAGAGTTCTGAAAATGCTTATTCATTCGGTTCAGCAGTATAGTCAGTTACCAGAAACCTGTACTCGTCAGAGTCTTTTCCATGAATTCCTTGAAGATGAAACCCTTTTATAGGAACAACCAACTTTTAAAAATAAGATCATTTCAACGACTTTCATTAATAAGCACTTTCCTTTAACTTAATCACACAAGGATAGTATCATTTATTTCATTACTTAGCCTGTTCAGTCAAAAATTCTATAGACCAATATGTCTAAAAATAAATCTGCTAATTTCTTCACCATCTTCTTCTGAAATCCTTCCCTATAGTATTCATTTAAGGAGGAGTAATAGTGGAAAAGTCACTTTGTTTTCAAGGACTTTTTGAAAGCCTGTTTTTGTACCAGCCATATCTCCCCATCTCTTTTTGATCAGTGAGATGTAAGATAAGATTAATAAGCATTATAAATAATTAGTGCTTACACTGCCTTTCACCAGCCATTACTGAGATGACCTTCCTTTCATAAATTGTTATGAACCAACTGCATAGTGAACACCTGCACATTCCTCTAAAATGCACTAAAGTATAATCCACAGTGTGGGTTATTTTAGAAGATGGGCTAAGGAAATGGAACAGAATATTAAAGCTGGAAGGGCTGACAGAAACAACTCAAGTGAGTCTTTTATAAATTAAAAGAAAAATGAAGTCATAGAGAGGTAAGACGATTTTCTGAATTCCACACAGGCTGCCACCTAGATGCAAGGCTAATACCCCAATCTTTATCTTTCCACACCTACCTAGTTAGTGCTGATTTTTCCACCCAGAACACCAGCTGCTCAGTAGTTCATAACTTTACTCATAGGGTTGTTTTACCAAGGATCTGGGTGACTTAAAGTTCTATCGAAGAAGTAACTGCTAATTACACTCTTTAAATGATGTTTCAACTATTCCCACTCTTATTACTGCTATTTGGTCTATACGCTCCTTCTCTAGAAACAAACTCTGTGATTAGAAAAATTTCTGTCCGACCAACCTAATTTGTTTTGCGATGGGCTGTGTGATTAGGCTTGGGTAAGCCCAGGACATAAGGGATCAAAACCCAGGAGTGATTCTGATCTGTACACTGCAAAGGTCCTATATGTACTTCCTGCCAGAGCAGGAAGTGGAATGAACACAAGCTGACCTGGGTCTACAAATGCTTCCAGGGAGAGATGTAGCAACTGTCTGGGAGAAAGTGGCTGGGGACTTTCGAACAAACAATAAAGAAGAAGGAGCAGTGGCTGCAGATGAGCTGTGACAGTGAGCAGACCGCCAGCTAATCAGCACAATTTATCACTTCTGCAATCTTGGCTCAAGAAGGAAGCCTTCATTAGGATGTGGCCAGGTAAGATCTTCTGTCTGGGGTCTGTGGGTCCCAGAAAAGGAAGATTATCACAAGGAGAGGTGGTCTGCTGCGAAAACCACTGCTAGCCTGTAAACCAATCCATTTCTGTGAATGCACCCCTCTCAGACAGTGTGATTGTTTCCTTAGCGCTGGCTCTGTATGTAAACATGTCATGGTTTGAGCACAAAACCACTGCTTCTGGCCCACTTTGAAAGCATTTTCCAGAAATGATGAATATGTAGTGAATTTTTATCTGTACTCCTGCCTGGATCTGATTTGTGAGATGTTTTTAGAGGTTACTGTGGCTTTGTAATTGAAATTTTTTTCTCTGGGAAGTTAACTGTCCTTTCCACAGTCATTGTGGTTGCCTAGCAACAGGGGACAGCAGAGCAGTAACAGGGATTCTAAACCTCTAAGGAATGGGGATAGTCAATGTCTGTCCCATGGACAGGGTACCTCAGTGGGCCTGATTTGAGATGGGAGAATGTTATAGCAGGACATCTGTGGCCCCAGGGTATGAAACCCCAAGGAGAAGCAGGTGAGTTCCTAGCTCCTCCTGTTCCAAAAGAATTCATGGGAATTTATAGATAAAGTAGCCTTCACTCTGTGCTTCAAAGAAAACCTTTCCTTCATGTCTGAGGAAAACATCAGACAGACTTTCTCTCCTTTCCTGGAGAATGATCCCTTTCTTTGAACACTGATGTCTTCCCAGATCATAGGGCAGGGTCTGACATGCAGTAGGTGTCCAATAAATATTTGTTGAATGAATAAAATGTCCCTCACTTGCTCGTCTCAAAATCACATACTCACCCCAACCATTATACTGGTGTGGAAAGGGGGAGCTGAGCCAGCCCTTTTTCAGAACCACTGGAATGAAATGTCAAGAAGAAACTAGGTCATTCCAACCATCCCCAAACAAAAACCCAAACCAACTCTGGCCACAAATATGGAAGTACAGTTCACCTTTATAATCAATCTATAGTTAATCACTAGGAAATTTGCATGTTGACAAAATATTCCTTTACGCTTAAAATGTGGAAATACCTTCCATTTAGAATTTTCTTTTAAGCCTTGAATGAGAGATGGCCTTGCCTTTTCTTTTTTTTTTTTTTTTTAGATGTTGGGGGTAGGGGTTATTAATTAATTAATTTATTTATTTTTGGCTGTGTTGGGTCCTCGTCTCTGTGCAAGGGCCTTCTCCAGTCGCGGCGAGCGGGGGCCACTCTTCATCGCAGTGCGCGGGACTCTCACTGTCGCAGCCTCTCCCGTTGCGGAGCACAGGCTCCAGACGTGCAGGCTCAGCAGTTGTGGCTCACGGGCCCAGTCGCTCCGCGGCATGTGGGATCCTCCCAGACCAGGGCTCGAACCCGTGTCCCCTGCATAAGCAGGCAGACTCTCAACCACTGCGCCACCAGGGAAGCCCTGCCTTTTCTATAGAAAGAGCTGTATCCTAGAAAATGGTGTCCTTGTGATAGGTACACATGTAACCGTAGTTCTGCTTTGTTAAGATCTAAAATGTAATTTCATTACATGAAATGTGTGGGCCTTATTTTTATTTATTTTTAACCTTGTGTCTATGGTCCATAGATGATGTGGGAAACTCACAAATTCCTCCAAATTTTATGAGAAATATTTCTATGTGCAAAGAAGCCTGTGACCCTCAAAAGAGTAACAATCTTTCCGAAGGAGGAAGTTTTTGGTGAACATAATGTTACCAAATAGAGGAAAAATGGCCTGTGATTAACAACTTTGAAACGAATAGCATAGTGTACCACCAGCAGGGAAGCCAAGTGGAAAGCATGACTTTGCTCTCACTGTAAATTATCATTGGTGTTTCTGTTCTCCTGGCATATGGAGCTGAGTGTTCTGTGCAAGCATAGAGCAGGGCTTTGATGAAGGAGACAGTGGAGGACCGTGATACCTTGGTTCACCTTTAGGAAGGTTCGATTCAGCTCCTTCAGTTCTAAGCAGCAACAAACTGGTCCCAAGTGTCTGTTTGCCTACCCTACTTTCTCTCCCCACTCCTCTTCTCATACCCTTGAGACAGACCTTCTCCATAGTTTATATAAACCAGATGGGAACTTGAGCCTATGTTGTCTAAGCCAGGGAGGGTTAGACCTTGGATGCAGTCAACATAGGGAACAAAACAAAGCACTTTCCCAGGAAATCCTCTCCTAGAAAAACTGGATTCTCAATAGAACCAAACCAATTTTATTAAAATATTTATTAACATGGACTGATGACTGATTACTACTCCATCATAAAAAACAGGGTAAAAAGTTGGGAGAACAGATATAAAGATATTTCACTTAAAGGAAGGAAATATTTATGTTTCGTTGAATACTGAAAAAAAAAAAGCAACTATAAGGCTTATATGTCATATTATTACCCTCTGCCGAAAGAAATTTAAAGATTTGTTTCAGCTTTTCTATGAACCCTGAAGAAAACACTGCAATAAAAACGTTTCATAAACACATTTGTTAATTCTAATTTGTTTTCTCTCAAGGCTAATAGGCTTTCTAAAGCTTTTGTTCCCTTAATTATGGTACAACATGACTTATACTGTGTATGCTGAGTTACTATGGTTACTCTGAGGCCATGACTTATGACCTTTAAATATTATTGTCAGGCAGCCAAAGCTCCTTCACTTTTAAACCAGTAGTTTTGTTTCAGGCATTATTAAAAGAAGGTAGCTGCAAACAGTACTTTTTCTTGCCTATTTGTGGCACATCTGAATATGCACATGTATTGTACTCAATTTTTTTGGCTTGCCTTCATTCAGTGACCAAATATTAATTTCTTGACAAGGTATAGTCCTTGTTTTCTGGGAGGTGTCACTGAGAAACGCAAAAACATAGGTAGACAAATAATTGTACACATCATGAAATGTAATAGGAACTATAAAAGACAGACATCCAAAAACTGCTTGTGGACACAGAGGCAAGAAATAGTTCTGACTAATAGGACCAAAGAGGCTTCAGGGGAGGCAGTCTTTGAGTCCTGGTGTGAAGAATAGGCAAGATTTTAACAAACAGAGATGACAGCATGAACATTCTGGTCAGAGGAAACACCTAAGAAAAGGATAAACACATTCCCTAGAACTAGGGGTAGTACATTTAGTGAAAATACCAGTTTTGTGAGTTACATTGATAGAAGACAAAATCAGTTAGAAGGTAAAAAGGCCCACTTATTAAGGTTGTTGTCTTGTTCAAAGCATTTGTTGTTTTGCCCAGCAACTGTAATGATCAAAAGTGTGTTTTCCATTTCATGATAAAGAGGTACTGTCAAGTAGAAAGCACCAAAGTACCAGGTTTTGCTGATCTAGGTATGATGCAAGAAAAGCAATTACATCTCTCAAAACCCCAGTGTGTCCTTCCACTAAGTGGGAATTTAATTAATTTTGTTCAAGAGTCACTGATTACTTTGTGAACATTTTAAATGGTTTCAATTTTTTTAAAGTAAGAGACTTGTACAGAAATGAGAATAAAATAATACACTCCTCAGGGAGAGAGTAGGATAGAAAATAATAAAAGTACCCCAGTGTTGTAAAGTAAGACTTATTGGTTGGTAACAGCAGAATGAGACTTACTAAGATTGGAGGCTTATTCATTCAACAAATATTTATTGACCATTCTAGCCCTCTTCAAGATGCTAAGGATAGGGTAACAAAAAAACAGCAGAAAAAAATTCTCTATCTTCAAGGAATTTATATTTTCTGTTGGGAGGCAACACAATAAATATAATAAACAAGCAAATTATATAATATGTTAGAAGGCGGTAAGTACTGCAGAGAAAAATCAAGCAAGGTGATTTGAAAGTATATAGGAGTGAGGAGTTCAATTTTAAATGAAGCGCATGTGGTGGGCATGCTTGAGAAAGGGATATTTGAGCAAAGAAAAGAAGGAAGTGGGAAAGAGCCAGGTGGACAAGTGTGGATGAAGTGTTCCAGGCAGAGGTGATGGAAGCACAGTGAGGACGCCAGTGTGACTCCAGTGTTTGGGAAGGGAAGGAGGGTATGGAATGGAGTCCTATGGTTGGTGGGAAGGCTGAATGGCAGAGAAATCTGTAGGACCTTGTAGGTCCTTATATGGGCTTTGGCCTTTATTCTGAGTGAAATGGAATCCTTTATTGGATTTTTTAGCAGAGGAGTGAAATAATTTTTCTATTTATTTATATTAATTAATTAATTAAGTTTTGGCTGTGTTGGGTCCTTGTTGCTGCACGCGGGCTTTCTCTAGTTGCAGCGAGTGGGGGCTACTCTTCATTGTGGCGCACGGTCTTCTCATTGTGGTGGCTTCTCTTATTGCGGGGCATGGGCTCTAGGCACAGGCTTCAGCAGTTGTGACTTGCAGGCTCTAGATCGCAGGCTCAGTAGCTGTGGCGCATAGTTGCTCCGCGGCATGTGGGAATCTTCCTGGACCAGGGCCTGAACCTGTGTCCCCTGCATTGGCAGGAGGATTCTTAACCACTGCGCCACCAGGGAAGTCCCATCATTTTTCTTATGGATGATGTATATTGAAAATAGAAGGTAGGGGGCAAAGATGCAACCAGAGAGAGCCATTTAGGAGGTTAATGCAACAGTCCAGGTAAGAGCTGGATGGTAGCTTGAGGCTTGAACCATTTCGTTAACAACGAAGGTGGTGAAAATCGGCTGGGTACTGGATATATTATGACGGCAGAGCCCAGAAGTTCCTGTTGGATTGGATTTGGGTTCTGAGACAAAACGGAAGGTCAAGGTTTTAGCCTAAGCAACAGGAAGGATGATGTCATCATCAACCGAGATGGGGAAGACTGCAAGTAGAGCAGATTTGGAGTAGGAATCAGAAGTTAGGTTTTAGAAATGTTGAAAGTGAGATGTCCATTAGACATCCTGGTGGAGATGTCAGGAAGACAATTGAAAGAATGCATCTGGAATTCAAGGCAGAAGTCTGCCCTGGAAATATGTATTGGGGAGCGATCAGCATATTGATACTATTTAAATCCCTGAAGTTGGAGGAGTTCACCAAGGGAGTGAATATGAGTAGAGAAGAGAGGAAGCCCTGGAGCATGCCAATGTTGAGGGTTCAGGAAGAGGAGAAAGAACCATCAAAGGAAACTGAGAATGAGCAGCAAGTGGATGGGAAGGAAGCCTGGGGCCTTAGGATGTCCTGGGAGCCAAGTGAAGAAAGCATTTCAAGGAGGGGCTGTTGAACCATGTCAAAAGTTTTAAGATGAGTTGTGATACATGACCACTGGATACAGTAATGTGGAGCTCACTAGTGAATTCAATAAGTGCAGTTTCTGTGGAATGGTACTTGTGAGAGTCTGAATGGAGTGGTTTTAACAAAAAATAGGAAGAAGAATTAGAGACGGTGAGAATATAGTTTTGCTTTAATGGGGGTCAGAGTAATCAAGCAGAAACTAAAGGGTTAAGAGGGCTCAAGATGCAATAAATAACAGCATGTTGGTAAACCACTGGAAATGATCCAGGAGAGAGAGAAAGAGAAATTGATTGAGAAAAAGTGTAGAAGATAAAGAAGTCCCTAAGTCTGCTGTTTCATAGGATATTCTTTCCTCTCTCTCCTTTTTTTTTTTTTTTTAGTTGAAATAAGATATTTTGCAGGTTTTCAGAACAGATTGTACTGTTTGGACTGCTTACTCTCAAGAGGACCTTTAAAGGCTATTTTATCTTCTTCAAGTAAAGTTTACATTCCCTAGTTCTGATTTCCTTTAGGAATGTTTAGAAAATGACATTGGGAGGAAACGCTTTAGAAAATATATCTTCAATGTTACAGCATAAAGATCTATTTGATGTGTGGTGTGTATGTGTGTGTATGAGTGTGTGCATGTCTGAAATAAAATTTTGGAATTCTGAACCCTTACTTTATTTCAGCACCACATCTGGAAGTTCAGAGTCAAATACACAACAAAGGAACAAAATATCGGTAAGAAACAAAGTTTGCATGAATTCCTTTTTTTAAAAAAGCATTAGTTAGTGAAACTGTAACTTCTTTAATTAATGTTGATATTTTCCTAATATAGTTTCACTTTCACATTTTACTAGTAAACATTTTAAAAATAAAACATAGAATGTTCTTTTTCAAGTAGAAGGAGGTAAAGTGGCCAGAGTGCCAACGAAGGGATGCTGCTGTGCAGGAGGGAAGTTGGTGTGGGGTGCCTGTCCCCATTTGTACTTGTGATCCCACACTGCTCTCTGTGGCCCTACACTATTGCAGACATCCTGGGTTACGTCAAAGTATTTGCCTGTATGTGAGGAAATTCTGGAATCAGACATGATATAGATTGGGTAACTCATCTTATTTGGTTTGTTTAGGCTTGGGTTTAAATCACAGTCTATTCCCGATATTCTCAGCTCATTCTCTTTCAAGTCATCCTGGGACAGCTGGGTCCTTTCTACAAAAGCCTCGAGTCCCTCTCGAGGCCTCAAATGACAACAGGGTAGGTTGGTGAGAAGTGTTGAAGCTGGGTGATAGGTTCATGGAGGCTCATTATACTAGTTCTCTACTTTTATGTAAGTTTGAGAATTTCCCTTTAAAAAGAAAAAAGTAAGCTCTCTATATGCCCTCGATTCAGTTTTAGTAAGTATCCCCTAGTCTCCACCCACAGACATTTCTGGAATAACTTTTTCAGCTTTAATGCAGAGGCAGTGTGGTATAGAAGAAAGACTGTAGGACTAGGAATTAGGCCCAAGTTTGCCACCTGCAAGCTGTGTGATGATACCCAAGTCATTTAAACTCTCTGAGCCTTGTTTTTCATTCATAGAGTGAGGATGAGACTTTAATAGTCTCTTCAGATAAGATGTTTGGGATGTGAAAATGGTTGTGAACATATCTACAAGTGTATAGGTATATAGCTGCTCAGAATCGATTCAATTCAACCAGGCTCCCCTGTGGACCACGGGACCTCACCTTTTGATTTCTCTATTTCTTTCTAGATTCAGCATTCTGCTTTTCTACTCTCATCCCACCCCCGCATCACCAGCTAAGAACATTTGATCTAGTGAGGTGCATATTCAGAATCTCACTTCCACACAATTATTTTTGTTCAAGGTTAACATCTCTTTTCTAAGAGTTCATTTAATCTGGCCCCAGAAAGACTGGACATATATCTCAAACCAACAATAATTTTCAGGAAGAGGGTTTTTGGTGAAGAAGTATAAATCAAAGGGAAACAACTTAGATTAGTAGAATATAATTTTAATTAAAATTTTGTGTTCTAACTCTAGTGATAGTTTAGTATTATATTACTTTTTTGTCAGTGAGCTTTTGTTTTATATAGTGGATCTACTTACAATTCTGTTGGCCAAAGAAAGAGTGTCCCTCACTGGCACTATATGAAAACATGTTTTCTCTGGTTAGTTGGAACCCTTGAGCTAGTAGTTAAATTGGAGTTTTGGAAGAGGGAGACTTCAGCTCACCAATCTCGGTTTACTGCCTTTCCTCTAACAATGCTAATCAATTAGTGCCCTAGAGGTAACCCTCTCCCTGGCTGCCTAAGACACTGAAAAGGACAAGGTGTCAATTACTACATTTAGGATTTCTGCCTAGGGCTCCCAATTAGCTTCCTGGAGCCCAGAATCTATCTCCTTTCAATTTACATTTCACATAGGTGGGAGCCCTGGGGCTTCAAGTAACTTGTTCTGCTCTAGTTACTGAATTCTTACATTTCTAAAAGAATGCATTTAGCTCGAGGTAGAGGTTAGGATTAGGGCCCTGAAGGCCATAGGACAGTCATGATTAGTGCTGCCTCCTTACCCCACGACCCCTTTTAAGTCTTGGAACTGAAAGACTGGTCACTCAGCAGAACAGATTCTGCTCCATACCATGAGGAACCCAATTGCCGGTGGATCTCAGATGCCTCTTTTAAATAGCTGTGGTGAGTTCTGGCAGAGAAGATTGGGATGAAGGATAAAAATCTCTTCAATTCTGTGAGGATATCGACCACCCAAGCAGAATGAAATACGCTCCACCTTTGTGGCATCCAGTCTCTGAATAATACCTTAACGTTTCGACTCTCCCAGTAAACTGTGCATTCTTCGAGCCTTTATTCATCTCTATATCCCTGAGACAAAGTCCCTGATATCAAAACGGCATTTGAAATAGAACAAATGGACTAGGTGACTGAGAGATGCTGTCCCTCTGAATCCTTACAGCAGCAGACGGCGGTGGTTTCTAAGAATCATCACCGTTGTGTGGATACTTTTTTCTCCTCCTCTCCCTCCTTCCCTCTCTTCTGCTTCCTCCTCCATAAATATTATTATTACTATTATTGCTACTTTAGAAATTAAGAAATTTAGAGTAAGGGAGATTGAGGGAGAGTCCAGCTGTTGAGTGATGAATGAGTCATGTGCTGACTACAGAGTAAGAACCTTAAGAGATATAATCCAGTGAGAATTTACTTAGATCCACTTTTCAGGTGCCAGGTTGTCCCTGTTTATCTGGACCTTATACCTTTGGAGGATTAGAATATTATTTGAACCGTTGCCTTTGCTCCATTTTAACATCCTCAGACAGTGAACAGCTAGTGCTTATAAATCATCTCATTTGAAACTGTTTAGGAAATAAAAGTTCTATTGCAAGGAGGCATGACCTGAACTGGATACCTGGCTCAGGGTTTCTCCCCTTGAACTATTCCTGAGAACTGTGACAAATAGAAATGAATGATGTAAAAACACCAGATGATCTTTGGTTATGTGGAGTGGCACATCCAAAAATGAGAGTGTGGGTATGAATTCATTAATGCTAGAATATGTATGAAGTATTTCACTCATTGTGCAAAAACTAGGCTTGTTATAAAACCTTATAAGCCATTTAGTGTTCAAGTTGTAATTCAGTGACGGCTTCATTAAAGAATTATTATTTTAAGTGCCAAAAATATTAAAGCACTTTAAAATTTTAATTTGTAAGGTCAAACTCATAGCACACTATATAGGAAGTCAGCTTTATAAAACAACCTTAGATTAGCTAAAAAATATTACATTTGATAAACTGGGAAATGCAAGCAATGCCTTAAATTGTGTCAAATTATATAACTTATGTTCTTCTAGTACTTGGTATAATATAGCATTATTTTTTCAGGAAGTGTATATTTGGTCACATTTCTGATATTTCTAAACTTTAGCATTCTGAAATGGCTTTCAAAAGATTCTTCCCTTTGATGAGCAAACTTTCAAATCATTAGTGAATTACAGTTGTTAATATATCACTTGTGCTTTAAATGAACATTTTAAATCATTTAAAGGAGACGTTCCTATTTATCTTAAAATGAGATCAATATAGAATTACATTTCTGTGTATATTTAAATATAAAGATTTGTTGCCATTGAAAGAAATAGGTTATTTATTTTGCCACTCTAATAGGTAAGAAATATCTCAGAACTTTTTGTTTTGGGTTTTGTTTCTTTTCTTTCTTTTCCTTTCTTCTTTCCTCCCTCTCTCCCTCTCTCCCTCCCTTCCATCCTTCCTTTTTCACTCTCCTCTCCTCTCCTCTCCTCTCCTTCCTTAAGCATACATGACAAATTTAAGGTGTACAACTTGATGGGTTTTGACATATGTGTACACACGTGAAACTGACATCACAGTCAAGATAATGAAACTTTCCATCACTCCCAGAAATTTCTCACGCTCCTTTGTAATCCCTCTCACCCACTTCTTCCCACCTCATTTCCAAGGAAGCACAATCTGTTTCACATCATTATATATATTATTTTGCATTTCCTTGAGCTTCATATAAACAAAGTCATACAGTATGTACCCCTTTTACTGACGTCTGTCACTCTGTAAAATTATCTTGACATTCACCCATGTTTTAGTGTGTATAAATAATTCATTTTTATTGCTAAACAGTATCCTGCTGAACTGAATGTACCAGTTTGTTTATGCCTCTACGCGCTGACTGACATTTAGGTTATTTCCAGTTTTTGACTCTTTACAAATAAAGCTGCTATAAATATTCATGTACAAATCTTTGTATGGACATATGCTTTTTTTTCTCTTGGGTAAATACCTAAGAATGAAACGGCTGAATCACATGGTAGGTGTATTTTTAACTTTCTTAAAAACTGTCAAACTATTTTCCAAAGTCATAGTATCATTTTACATTCCCACCAGCAGTGTATGAAAGTTTTAGTTCATCCACATTCTCTCCAAGGTCAGCCTTTTAAAATTAGGCATTCTAATAGGTGTGGTGGTATCTCATGGTGGTTTCAATTTGCATTTTCTTAATAATTAATGGTGTTTGAGCATCTTTTCATCTGTTTATTTGCCATCCTTATATCTCATTTGGAGAAGTATCTATTGAAAGGTTTTGTCCATTGTTAAGTTGTACTGTTTGTTTCTTATCATTGGGTTTTGAGAGTTCACGTGTGTTTTGCAGGTATTTTCTCCAGTCTATGGTTAGTCTTTTCACTTGCTCAATAGTGTCTTTAGAAGAGCAAAAATTATTAATTCTGATGAAGTCTAATTTATCAATTTGTACTGTCATGGATCATGCTTTTGCTATATGATCTAAGAAATCTTTGCCCAAGATCACAAATATTTTCTTTTTCCCTCCAGAAGTTTTATAGTTTTAGGTTTTACATTTAGATCTATGATTTACTTTCAGTAATTTTGCTTGATGATGACTAACAGCTGAGTCTATCACCAGACATTTCCCTCCAATGAAGGCACTCCATTGCCCCAAAGTCATCCCCCTCCATGGAATCAACCTGCATCCAATAACTGGTTGATGCAGGGCTGCAGAACCTGGCCGCCTTCCTTTGAGGACAATTCTGAAGAGCCAGCCCAGCTCCAGGACTCCCCTGTGGAACCGGCTGAGGCTGCTGTTGCATTCCTGCTTCTTTCTTTCCTTTATAGGTGTTGCCCCCAAGAACCATTTCCAGTAAGCCCTCTGTAGCCAGATCTCTCAGTCTGTGTCCCAGGGACTCTAACCCCATAGAATAACAAAATCAGAATAGGTCTACCTGAATGAATGAGGTTTTGGGAATGGAAATTCATAGGAAATGCAAAGCAGCCATTGTGCTGTCACTGAGGGCAAGACAAAAGACTCCCCTGGTGGCAGAGTGGTTAGGAGTCCACCTGCCAGTGCAGGGAACATCGGTTCCAGCCCTGGTCCGGGAGGATCCCACATGCTGCGGAGCAGCTAGGCCCGTGTGCCACAGCTACTGAGACTGCGCTCTGGAGCCCGTGAGCCGCAGCTGCTGGGCCTGCGTGCCACAACTACTGAAGCCCGTGTGCCTAGGGCCCGTGCTCGGCAACAAGAGAAGACACTGCAGTGAGCGGCCTGCACACCGTGGTGAAGAGTGGCCCCCGCTTGCCACAGCTGGAGGGGGCCCATGAGTAGCAACGAGGACCCAATGCAACCAAAAAAAAAAAGTTGTAACGTTCATTTAATCTAAAATTTTTTCACAAAAGAACATGAATAGTATAGAAATTGAAACTTTACTTCTAGAGACATCTGCTAGTTATCTAGATAATATCTAACATTACAAACATTACTGTATCTGGGCAGGTAATGTTATCTCCCCAGATGTTAGGACTTGAGATGTTAGCTGGAGTTTCTACACACTGTTCAACCTCTCATATAACTACTTTCATATTGAGATCTTGCCATAAATGAGGGGCTGATCCAACATAATGCTTTCCTGCTCCCATCCCACTGTTGTCCCTATACAATCATCTCAAAGTTCACCTAGTTTAATAGTGTAAATTCTATAAGCAACAACTTCAACAGAGAGTTCAGGTCAAGCTGTACATAGAAAGGTAGTAGCAATGGAATCATTGGTGAGAAATATATTTTTTCCTTTGGCTACTATCAAGAAAGATCAAAACTTCATTAACATTTTGGAAGGTTATCCATTGTAATTGGCTAATGGCTTATCTTAATATTTTATTTTTCTGAGTAATTTATTTCTTCTTCACAATACCCATCCAAGATGGGAGGCAGAGGGACTCTATTCATCATAGTTACTAATGATGTTAGTAATCAGTTACTTAGTCATAGTTACTAATAAACTATTTACTATGGTAAATAGTTACCAATGAGTTATTCTGGATGGAAGCTTCACCTGGGAGTGCACTTCTGCAATCCGGGCAGGCAGCAGTGAGAGGAGGGGCCAATTGCACAGAGAGTGCTCAGCCCAGAAGTTACACACACCACTTTTCCTTCTTTTCCATTGGTCAAAGAAGTTGCGTGGCCAAAAAGAACTTCAAAGGACTGGGCAAGTGAAATCGTACCATGTACCTAGGAGAATTTTCAGAAGTGTATTGATGGACAAAGGTTACAGCAATATAAAATTAGGTATAAAAAAAGAAAATAATTAAACCAAAGAAAGCAAAAGGTATAGATAGATACAAAATAAAAAGATTACCTCCAGAATTTCTCATTTTAATAATAAGTTCTATTTAACTTGAGAACAGAGGCCATAAAAAAGATCTTAGCTGTTTAAAATAAGATTGGCCAAAGAACTAGAAAGTGTCTTTTAGAAGATGATCCTTCATAAGCGATTAGACAAGATGACCCATTTTGTTTTCAATTCTTCTGATAGAGTAAATGTGTAAGAAACAAAAGGTCCTGTTTTCACATGCAAATGTATCCCTTTATTTCTTTTTTAAAATGTCAACAGGCAAAGGAATTTAGAAAACATGTGGCACCGAATCAGATTGTTTACAGATAGGTTGTTTTTCAGAATTTCCCCAAGAGGCATCAGTGGTGCAAAGGACCTCTATAAACTGAAGCATTTGAGTGTCTGCAAATTTGTTTCGTCAGATGCCCATTATGTTTTTTCTCTATTTGGCTTCTTCAAATGGCAAAAATTTCCAAACAATAGGCATTATTTGGGGAAAGCATGGTAATTTGTTCTGTGTAGTGCTGACACTTTTTTTCTGTGAGGTTGGAAACATTGAGAAGTTTGTGTATATACACAAAAGGAAGGAAGTTTTGAAATGTAAAACGGAGACAGAATTTAAATGCATATATAACTATATAAAAGTTAAATATATTATATTAGTCGAATGCAAGGGTTACTCTGAATTAATAGTGTGGATAAACTCAAATTTCATGTATAATTTGCTCATTTTCTGAAACCTGAATGTTTAGATCAGAGGAAGACAGGGCAACGGAAGAATGTGTTTTGGGGACCATGTAGTCAATCAGTCTGAGTATGAGAGCACACTTCAATTGCTGTGGTCTGAAGAAAAATATTTCCCCTAACTTCCACATTTCCTTGAGAGAGAATATCCTCCCAAGCGGCTAGGACAGTTATTCAATCTAGCCTTTCCCAAAGGAGTAAGTCTACCTTTGGGAGGCTCTCTTTGGATGCTTGGAGAGAAATTGGAAGAGAGTGGGGTGACTTGGGAGTGAGAAGCACAAGGATGCGGGCTCTCAGGCATAAAGCATGGCTTCTGGCTTCCCTCAGTCTCATCAGGCAGATTGGATAACATCAGCTTAATTTGTTTAGATAGATTTGTTAAACTGAAATTTGCTGCTGGGAATAATAGCCCCAAGTCCTCATGTCAATAGCTGAACTGTTTATGTTAGGTTAGGTAACAGAGTGAATCAGTTGTTTCAAAGTATGTCTAACAATTTGAATCAATGTGTGATGTGTTATCTGTACTTAATGAGGTTCAGAGAAATGGAGCTTTCTCCAAGTTTTGATTAGAGTTTACTTCTTCAAAAATTTCACTCTCTTCTTGAACAAAGTTATGCATTAATGCACAAAGATGAAAAGATAATTGAGTCTCTGGAAATTCTATATCTCATAAGAATATGTACCACTATTCCAACCCATATAGGAAGAATTTATAAATATTCAAAGTAAGTATTAGAACATATTTATAGTGTCTATTACAACATAATGTCCTTCATATATTAAGGTCTCATATAAATCAATGAGGAAAAGATTAGCCCTTAAATTGGAAATGGACAAAGGACACAAATTACAATTTATAAGAAGACATGCAAATATCCAATAAGTTGTCCAAGCTTGCAAGTATCCAATAAGATGTCCAAATAGAAAGCAAAGAAATAAAAAATTTTAAAACTTAGATATCATGTTTACCTGCAATTTTGACAGATATAAAAAGTACTGAAAATATCATTATTGGCAAGGGTGTAAGAAAAGTCTGACTCTCATGTACTGTGGTGAGAGGATGAATTTGGGGGATGTAATCTTAAATATGTATCAAGTATATATTCTTTAAAATCCAGTAACCACTTTTTCCATTTATATTAATAAAAAACAAGTTCACAAAGATGCATAAATAATGCTTATTACAGGGTTGTCCAATAGTATGGAAAATTGCATATACACATAATAAAATTTATTGTGACCATTGAAAGTTATGGTAATTTTTAAAATTACAATTTGTGGAAAATGACATTCATTATTATTCAAATATAGTTACCTATGATATACTGTTAACTGAAAATGATCATAATTTAACCATATATAACCATGTAGAGTATGAATCAATGTTTTATATGTTATGCATCTTCAGGTACACACACACAAGTCTAGAAGATTATACACCAAATATGGTGTCCTAGTCTGTTCAGGCTGCCATAACAAAATACCACAGACTGGGTGGCTTAGAAAACAAACATTGTTTTCTCACAGTTCTGGAGATGGGAAAGTCAGAGATCAGGTGCTAGCATGACTGGGTCCTGGCTTGCAGATGGTTGCCTTGCTGCTATATCCTCACATGGGTGAAAGGGTGAAGGAAGGAAGGGAGGGAGGAAGGGAGGGGGAGGGAGAGAAGGTGACACAAGGAGAGAGCTCTCTGGTTTCTTCTTATAAGGTCATTAATCTCATCATAAGGATACCACCCTGCTGACTTCATCTAAACCTAAAGACCTTCCAGAGGCTCCATCTCCTAATACTATCACATTGGGAGTTAGAGCTTCAACGTATGAATTTGAGGGCACCTGGAACACACACATTCAGTCCATAGTAACATGTGGTGATCTCCGCATGTAGGAGATAACATGTAGGCTTCTGGATGATTTTCGTTTCCATTTTTATACCTTTTATATTGTCTGAATTTGAGGGACATAATATATTGAAAAGTCACGGCCCAGTGATGGTGCTCAATACATGTCTTTTTTCCCCTTCTCCTCTCTCATCCTTATAATATTGAAGTCCACTTATCTGAACATCTCTCCTCCCTTTCTCAACCTTTTTCACATTATGAGTTCCTGGAGGGTTGGGAATTTGATGAATTCACCTTTATCTCCAGGATTTAGCTCTGGACCTTACATATGAAAGGCACTCAGTCAATATGTGAGAGATTCTCATGTGTTTGTTATTGAAGAGCTGGACACATTTGTCAGTTAGGGAAGAAAATGCTCTTGAATCATACATTTAGTGTAAACGAAGATTAAATTGTAAAATATTTTAAAATTAAATGTAGTTCAGAAACATTCTTTGGCAAGGAGTAAGCCCTGTTTTGCCTGCCTCAAATGCCTAAGAAAAATGCTATAAATTCTAGAATAGTCTGCTTTCCCTAGGGGCTATTTCTACTTGGAATCTTTCTTAAAAAAGAAATATCTGTGTCCATGGTGGTGACTATATTCTGAATCCTATTAATTTTTCTCCTTTTGAATAAAGCAGCATTTGGCCTTGTGCCTTCAAATGTGTTCATACATTCTTTTCTGATAATCACATTACTGAAAATATACAAAAAGTCTCCCATAATACCTTTCTTTGTGACTGCTTAACATGTAATGCCGAGATCTAAATGGTCTGATCTCAGAACTGCTTTGTGGTAAAAACAAACACAAACAAGCAATCTAGTACCCATAAGGTAACTTTCAAATTACTCAAGTTCTTAACCCTTAGTATACTAGGAAAATAGTCATCATCACTGACTAGTTGAATTAAATAAACCCACCTAAATTTTTTATTTTTAAAATCATTTTCAAATAATTTACAGAAGAATAAAGATGTAGGTTTAAAAAAAGAACCTCGTTAGAATTTTGATCAGAATTTAAACACAGCAAATCTATTTGTTACCAAGTAAAACTTTTGGCACATAAATGTTATAAAATATGGCAGAATGCTGTCACACATCCCCTTAACAAAAGAGAAAAGTCCAAGTTCTTGTCACAAAATTCTGTGTGATATAGCCTGTCTTGTATGAGAATACCCTATTTCCTTTTTTGTCCTTAGAGGTATGTTTTTCACTTACTGATTCATGACTTTGAGGACATTCATCTAAGTCTCTCGGTAGTCATGACCTGAAGATGCATAGTCTATTTCACTTACATGATTAATTCCACCACTTAGAGCTGCACTGTTGAATAGAAATATGTAGTTTAAAAGCCATATATATAATTTAAAATTATCTAGTAGCCACATTAAAAATTTAAATAAACAGATAAAAGTAAATTGTAATAATATATCTTATCTATCCTAATATATTCAAAATACTGTCACTAATATGTAATCAGTACAAAAATATATTGAGATCTCTCATATTCTCATATATTGTTATACTAAGCCTTCAAAATCTCGTATCTATTTTATACTTACAACACATCTCAATTCAAACCAACCACTTTTCAAATACTCAAGGCCACATGTGGCTGGTGGCTACTGCATTGGACCATGCTGGTCAAGAATGCTACTGTTCACATTCACCTTCTGATTTGTGTAAGAATTGTGAAATGTATGTCTCTGCCAATTTTCTTGTCTTTGGGCATTATGGATGAGAAAAGAGAATTCAGCATGCTCAACTACATTAATGAAAGAAAAAATGTGCTATAAAAATGATGTTTCACCAAAAAAAAAAAAAAAAATGATGTTTCGCTAGTGGAGCCCGTGTTTTGAGGGGGAAGGGAAGGAGATGGGGTGGGGTGACAACCGGGTGAATTTTCTGACTGAAGGCCATGCTGTGATGGTGTAGCAAAGAGTCCCTCTGTATAGGAAATAGACACTGAGAGGTTCAGGGTGATGGGGCATAAGGGCACAACATAACTCACAGGGAAAAAGAAAAAGTTCTCTGTATTCCAACTGCTCTCTAAGTGTGTTATTTGTTTCAAAATTTAAAAAATTAAAATAAAGCAAATTTAAAAAATGGTGTCTCCCCTTTTGTACCTTGAAAGGTGACATCATGCTTTTGACAACACAATAAGAAATTGAAGGATGATTATTAATTTTACTAAGTCATAGTTAGAAATACTCAATGAATAATGATAAAAAATAACTCCTAGGATGATTAAGTAGCAATATATTTCAAATATAGGGAAAACAAGATCACTGAGATCCCAGAATATATCTTGGATTATATAAAAGGCTCCAATGGATCTGTATGATAATTATAAGATAGAATGAGTTTTATTCTATATAAAAGAAAAAATATGTATATATGTGTGTGTGTGTATATATATATATATATATATATATATATACACATAGTTTGTAAGACCTCTAAGAAAGAATAAAAGACATGAAATATAGATTTTTATGAAGAGAATGGCTCAAAAAAAGAAACTCAAAACGAATTTGGGTCCAATAAACTCTGATGGTATACTGAGGGTTAAATTTCACTAATTAAACAGTATGTGAGGAAAAATTTCAGAGATCCATTTTTTAAAAGTCCTTCTTTCCTTTTCCATAAGCATCTATTTCACATGACAGCTTTTCTGAACTTTTCTCCTCAAAAGTTCTTTGGAAAACTTTTTCCTTTAGCCCTAGTCCGCACCCCTCTTGCTCTTCTTTAATCTCCCCCCTTTCATCTCAGAAGCCCCCAAAACCACATCTACCAAGAAAGTCAAGAAAAAGAAGAAATGGAGCAGACCAAGTATAAACCCTATTCAGCAGGCAGAAGAGGGTACAGGTTGTGCCCTCTCCTACTACATTTTTGAATTTTTGCTCTTATACTTAATGTTTTACTTTTCCGACAAGGAGTAACCAGGCTAGGTGTGGCTGCATGATGCCAAGGCCACCAGAGATTCTAAGAGTTTTTGTTCCTTATGATCAAGAGCTCAGGCTCTTTCCAAAGCTGTGAGCTCCCAGAAGCTACACCACAGACTCATAAAGTCTAGAGCTTAAAAAGAAGATTAAAAACAAACAAACAAACTTTCTTCTGTGGGTCAGGCATTATGCTCAGCATTTTTCTGCATGACCACATTTAATCACCACAGCAGCCCTCAATGAGTTAGCATTTCTTCCATTTGTAGAGGGGAGGAAGTGGAGGCTCAGGATAATTAAACTACTTGCTTAAAATCACGTGAACAACAAGTAATAATCAGTCAGATTTGCATGTGAAACCAAAAGAACCCATTCCAGTTAGTATTAAGGAGAAAATGGATTTCAGAGGATCCCTAGGAGAGTCAGAGCATCAGTCTTGGAGACTATACTCAGCTTCCCTTCCCTAGTGGAGGACCTATTACTGCCACCACAGGACAAAGGCATCACAGCCCTACTACTACCCCTGAGTATGAGAGGTTACTTCTAAGTCTTCTGTCACTGCATCCTCTGAAAACAGAATGACCCTGTCGACCTGGCCAGATTCCATTCTATTTGGCACCTTTTTCATATCACTCTAATTTATACTGAATTCTTAGGCTGGTGTGTCTGATTGGGGGAGGCTGAGTCACATGCCTATGACGTGGTGCAAAGGAGGCTGGAAAAGGAGTTCCTGGTTTATACTTCAGAGAGATGGGATTCATGAGATGGGAAATACTGCAAACAGGGAAAGACATAGCATGACAAATGGCCACCGCCGAGTGCAAGATGAATTAGAAGTAATGATCTTCTCATTTCACAGGCGAGAAAACTGAGTCCCACTGAGTAAGCTCTGCCATCTTCTCTGATACTTTGGCCATGCCTCTTAGTAATATTTTGACTGGGAGACCTTAAAAGAAGTGGAAACTTACAGCAAAAAAGAGCTCTCTCATCTGTCCTGCTCTTACCTTATCACATTGGAATGTACTATGGAAATTGTGGCTGAACTTTTATCTGATCCAGAAAGATGCATAACACATTTCTCTTTCAGATCTTGGTAAAGAGGGCAGTCTGAGCAAACGTCAGGCTGGGTTGGGGGAAGGGGAGATTGATCATGGAAAATGTTTCTCATGGAACATCAAGTTCAACTAAGGACTTCCCTGCTAGGTTTTGGGAACCGCATCATTAGAGTCTTTAAGTTTTTATCATTACAGTTAAATTTTTGGACTTTTTTTAGAAGTTTACTTATTTGGAGCCTAAAATTCACCGGCAGACAAAACATTACTTTCACTTTGAATAATGTCAATCATAAATCATTTGTTCTTTATTACACACAGAATAGCAAAAATTTATTCACAAAACTAAGTTTGAAAAACTTCAGTTTGGGCAATAAAATTCCATCACCTTACTCATAAGCTGACCTGAAAATCCTTCTTCCTACAGGCATGTGCATTAACTAAAATACTGGGATACAATGGGAGAATGAAAACATTGTTGGTCAACATGCCAAAGTATTCAAAATCTAAACTTATAAATGATGTGGAGAAAATAAGCAATCCTGTCACAAAAAACTCAGTTATACAAAGCATTAACTTTATAAACAGGGAAAGTCTTTGCATTACTATATGTCCCACTAAATCAAAATTTAATTTAAAACAACTAGTATTTTTTGAATTTTTTTTAAATTAAAGGAATCAAAATCTTTCTCTTCAGTAAGACTGCCTTACTATGTTTTTTCCTTTTCTTAAATTTCATAGTTTTTATTATGAGCAGTCTTTTTTTTTTAATTCTTTCTCACAGCAGTCCTGTGACGCATAGGTAGAGTAGTTGAATTAATTTTAGTATTGACTAATTCCTCCACTCCATAATTTATCTGCTCTATACATTTGTTTTATAAGTTATTTAAAAATTCTTAATTGTGGTAAAATATGTGTAACATAAAATTGACCATTTTAACCATTTTTAATTTGTAGTTCAGTAGTGTAAGGCATGTTCACATTTTTGTGCAACTTATCTCCAGAAGGTTTTCATTTTGCAAAGCTGAAACTCAACACCTATCTATTAAATAATAAGTCTCCATTTCATCTTCTCCTTTATTTTTGTAAAAAATAAAAATCATTTTTCTGGGACCTAATTAAACTTAAAAGCTTCTGCACAGCAAAGGAAACCATAAACAAAATGAAAAGACAACCCACAGAATGGGAGAAAACATTTGCAAAAGAAGCGACTGACAAGGGATTAATCTCCAAAATACACAAAGAGCTCATACAGCTCAATATCAAAGAAACAAGCAACCCAATCAAAAAACGGGCAGAAGATCTAAATAGACATCTCTCCAAAGAAGACATACAGATGGCCAAAAAGCACATGAAAAGATGCTCAATATCATTAATTATTAGAGAAATGCAAATCAAAACTATAATGAAGTATAACCTCACACTAGTCAGAATGGCCATTATCAAAAAATCTACAAACAATAAATGTTGGAGAGGGTGTGGAGAAAAGGGAACCCTCCTACACCATTGGTGGGAATGTAAATTGGTACAACCATTATGGAGAACTGTATGGAGCTTCCTTAAAAAACGAAAAGTAGAACTACTATATGATCCTGCAGTCCCACTCCTGGGCACATATCCACAGAAAACCATCATTCGAAAAGATACATGCACGTAAATATTCATTGTAGCACTATTTACAATAGCCAGGACATGGAAGCAACCTAAATGTCCATTGGCAGAGGAATGGATAAAGAAGATGTGGTACATATATACAATGGAATATTATTCAGCCATAAAAAGAACAAAATAATGTCATTTGCAGCAACATGGATAGACCTAGAGATTGTCATATTGAGTGAAGTAAATCAGACAGAGAAAGACAAATATCATATGATATTGCTTGTATGTGGAATCTAAAAATGGTACAAATGAACTTATTTACAAAACAGAAATAGAGTCAAAGATGTAGAAAACAAACTTATGGTTACTGGGGTTGGGGGGAAGGAGGAGAGGAGGGATAAATTGGGAGACTGGGATTGACATATACATAGTACTGTATATAGAATATATAACTAATAAAGACCCTCCTGTATAGCACAGGGAACTCTTCTCTCAATACTCTGTATGACCTATATGGGAAAAGAACCTAAAAAAGAGTGGATATATGTATATGTATAACTGATTCACTTTTCTGTATACCTGAAACTAACACAACATTGTAAATCAACTATACTCCAATTAAAAAAAAATTAATTAATTAATAAAAAAAAAGAAAGCAGCAAATGTTACAAACATTGAAGCAATTAGAACAATGGGTCAGGGTATTCACAGAGGGGAAAATTCTGTTTTAATGTCTCTGGAAACATACTACCAATGTTTTGATAGATGCCTATAGCACGGATAAAACGTAAGACAAATTGTTCATAAAATCACATAATATATAACATTTTAATACCTGCAAACATCTGAAATACATTCAATAATTCTAATGTAAGTGCTAATCAAAGAGGAATAATCAAAGGCCAGTCACAGTTCTCAAGATATTTGGCATACAACTTGATGATTAACCAAGAACCACAGGAAGTACCAAGTGCTATTTGTTTTTGTTTTAGAAACATCCAACACTGTCTAATTCAAAGTTACTCTCCCTGCTCCCAGTGATTTTAGAACAAACCCAGTCTAAATTGATTTACTGGGGAAGATCAATCCGCAGATATTCAGCAAGCAGAAAACACAATATTCATGGGCCCATACTGCCGGTACAGAAAAAATGACAACATAAGACAAGGTACACAAAGTTGCTGACTTTAGCCCTAGAGTTTCAAAGAGATCATCAGAAGAAATGAAGTCGTTACTAACGCTTAATTGCTAGTGTCATCTCTGATGTCAAAAAAATGCTTTTTTCCTCTGACAATAAAAAACGGGAAAGAAAAACATTATAAGTACAGGATAAATCACGTGAAAGCTCTGTGAAAAGCTTACTTACCCCCGGTGTAAAGAGCTTCACATCAAAGGCAAATAAATTGAAAAAGGTTATCAGCTATTTATGCTGTTTGTGGCAGACCCTGTTAGCTGCCTACCCAACCTCTCTTGTCATCTCTTCCTTGCTAATAAAATCTTTATTTGGATGTTTATAATGAACTCAGGTACAAGAAGTAAATCATGATTTATACATAAAAAATAAAAAAATAAAAATTATTTTTAATAGCAAATTACCTTGCTATGTCCTTTCTCTTTTTTTATTATGAAAGAAATATATTCTCATTATTAAAATCTTTACTTCACCGTCAGCAGGATGGGTTAGCACTAGTTGCTGTGTAGTTCAGTTACAAGAAGCAGGCTTCCCTGGGAAGGTAGGCCACTTGCTCTACTCTCCAGAAGGAAGAGCCATTTTGTTTCTTTTGAGTTTGGAGTATGTCTCTAGGAAGAGAAGATTATTCGTTTGTTCATCTGCATGATTTACAGTAGAGGCACCAAGAACATATTAATACTCTCATTCATTAATATTTGGTCTTTTATTTTAGAATAAAAACTAAAGGTGCTGGAATACACTATTCCCTCTAAATAAGGAATTCATAATTTGGGCTACATGAATAGCACTGAGAAAAACACTTAAGCACCCAGAAAGTATAGGCAAAATAGTGTGCATGTGTGCTTATTGTGTGTGTGTGTGTGTGTGTACACAAGCATGTACATAGGCATTTTTTTTCCTAGTAAGAGAATTGACATATATCATCAGGTAGTCCAAGAGATTTGTGATGCCCAAAGTTTTAAGAAATCCACCCATAAAATCAAAACGCTGGAGGGCTATTTTAAGTCACAGAACAAATTCTGTAATATAACATGACCCCAAATTCAGGTGTCCTGTAACCCAGTCCTTGTTTTACTGTTAACTTTAACTGAAATGATGGAAGATACGAACTATTTACTAGGTCCTTTTCTCCTCTTATACTATTGGTTCACAGTCTGTAAGGAGTTATAAATCAATATTGTTTGAGATAGATCTGGAATATTTGAAAACAGGTTAGGACTGCCTCTTACCTCTTTCTAACATCTACCAGAATCCTCATCAAAGAGAAAAGAACAAGGCCCCAAAGCACAGAGCAATATTTTATGAGTGAGAATAAAAATAAAAATATTAAATTAATCACCAAACTCTTGACATTCTTTTGATTTTTACATAAAACTAAATCCTAGGATTTTTGTATTGGAGAGAAATTCTAAACTGAGAATCTGGTGAGGGTATTAATCCTGTATGTCTGGTTACTATTTATTTCTCCATTGCTTAGCACAGTACCTGGCGAATAGTGAGCCCTTAATATTTTTTGAACTTAAATGAATTGAATTGCTTTGAATTGAACTAAAATGACTTGGCCTGTTAAGAGTTTCAGGTAAGTCATTATTTAAAGTTATTTTTGAAACTATCATATGTCACAGGGCCATTTCTCTTTCTTTAACTTCCTCACCAACAATCTTTTTATAAATTAAAATCTGAGTTAACAATTCCTTTCAAATACCTTTTTCATTTGTTCTATCGGTGATGCTATAGAAATGGAAAAGGAGTTAAATCTTTCACAGGGTAAAAGGTTGACCTTTACAAGTGTGGGTTTTTTCCTAGAATAACTATCTTGGAACTGTGCTAAAACAACTTGATACTGAATTCAGGTCCATCTTGGACTTAGTCCAATGGAATTCAGGGAATGTAGCTCTGGAATAGCCACCTGACAAAACAGTTAATGTATAATTTAACAGAGATCACTTAGATAGAGGGTCTCTACACTTTTAGATTTCATAAACCAGTAAAAATTTCCATCAAAAAATAATTAGGTTTAGTTTTTGTAAGACTGCCAATTTTTCAATTTTTTTCAAGAAAAAGCAGTAAAACACAAAAATTCCCATGTACTATCACCATCATTTGTTAAATACACATCCTCTTAACACCAAAATATATAGAATGATCATAAGCTCAGAATAAAGGACAGTCATCTAAATGGAATAAATTTGGCTTCATGAAAAATTCACAATGTCCTTTTCAAAAGTTAGCATTTATCATTTTCCTGCTGACTGGTGAAAATGTTATCACAAACCAACACTGATCTATGGGCTGGCATTTGGGAACCACTAATAGCATTAAACCCCTCTGGCCTGAGATATCTTTGTTGCCCCCTCCATTATCCACCCTCCACCCTTCCCCCACTCTGCTCTTTTCCAGGGAGCTGGTCTCTCTGCACTTCTTGTTGAAGCTCTCTTGCCCTCTGATTTCTCATTGGGTTCAGCCCGAGGAAGATAGAGACAGAAGTACAGCGGGTGAGAGGAGAGGAGGGTCAGGCTATTTATTCCACTGGTCCATCAACCACTACTGCCTGGGCACAGGTTGGCAGTGGCTGTATTTCTCTGCCCAAGGTCTCGGTTTATAGCATGGCCCTCTCCCAAGCTCTCTTTCTAGATCCTGTGATAATGCTCTCCTATTACCTCTCCCCCTACCTCTTCAGGTCAAGGTAAGGCAAAAAGTATCTTTGCATGCAGGGTGTGTCTCACCATCCTTTGTTGACTTCCATAACCGTACCCATGCTCTTCCCTTCATCACACTGCCCTCAATCACTCCTTTGGAATGACCATCTGTTTTCTTCTGCAACCTGACCAGTGTATTCTTCATTTAAAGATGAAAAAACTGAGGCCCCGAGAAGTGAAGTCCCAAAGTCACATAGCCCAAGACACACAGTCAGTGAGACTCAGGTCAGGTAAGGAACGTGTCCTTCCAGAATCCAATCAGAGTTCCCCTTAGTCAGTGCTCATCTGTCATCCTCCCATGACCATCCCTTTCGGGGTCATATTGATGGGCACTTTCTACTTAGAAACCCTTTCCACTGGGCTTTGACAATAGTTGTAATTTGTTCAAGTTTTGAATTTAAATATCTTATTTAGTGATTAATGACACAACCCCAAACACAGAGGAATACTGTTTTCACTTGAATGGACTGGAATCAAGAGAACTGAGTTGTTAAATTGTTGCCTAAATAGAAATTGGCAATTTAACCTAAGAAACTATTGCAAATGCTAAGCACAGAAGGACATGAGAGTGATGAACTTTCCACTGTAAAATGAATTCTGATCACCAGAGACTGAGGGAGGAATGGAAAAAGTCTGCCCGGAGGTAAGGGGCTAGCGTGGGCAATATGAGCAGGTCGTAGAGGGAAGTTTAGGGCCTTCGGCGCTTGTCAAGCACTGGGAAAGATGAATGGACCACGGTAATAAATAGGGGAGACATCAAGCAGGAAGTTTGTTGCAAAATGTGTTGAAAGCGTTTTTTACCTGGCGGGAAGTTACCGCACTATGGGGCAGGGGCTGCTGCTGGAACCCTGCACGATAGATGCTCCAGATTGCTAGAAACATTTAATTGTCTTCAACTGACTCATGTCAAGTTGCTCTTGTGTAAAGGTGGAATTTGCCATAACCACATCATTATTTAGCAATCTTGCTTTTAAAGAAATGCACCCACATATTTAACATATTAACTTTGTTCTAATTGCATACTTGACTGAATTTCTCACTGCTGTGGTTTGATCGTTTGCTGTTACAAAAGGGCCTCTATGGGAACTTTCTTTTACTAGGGTTTAAAAACAAGTTAGAAAGTTTTAATATCAAATGATTCCCTTAAAAGAATTAGGAGAATAGAATTATTCAAAATAATATTAATCGAGCACTTCATCTGTCCAAGCATTTACCTAATTTACGTCACTTAATCCTCACATCAGCCCTGCCGTCATCACCCAACGCCACGGCCATCTCCTTGCCCTCTGCTACGCTGTCTGGCACTGGCCTTGGCAAGTGGACTTTCTCTGGGGCTCTGATCCTTGTCAGTGTTCTAAGCCAGATGCAGGGGAAGTATTGCTCAAAGGAGTCACTGTTACAGCCTCTCAGCGTGAAGGACCGCTCTATCTGGTGCAGTCCCCTTCTCTGACTGCTGAGCCTTCAATCAATCAACAACTCTTTATTGAGCTCCTACTAAATGCTCAGTGCAGCGACCAGTCTAGCCTCTGCATTCAGGCACCTTTCTAAGTGCCGCACGTGGATTCAGAGGGATGTGGATGATCTGGACAAATCAGAGACCTTGAACCAGTCCTGAAGGGCGGAAGGGATTTGTTTGGCTGAGAAAGAGCAAGATCATTGTAAGACAAAGAAATAATGACTTAAAAATAAGGAAGGGGACAATGAAAAGGTACTGAGATGGGTTAGAGAAATAAGAAAAATTAACTTAGAACAAAGAGTAGATTTTCCTCCAGATTCTCAAATGAGGAAACATTGCAGCTAAAAGAAAATCTACTCTTACAATTTTCCATAAGGTTTGTCAGTTAGTAGACTGTCAACTTTAACACACATGCATAGTAATCTAGTGTCTTTACTGTAACCAAAAAGTTTATAGAATTATTAATATTTTGTAATATTCTTTTACTTTGATCATCTTGGTTATCTTAGATACATGCACTTAGATTACTGATGGATATTTAGGTAGAAAATTTTAGGACAAAGAGTAGAAGTTAAAAACTGGAATACCCACTTGAAGTGCTGCAATTTACCATTTGGAAATCCACAGACACAGGTTCAATCCCCAAACACCTATATATATCATATGTTTTCAGTTTTGATTAATATAATTCACTCTTCCATTACTTTAACCACCAAGACAGTTTCATGTTCATAAGAAACATAAATCAATTTATGTACTGTGTGTCCACATGTGCCTGAGGGAGAATGAACTTCAGGGTATAAATCCTAACTTTCTGCTCTCGTACCACTGCATCCTGCAAAACTGGGGCAAGGACTGACTGCACCTAACTGTTTAGAGTCCCTGAAAACACACACCTACCTCCAAAACTTCCAACGCCAGGTATTTACTTATTTGCGAGATTATTCTTGATTTAATCTGTATTCCTTTGGTTAATGGAGGTTGTCTCCTATTAAAAAGTGCTTGACTTTGTTTAGGCCATTTTTTCTCCAGTGTAGCTACATTCATGGCTCTTCCCCTTAAAGGAGAGGGGGACAGAAAGGCAATCCAGGGAGTGGAGAGTGACAGCTGGCGTAAAGGTGGAGACAGGCTTTGCATTCCTCAGTTTGCTCAGGACTCTCCTTGTTCTATAACACATGATGATTTCTTAAATCTACCTGTACAAAAAGTCCTATGTTATTTAATAACAGTCTCCAGTCAAGCCTGTTTCATTTGGCTTTGACTTGCAATGCTTTTGTCTTACTGGAAATTGTTGTCCTTCTTGTCAGGGAAAATTAGGGATGTTTGGAGAAAAAGACCTAGAGAAATAGATTAGATGATCTTGTTGGGTCTACTTTTAAAAACTTCCTCGAGGTCAAACACTGGACAAGAAGATTCCCCCTGGAAATAGCAATCTAGGTCAGGGATCCTTAACCTTTTTGGAAAAGTTTGGACTTTTGACAATTTCTCCTTTATGCATGAAATGTTTTGTAGCATAAACTACCTGTAAGTATAAATACACAAGAATTTTGTTTTGAGGCTTTTGTTTTGAGATATTTTGGACTGACTGTTGAAATTATTGGAATCATATATGGGAGGCTGAGGGTCATTTGTTCATCCCAAATATCACTGTTCTAACCCAAGATGTTCACCCCCCAAAGGCTGACCTCAGGGAGATTATGCAGCCATGTGTGATTTAGGAGCCATGCTGTTTTTGAACAGAGCAACATTTATTTCTATCAGAGGTCCTTGCCAGGGTCCTAAGGTTCAAAGGATGGCATGAACAATTATAGGAACTGAATAAATGCTTTGTTTTTATGGCTGGTTCATTTACCACCAGATGGCTCTATTGTATCGTCAGGAAATGCACATATGTATAAAATTGGTGGGCTCCTAAACCAAAGGGGAAATAAAGCAGCAGGGATTTTTTTTGTTGTTGTTCTTTTTTTTTTAATATGTAGGAACTCAGTTCTTTTTTTCCTGTGGGGTTAATTGGAAGCAGCTGCAGCAGCCTGAACTTTCACAAGAAGACAGGACACATCCCAGGAAGCTATAGGAACCTCATAATCCTAGCACATATGAGGTTTTCCTTTGAAGTTTTCATATTGCTGTGTCTTTATTAATTAATTGTCTCAATGGCCAAAGAGTAGTCAGGAAGTGCTCTAGTCTCAGTAGTGCTGGTAACTGATATTCTCATACCAACTTTGCACATTTTTCTGCTTGTACGTGATAAAGAGCAACTTAATTTTGAGAGGGGAAGTCTACACATCTGCTGATTTGAGTCATATTAGCCACGTTCTGGGGAAGAATGATCTGATTCTAAACCATGTAGTATCTTTGCTTTAATTAAACTTGTGATAAGAAGGTGACAATCAAAGGAACCAAGAGCTTCTCTGAATTCAAATGACTATGACCCTCAAGCTAGGTGAATGTTAAAAATGTAGGCATTCTAGATGACATCTCTTATTGGGAATGTGAAATTCTGGTTCTAACCTCTTGAAGAAAAGCTCTGTATCAGGAATAAAAGTTGCAGACTAACCAAATTTCAACATGGATATTTTATTCTACCTTTCTAAAGTTGTTCATTGCTCATTAATATGCATTTTTTTACTCTGCCTTTAGACTCTAAACTGTTAAATAACACTATTGTTTTTGTAACATTTCATTGTTTTATTGCTATGTTGAAGAAGAAAAGGAGATGATTTGTGTGAGTTTATTAAGACTGTCCTTAGTCCCCAGAGTTGTTTGAGATGCACTCAGGAAACTACCCATGTCAAAAAGTAATACTTGATTATTGTTTTAAAGAAAGAGTCCCTGGAAACCAGACAGATGGCGTTTACCTTGGCACGGCTCGAGGCCTTGGAGATTTGCCTGATGGAAGCAGAAGCAAAGGCTAAAGTCTTATCCGAACAGGTAATACCTGTCACTGGGATTGGAAATATATGTTCCTCAGTGTGCAGTAGAGCAAGGAAAATCTAAATATGTGTTTTAACCTCTGTACCTAATGACACACACACACACACACACACACACACACACACACACACACACACCCCATTTCATTCATTTTAGTTATAACAATAATTACTTTAATCTGTATGGAGCTTTTCAGCCTTTAAAACTCCTCTTAGATTTATATTTTGATTTTC